>NC_141877.1:61040303-61343333 GCF_056163025.1 Triticum urartu | reverse complement strand
ACCTAGTGGCTTCCTACAGTCAGCCTGGCTCTGGTACCAAGGTTGTCAGGACCGGTTTTCCAATAAAACATTTATTGAAAAACCGACCATTATATCAGACCAATATAGAAGAATCCTCCTTAATGGTAGACTAATCCTTGATACAGA
This sequence comes from Triticum urartu, assembly GCF_056163025.1. NCBI lineage: Eukaryota > Viridiplantae > Streptophyta > Magnoliopsida > Poales > Poaceae > Triticum > Triticum urartu. Next base: position 61,343,186 of record NC_141877.1, on the reverse strand, counting down.
AATCCAGAAGTACTAAATATTATACAAGGTTGAGCTGAGGCTGCTCAACAGTTTATTACAAGCACGCCGATATTATACATAAAGGCGGATATGACACAAAGGGTATGGTGGCATAACTACTGACTCATAATAAAAGTGGTGGTGGATATGTCACAGTGAAGTGGGTGACATGACACCAAAATCTTACAGCTCATCAAGCGCCGGAGTGAGGCTCGATGATTTTATTAGGGTAGCGGAAGTGTATGTAATACAAGTGACCAACTTCAGGATCGCACGGGACTAACTGGGACTCCTCTAGGCGTCGGACTCACTATCGCACTCTTCATCCATAAGATCGCCTTCGTCAACATCTGGCCAAATCAACAAGCCAGGTGAGTACTTTGAATGTACTCGCAAGACAGTTTGGACATAAGATATAACGAATGCAAACATGATGCACATGACCAAACTAGGAATATGCACTCAGATAATAAATTTGCACTGCATCTTAAATAAAAAGGATGTCAGGAGGTAGTCCTCCCGAAATCCCAATAAAATAGTTGAAGACTGATCGGGTGTCTGAAGCGACGCCTCAAAAGGTAAAATAACTTAACATGTAATAGTCGGGCGTAGGGCGACACCACATAAAGGGCTTATATTGAAACGTAAATGACAGTACGTGCCACAGTCGGACGTCTAAGCGACATCTCGTAAGGGGCTTATAACGAAAGTAAATAACAAGGATGCCACAGTCGGAGGTCTGAGCGACATCACATAAAGGGCTTATATCTAAAGTAAATAACAAGAATGCAACAGTCGGACGTCTGAGCGACATCACATAAAGAGATTATATCAAAAGTAAAGAACAAGAATGTCACAGTCGGACGTCTGAGCGACATCACATAAAGGGCTTATACCAAAAGTAAATAACAAGAATGCCACAGTCGGACATCTGAGCGACATCACATAAAGGGCTCATACCAAAAGTAAATAACAAGAATGCCACAGTCGGACGTCTGAGCGACATCACATAAAGGGCTTATATCTCATCATTCGAATTCAGGTAGCTCATGAAGGTAACATCATTCCACAGAATACTCGGTACATGATAATAAACTGGTTAGTCCATCCACAGGAATAACATTCAGCCGTGTTTACCACTCTCATTTTCATGCTTATTCTCCGAAGACTGTCACTGAGACTGACACTGAGACTGATACTAAGATTGACACTAATATGTTGATGAAAGTCCTTGACCATGGACATGGTTACTCAAATGGTTTTGACTCTGCAGAGTTTGTACTCTTTAACCACAACCAACGGATTTTAGTAGTCACAAAGGACTAGTTCCATTTACGGTATTTCAGGAGAAACGCATCTAACCAGTACACACCCATTCCACATTCCGCTGCTAGGAATCACCCTAGGCAACATTCAAGAAAAACTCTAAGACGGGGAGGCTACAACCTCGAATAGCATGGGATCAAATTATATCGCGCGCTCTAAGGGGTGCCCCCCTCTCGGTCCCAACCGGAAACACCCATGCCCCCTGACCGGATGACGGGCTTTAATCCAAGGCCATGGAACCCTCATCACGACCCCTCTATTTGGTGTGAACAAGGAAAGAGGTTTGCAACTTACTAAACTGTATTCTTTGCAGAAAACATGTGGTAGCACGGAAGGGGACGAACGGGAACAATACTTGATCCACGTTAATACTGGAGTTAAACAGTTGATATAAAACTAGCATGCTTCAACAATACCAGCTTGCAACCTATCATGCCACCACATGACCAGGTTATCTCACCATCATATGAACACATCGAATTTCGAAGCTCACTTGCAGCTTGCTTGCATGAAATATAACATTCACAAATGCTTATATAAACATGTCATGAGAAATCACTTAAGCAATGATGAAAAACACTCATCATATCAAAGGTTCAAACATGCTTGCCTGGTTCGGAGTATTCGGAGTCTAGCTCGGCGAAGTTTGCGGCTCCGTCACCTCCTTCGGTATATACGTTATAAAAGAAATCGGATACTAACGTAAATACCGTGCGTGCATAAAAATTGTTCCAAATATTTTTCAAATAAATATGATAAAAAACTAGACAGAAAAATAAAGATGGTAGAAAAAGAATCAACTCAAAATCATCTTTTGTTTAAAAGTTATAAAGGTTTTAGTCCAGGGACTAATCTGTGATGAAATAGAAACTTTCCAGGGGCTAGTTTAAGAAATAGAAAACGTTTCGGTTAGAAATACGCCGACCCAAAGGGAAAACGTACTTTGCCCGAAGGCGCTTTCAGAAAATGTTTCGAATAAAAGAGGAGAGGCTGACGAGGGGGTCCCGCATGTCAGGTTTAAAAATCCCACCATTGACCGAAGCGAAAGATGATCGCCGACGACGATCGACGGTGATCCAGAGGACAGCAAGGGTATAGTTGCACTCATGGGACAGTTCCGCGTCGGTGGGTGGTGGAGTTGGTCGTCGGCGAGCACCACGTCGACGGCGGCTTCCACTCCGGCGGACGGCGGTTCGGTCGAGGATGGATCCCTCCAAAGAGAGCTGCAAACGCCAAATTGAAGCGCGGGTTACGGGAGTGGGTGCACTAGGAGGCTACTGGCACAGTTTGGGGAGCGGGGGTGCACTCACTAGGGAGAATCTTGCCGGAGCCCGAAGCGGATCGGGGCGGCCGTAGTCGTGGAAGAAGGCCTCCTCGAGGTCCTCCTAGCGGCTGGGGGCGGTTCTAGTGAGGTGGAGGAGTGGTGCTGGGTCGAAGGCGAGCTCGGGGCCTCCATTTATAGCCGGCCCGAGGCGGTTGCCGAGAACGGGATTTCTCCGGCGAGTAATTACGGCGGGGTGGTGGTCGAGCTGATGGCTTAGGTGACTGGGCAGCTGCGGATTGGTTCACTGGTTCCATTCAACGGCTAATCTTGGTGCAACTTGGGCGATACTCCAAGCCTTCGACGGAACGGCCTCACGGGCTCATCGGCGGCAGAGAGCATGCTCTATGCCTCTAAGGCAACGGCGATAGTTCTGCAGTGCGCCCAGAGAAGAGGACGGCCACGCGGAGGCTCCTGGTGGTGTGGGTGGTGCTGGACGGCGCCGTTCTGCAGCGCTGGCCGCTATTGGTTGCCACGGGCGGTTCTGCCACCGCGGGAGGCGCCGGAGATGACGTGACATGTCGCCACCTACACTCGCGACCGGCCAAACAACCGTGCGGTGCACTGGATAAGGAGGGGGAACAGGGAGCAAGAGGCCAGGGCGAGCACTGGCGAGATTGACGCCAAGCTCTGAAGAAAATGACACTGACGACTAAAGCTTAACATTGAAACTCTGAATTTGAACAGGAACAGTGCACACCAGCTATTCGACGAAATGTTTGGCGCATGTGGAAAATTTTTCTTGAGCTGAAACTTGGTGAGGTGATCTCTTGGTGCATCTAGAGACTGCCTGAATTATCTCAGAATTTTTGGAAAAGAAAAAGGATGAAATTCACCAAAAATGCCAAATCTGGTCCAAACATGCAGCAAGCAAATTTTGAAAAATTTGAACTGTGGACCAGCAGATCTTGATGGATCTAGGTTGAGGGTACTAAGGAGTAGCTAGGGTAAGTTACTTGGGCTTAGAAACTTAAGGTATCTGGTACCTCCTTTGTAAATCCCAAGAGTCCAAAATAAATTATAGAAAAAGGTTTGAGGATAAAATAAATAGAAATAAAATCTAAAAGAGGTTGAAACCTGCTGGAATTGGATGCTTGGCTTGACCCAAAGTAGGGAGGTGGGTTTTGGAAGAAAGTTTTCAGCATAGGTCATGGCAAGAGAGAAATTTTTGAATGGGGAAGAATAAATCCATAATTTATAGGAATTCTTTTTAATAAAAAGGAATTGTACCTATCAACTTATTCAGATTTGCTTATTTCTTTCTCTTTCGTTTTTTTAGATATAGGCTTTGGCGGCTTCTCTCAAGGCTCGAGTGAAGTGACAAGCACATATTACCGGAAGCTAATGATCCCGCCCGGCCAGCTCAGCATGCTTTAGAGCTCCTTGATTGGTACGAGGTAGTGATAGCAAGAGGCAACTCTCAATTGTTGTAATATAGAGACCTCTTTCAATGATTATAGATCCTTGTGTTGAGCCAACACAAGATGAAAAATCTTCAGGACCAAAAATCAAGATTTGGAAGAACTCATGAAATATTTGTCATAAAAAGATTTGAGAATATGAGCCCCTTTTTTAGAAAAAATTAGGTGACCTCCTTTAAATCAAATAAAGGAGTTGATAAAAATCAAAACCAAAATTCTGGAGTGTTACAGAGCACCGCCGTCTCGAGGCGGAACTTGGGCAGGAGCACTTTTGCCCTCCGGCGGAGCGATTCCGCCGGGGGAACTTCCCTCCCGGAGAGGGAAATAATCGTCATCATCATCACCAACAACTCTCCCATCTTGGGGAGGGCAATATCCATGAACATCTTCAAAAACACCATCTCATCTCAAACCCTAGTTCATCTCTTGTGTTCAATCTTGTTACCGGAACTATAGGTTGGTGCTTGTGGGTGACTAGTAGTGTTGATTACATCTTGTAGTTGATTACTATATAATTTATTTGGTGGAAAATTATATGTTCAGGTCCAATATGCTATTTAATACCGCTCTGATCTTGAGCATGATTATAATTTGTGATTAGTTACTTTTGTTCTTGAGGTCACATGAGAAATCATGTTGCAAGTAATCATGTGAACTTGATATGTGTTTGATATTTTTATAGTATGTATGTTGTGATTCCCTTAGTGGTGTCATGTGAACGTCGACTACATGACACTTCACCGTATTTGGGCCTAAGGGAATGCATTGTGGAGTAGCAATTAGATGATGGGTTGCGAGAGTGACAGAAGCTTAAACCCCAGTTTATGCGCTATTCCGTAACAAACCGATTGGATCTAAAAGTTTAATCTATGGTTAAAATTTATTCTTAATACTTTTCTCGTAGTTGTGTATGCTTGAGGTAGGGTTAATCATAAGTAAGAGGTTTGTTCAAGTAAGAACAGCACCTAAGCACTGGTCCACCCACATATCAAATTATGAAAGTACCGAACACGAATCGAACCAACATGGTGAAAGTGACTAGATGAAAATCTCGTGTACCCTCAAGAACGCTTTGCTTATCATAAGAGACCGTTTTGGCATGTCCTTTGCCTCAAAAGTATTGGCCTACCTTTTTGCACTTTTACTACTATTATCATTACTTTCTCGTTACAAATTACCTTGCTATCAAACTACTCTGCCACTTACAATTTCAGCACTTGCAGACATTACCTTTGAAAACCACTTGTCATTTCCTTCTGCTCTTCATTGAGTTCGACACTCTTCCTTATCGGAAAGAGCTACAATTGACCCCCTAGACTTGTGGGTCATCAAGGCTATTTTCTAGCATCGTTTCTGGGGAGTGAAGCGCCTTTGGTAAGTGGAATTTGGTAAGGAAACATTTATATAGTGTGCTGAAATTTATTGTCACTTGTTACTATGGAAAACAATCCTTTGAGGGGTTTGTTCGGGGTATCTTCACCTCGGCCGGTACCACAATTAGCTACCCCTCAACGTACTGCACCTACTGAAAATATTGAATATGAAATTCCTTCGGGTATGATAGAACAACTTCTAGCAAATCCTTATGCAGGAGATGGAACCGAACATCCTGATATGCACTTTATATATGTAGAACAAATTTGTGGATTGTTCAAGCTTGCAGGTTTACCCAAAGATGAAGTTATGTAGAATGTTTTCCCTTTATCTTTGAAGGAAAAAGCATTGGCATGGTATAGGCTATGTGATGATATTGGATCTTGGAATTGAAATCGATTGAAATTGGAGTTCCACCAAAATTTTATCATATGCATCTAGTTCATCGTGATCGGAATTATATATATAATTTTTGGCCTCGTGAAGGAGAAAGTATTGCTCTAGCTTAGGGGAGGCTTAAGTCAATGTTATATTCATGCCCAAATCATGAGCTCTCAAGAGAAATTATTATCCAGAACTTTTATGCTCCACTTTCTTGTAATGATCAAACCATGCTTGATACTTCTTTTGTTGGTTCTTTTGTGAAGAAGACTATTGAATTCCAGTGGGATCTTTTTGAAAGAAATTAATGCAACTTTGAAGATTGGGAACTCGACAAAGGTAAAGAGTCAGGTATCAAACATAAGCATGATTGTGTTAAATCTTTTATGGATACCGATGCTTTTCAAAAGTTTAGCATTAAATATGGACTTGACTCTGAGATAGTTGCCTCCTTTTGTGAATTGTTTGCTACTCATGTTTACCTCCCTAAGGAGAAGTGGTTTAAATATCACCCACCTATTAAAGAAGAAATCAAAGAACCGGTACCAGTTAAAGAAGAAACTATACTTTACAATGTGGATCGAGTTGTTCCTTCTGCTTATATTGAGAAACCACCGTTCCCTATTAGGATAAAGGAACATGCTAAAGTTTCAACTATGGTCAACAAAAGCTATATTAGAACACCTAAACCTGATGAACAAATTCAAGTAGAACCTAGTATTTCTATGGTTAAAGATCTCTTGTAAGAAGATATGGATGGGCATGTTATTTACTTTTGTGAAGAAGCTGCTAGGATTGCCAAACCTGGTAAAAAGGATAAACATAGACCTGTTGTTGGCATGACCGTCATCTCAGTTAAAATAGGAGATCATTGTTATCATGGTTTATGTGACATAGGTGCTAGTGTGAGTGCTATTCCTTACACCTTATATCAAGAAGTTATGGAAGACATAGTACCCGTAGAGATAGAAGACATAGATGTTACTATTAAACTTGCTAATAGAGACACTATATCACCAATTGGGATTGTTAGAGATGTTGAAGTATTGTGTGGGAAAATAAAATACCCTACTGATTTTCTAGTTCTTGGTTCCCCACAAGATGACTGTTGTCCCATTATCTTTGGCAGACCTTTCTTGAACACCGTTAATGCTAAAATAGACTATGAGAAACAAACTGTCGGTGTTAGTTTTGGTGATGAGCTCATGAGTTTAATTTTTCCAATTTTAGTAGAAAGCTTCATGAAAAAGAATTGCCTAGTAAGGATGAATTAATTGGTCTTGCTTCTATTGTTGTACCACCTACTGATCCTTTAGAACAATATTTGCTAGACTAAGAAAATGATTTACATATGCATGAAAGAAATGAAATAGATAAGATTTTCTTTGAACAACGTCCTCTACTTAAAAAATAATTTGCCTATTGAAACTCTACCAGGTTCTTCTCCACCTAAACGTGATCCTGTGTTTGAATTAAAACAATTGCCAAACCCTTTGAAATATGCTTATCTTGATGAAAAGAAGATATATCCTGTTATCATCAATGCTAACCTTTCAAAACATGAAGAAGAAAGATTATTGAAAGTTCTAAGGAAGCACCGAGCTGCTATTGGATATACTCTTGATGATTTAAAGGGCATTAGTCCCACTCTATGTCAGCACAAAATTAATATGGAACCTGATGCTAAACCTGTTGTTGATCACCAACGTCGATTAAACCCGAAGATGAAAGAAGTGGTAAGAATGGAAATATTAAAACTTCTGGAAGCAGGCATAATCTATCCTATAGCTGATAATAGATGGGTAAGTCATGTTCATTGTGTCCCTAAGAAAGGAGGTATAACTGTTGTTCCTAATGATAAGAATGAACTTATTCAACAAAGAATTGTTATAGGTTATAGAATGGTAATTGATTTTAGAAAATTAAACAAAGCAACTAGAAAAGATCATTACCCTCTGCCTTTTATCGATCAAATGATTGAAAGATTATCTAAGCACACACACTTTTGCTTCCTTGATGGATATTCTGGTTTTTCACAAATACCTGTTTCTCAACCTGATCAAGAAAAGACCACTTTTACTTGTCCCTTTGGAGCTTATGCTTATAGATGTATGCCTTTCGGTTTATGTAATGCAGCTACTACCTTTCAAAGATGTATGACTGCTATATTCTCTGACTTTTGTGAAAATATTGTTAAGGTTTTCATGGATGACTTCTCTGTTTATGGGAAGTCTTTTGATGATTGTTTAAGCAATCTTGATCGAGTTCTATAGAGATGTGAACAAACAAATCTTGTCTTGAATTGGGAGAAGTGCCACTTTATGGTTAATGAAGGCATTGTCTTGGGTCATAAAATTTCTAAAAGAGGTATTGAAGTGGACAAAGCTAAGGTTGATGCAATTGAGAAAATGCAATGTGCTAAAGATATAAAAGGTATTCGTAGTTTCATAGGTCATGTTGGTTTCAATAGCAGATTTATTAATGACTTTTCTAAAATTTCTAGGCCTCTTACAAATCTTTTGCAAAAGGACATTCCTTTTGTTTTTCATGATGATTGTTTAGAAGCCTTTGAAACCATCAAGAAAGCCTTAATTTCTGCACCTATTGTTCAACAACCTGATTGGAACTTGCCTTTTGAAATTATGTGTGATGCTAGTGATTTTTCTATTGGTGCTGTTCTAGGACAATGAGTTGATAAGAAATTGAATGTTACTCATTATGCTAGTAAAATTCTAGACAATTCTCAAAGAAATTATGCTACTACTGAAAAGGAATTCTTAGCACTTGTGTTTGCTTGTGATAAATTTAGACCTTATATTGTTGATTCCAAAGTAACTATTCACATAGACCACGCTACTATTAAATATCTTATGGAAAAGAAAGATGCTAAACCTAGGCTTATTCGATGGGTTCTCTTGTTACAAGAATTTGATTTACATATCATTGATAGAAAAGGAGCTGAGAACCAAGTAGCTGATAATTTATCTAGGCTTGAAAATGTGCCTGATGACCCACTACCTATTGATGATAGTTTTCCTGATGAGCAGTTAGATGCACTAAATTTTGCTGACAGTACTCCTTGATATGATGATTATGCTAATTACATTGTTGCTAAATATTTACCACCTAGCTTTACATACCAACAAAAGGAAAAATTCTTCTATGATTTAAGACATTACTTTTGGGACGACCCACTTCTTTATAAAGAAGGAGTAGATGGTATTATTAGACCTTGTGTACCTGAGCATGAACAGGGACAAATCATATGGAAATGTCACTTTGAAGCTTATGGAGGACATCATGCTGGAGATAGAACTGCTCACAAGGTATTGCAATCTGGATTTTATTCGCCTACTCTCTTCAAGGATGCCCGTAAGTTCGTCTTATCTTGTGATGAATGTCAAAGAATAGGTAATATCAATAAGCGATAAGAAATGCCTTTGAATTATTCACTTGTTGTTGAACCATTTGATGTTTCGGGATTTGATTACATGGGACTTTTCCTTCCTCTAATGGGTATACACATATTTTGGTTGCTGTTGATTATGTTACTATATGGGTAGAAGCTATTCCATCCAGTAGTGTTGATCACAACACCTCTATTAAAATGCTTAAGGAAGTTATTTTCCCAAGGTTTGGAGTCCCTAGATATTTAATGACTGATGGTGGTTCACACTTTATTCATGGTGCTTTTCGTAAAATGCTTGCCAAGTATGATGTTAAGCATAGAATTGCATCACCGTATCATCCTCAGTCTAGTGGTAGCAATAGAGAAATAAAATTAATTTTTCAAAAGACTATAAATAGGTCCAGGAAGAATTGGTCTAAGAAATTAGATGATGCACTTTGGGCTTATAGAACAGCATATAAAAATCCTATGGGCATGTCTCCATATAAAATGGTTTATGGAAAAGTTGTCATTTGCCTCTTGAGTTAGAACATAAAGCATATTGGGCCATCAAAGAGCTCAATTGTGATTTGAAGCTTGCTGGTGAAAAGAGGTTATTTGATATTAGCTCATTAGATTAATGGAGAACCCAAGCTTATGAAAATGCAAAATTATTCAAAGAAAAAGTTAAAAGATGGCATGACAAAAGAATCCAAAAGCGTGAGTTTAAAGTCGGAGAATATGTTCTTTTGTACAACTCTCGTTTCAGATTCTTTGTAGGAAAACTCCTCTCAAAATGGGAAGGTCCCTATGTTATCGACGAGGTTTATCGGTCTGGAGCCAACAAAATAAATAATTCCAAAGGTACTAACCCGAAGGTTGTCAATGGGCAATGAATAAAGCATTATATCTCAGGTACGCCCATTAACGTTGAAAGTAATATTATCCAAACGTTGACACCGGAAGAACACATAAAAGAGTCCTTCCAGAACACTCCAGAATCGTGAAAATACGGAGGTACGTGATACGGTAAGTAAACGGACTCCGAAAAATCCGCAAAAATATTTTTTGTCAGTTTTGGAATATTTAGAAAATTAGGAAAATAAGAAACTACCGGGAAGCGTACCCTAGTGGGCACAAGACACCAGGGGGCGCCAGGCTTGCCTGGCGCGCCCAGGTTGGTTGTGCCCACCTGGACACCTTCCGGACTCCATTTTTCTTCCGTTTGTTTGCTTCTCAAGGTAAAAAATCTATATATACTTCCCGAACTTGTTGATCACTGCATCGCGGAGAAATCCCATGTTTTCTTTTCCTTGTTGTTTTCTGTCAGATCCCATCTACCATGGCTGCTTCAAGCTCCTCAAAGGACAAGTTCTTCAAGAACGTCATCAACCCATATCTGCGGGAGGTTGTGCATCACCCTCAGATCATCCAGATGCATGAGGGGGTGCTTCACCTCCGTGATGTCCCATGTCCCAAGGGGACGGGAACCGTGGAGGCCAGGCTTGAAGCTATGGAGCAGGACGTCTTCCGGTGCAAGGGGATGGTGGAGCGTGGACAATGCCAATCACCACATGATCACGGACCTCTCTCGTGATCTCCAGGTGGATGGAAAGCCCAGGAAGGACATTGTCTTCACCCTCAACGAGCAAATCAAGTTCCTCCAAAGCTAGATCTATGATTTCCAAAACCAAGTATTTGAATATGAGGCGAGGATTAAAGGTATGAGTTTAACTGCTAGTTGTAGGACACGTGATACTCACTCCTCCTCTAATGATGGTGGACCACTGGCATGGAAATCTGAGGACAAGATCTCTTCATCACCACCTTCTTCTACATCACCAAAGGAGAACTGAGTATTGGGTATGGGCACTCCCCATGGCTTCTGCCAAGCTTGGGGGAGGTGCCTCGGTATCGTATCATCCCACTATATTTTTGCCTTTACTTATTTTAATTCGATCTTTTTCTTTAGATGAATAAATGTTAGTTTGATCGTTTCCTTTCGAGAGTTTGCTTAGTGATCTATCCTTGTAATCGTATGTGAGATATATAATAAAGTTTAGTTTGAGTTTTTGCTTTCCTTACTTTCATGTTGCAAATAAAAGTAAAAGAGAAAGGAAATAAATGAAATAAAGGGAATAAATCAAAAATATCATATACTAATCTTATGGTAGGTGATGACACCACATAAGGAAAAGTATAAGTAGAAAATTTTATTTGAGATTGACAAACATAGCATTAGTCAATGATGCAACTCATGAAAGAATTAATAAGGGAAGAGAAGGTTCACATATAAATACACTATCATAGAAATCTTTTGTGATTGTGAGCCCTCATCAAAATATTATATGCCAAAATTGTTGATGTTGGACAAGGAAGACAACTTAATGGTTTATGCTTGTTTATATTCCCATAGAAGTCATATTGTCATAGATCCTTTAACATGTGGTGCTTTCCCCTATCTTTGCTAGCCAAAAATTCCGCACTAAGTAGAGATACTACTTGTGCATCCAAAAACCCTTAAACCCAAATATCATTTTCAAGTGTCCACCATACCCATCTAGGGATTGAGCATGATCCCTCAAGTAAGTTTTCATCAGTGCAAAAAGGCAATAAAATTGCTTCTAAAAGTGTGAGATCATTTAGTGTAAGAGAAAATTGAGTGTTGCATGAACTTTTGATGGTGAAGAATAAAAGCGGCAGACTGCATAATAAAGGTCGCTATCACAAGGGGCAATGCAAAGTGATGTTCTTTTGCACTAAGAGGTTGAGCATACAAACAATTAAGCACATGGCAACCTCTGTTTCCCTCTGCGAAGGGACTATCTTTTACTTTTATGTATTTACTTTGATGCAAAGAGTCAAAGTTTTTCCCTCTTTTCCTTTTTATTTTTCTCCTTTGGCAAGCATCATGTGGTGAGGAAAGATCTAGGCACATATGTCCAGTTGAATATAGATAGCATGAGTTATTATTGTTGACATCACCCTTGAGGTGAATACATTGGGAGGCGAAACTATAAGCCCCTACCTTTCGATGTGTCTGGTTGAAATGTTTTGCTCATGTGTACGCGGTTAGTGTTAGCAATCATAGAAGATTATATGATGGTTGAGTATGTGGACTTTCCTAAAGGCTCCGATACGTGACCCTTCCTGAAAAGATGATGAATTGTAGTTGCAAAATTGACTGAGAACATAGTTTGTTGGTTTCTAATAGAGTTTTTGCTTTATACTTCAATTGTGTGATGAATTGTTACTTATTTATGAGAAGTATATGATAAAAGTTCTATGATAATTTTTTCATGTTCAAGTTTGTTGCTGTTATAACAATCTACGTGATGCTTCTATGTCCGTATTTTGTTTTTATCGACACCTCTCTCTCTCTCTCTCTAAGCATGTGGACATGTTTTTCGATTTCGGTTTTCGCTTGAGGACAAGCGAGGTCTAAGCTTGGGGGAGTTGATACGTCCATTTTGCATCATGTTTTCTTACTGTTATTTAAGATGTTTTTATCCATAATAATGCTTTTTGGAGTAATTATAATGCCTGTTCTCTCATCATACGCAAGGTATACACAAAGAAGGAGAATTCCGGCAGCTGGAAATCTGGATCTGGAAAAGCTAGGTGAGCCACCTATTATGCACAAATCCAAACAATATGAAACTTCACGGATATTTTTTCTGGATTATTTGACGAATATTGGAGCAAATAACTACCAGAGGGGGCCCACCAGGTGGACACAACCCACCTGGGCGCGCCAGGGAGCCCATGTGCACCCTGGTGGGTTGTGCTCACCCAGGTCCACCTCCGGTGCCCATCTTCTGGTATATAGGTCATTTTGACAAATAAAAAATAAGGAGAGGAATTTTGGGACGGAGTGTCGCCGTCTCGAGGCGGAACTTGAGCAGGAGCACTTTTGCCCTCTAGCGGAGCGATTCCGCCGGGGGAACTTCCCTCCCGGAGGTGGAAATCATCGTCATCATCACGACCAACAACTCTGCCATCTTGGGGAGGCTCCATCAACATCTTCAACAGCACCATCTCCTCTCAAACTGTAGTTCCTCTCTTGTGATCAATCTTGTTATCGGAACTATAGATTGGTGCTTGTGGGTGACTAGTAGTGTTGATTACATCTTGTAGTTGATTACTATATGATTTATTTGGTGGAAGATTATATGTTCAGATCCAGTATGCTATTTAATACCCCTCTGATCTTGACTATGATTATCATTTGTGAGTAGTTGCTTTTGTTCTTGAGGTCACGGGAGAAATCATGTTGCAAGTAATCATGTGAACTTGATATGTGTTTGATATTTTGATAGTATGTATGTTGTGATTCCCTTAGTGTTGTCATGTGAACGTCGACTACATGACACTTCATGATATTTAGGCCTAAGGGAATGCTTTGTGGAGTAGCAATTAGATGATGGGTTGCGAGAGTGACAGAAGCTTAAACCCCAGTTTATGCACTATTCCCTAAGGGACCGATTGGATCCAAAAGTTTAATGCTATGGTTAGAATTTATTCTTAATACTTTTCTCATAGTTGCGGATGCTTGTGGGAGGGTTAATAATAAGTAGGAGGTTTGTTCAAGTAATAACAACACCTAAGCACCGGTCCACCCAGATATCAAATTATCAAAGTACCGAACATGAATCGAACCAACATGGTGAAAGTGACTAGATGAAAATCCCGTGTACCCTCAAGAACGCTTTGCTTATCATAAGAGACCGTTTTGGTCTGTTCTTTGCCTCAAAAGGATTGGGCTACCTTGCTGCACTTTTACTACTATTATTGTTACTTGCTCGTTACAAATTACCTTGCTATCAAACTACTCCGCTACTTCCAATTTCATCACTTGCAGACATTACCTTGCTGAAAACCACTTGTCATTTCCTTCTTCTCCTCATTGGGTTTGACACTCTTACTTTTTAAAAGAGCTACAATTGATCCCCTATACTTGTGGGTCATCACTTAGGAGGAAAGGGCATAGGTTTCTGAACCCATGGTTCTCTTTCTTTACCGTGTTTCCTAGCAACAAAGTCTCTCTTGTCATAACATTGATTCTTTGATTGTGGGTTATCAAGATCAACATTTGGTTCATTCTCTACATCATTATTATTACAAGGTTGATGTAGCGACCCGACCTCAGATGGTCAAGTCTCTGTGCTTCAGTGTCATCCCTGGATCGGTAATGCTGACACACACAGTACTCGAAGGATTTATAACAGAGTAGCAATCACACACTTATTACGTCGAATGTCTCAAAAGAGAGAACTTATTACAAAAATATGGCTTAAGACCATCTACTACGATAACAGCGGAAGGCTTGGAAGATAAAGTGAGTCCATCAACTCCAACGACATAGCTGAGCTGCACGGCAACAACCTAACGAACCTTACTCCTCGTCTGAAAAGTCTGCAACATAATACGTTGCAGCATGAAATGGGTCAGCACATGGAATATGCTGGCAAAGTAACACAGTAGAGCAAGAACAGAATAATGCTATCACTACATGCATATTTGGCTGGTGGAAAGCTCTATGGTTACAGTTTTGCGAAAAGCCAATTTTTCCCTACAACAAAGGAATAGATTTTAATTTTACTATCATGGTAGTTGAAACATCATTGAGAAGGTTCCTCCAACTCAATACCAATTAAGGTGATTAACAACCCAACAATATTAGTTAAACATGATGAGATACTTTTGATAACCCAATTACTAGATACTCAAGAATTGTCCATAACCGGGGACACGGCTAACCATGATTAGATTGTACACTCTGCAGAGGTTTGCGCACTTTTCCCCACAAGACTCGATCTCCTCCGTTGGATTTCTCGCACTACATAGTGTTTGAAAAACAGATGATCGAGACACAGTCTTTCAGAAACATTAACTCTCTACTCCAGACAGACCATACCAAACCTACATCCCACTACCTGCTGATCTGCCTCTTCAAGAGCTTCACGTAACTTACTCAACTATGCTAGAGCCCATAATAGCTTGTGGCTGCACACGGAAGTTTCTAGCATGAATCATCTCAGTTCCCTTTGAGCCTGGGTGGCGGTCCATAGGAAGATCACACGGGTACTTCGGGATTTCCAAAAAAATACAGGCAACAGTGGGTACTCCAGGTGCGTCAATCCACCCAGTTGTTTGATTAAGTTGCCACCTTAAGTTGAACCATTAATTAACAAGCTCACATCTGTCATGTGTTTCACTCAAACCCAAACCACGTCTACGAGCATAGCATAGCATAGTATATATAAGCAACATGTAGAGTAACTCCCAAGGGTTTGAATGTAACAGGGCAATAGGTTCTACCTCATCAACTACTTCCCAACCCACAAGTTAATAACATCCTAATCATGCAATGTTTGAGGATTGAGACTAATGCATAAAAACTGGGTGATAAAAGCGAAATGATCAAAGTGTTACTTGCCTTGCTGACGATCTGCGAAACCTAGGGACTCGTAGTAGCATGCTTCGCACTCCGGGTGTTCTATCACAAGCAAACAATAGCATACATATGTAACAAGCAATGATGCACAAGTGAAACTCAAACAAAAGAGGTTGACCAGAAAGTTCAATTTAAGAACTCCGGTTTGCAAAAAGAATCAAATCAAACGGAGCAACGAAACTCAAACGGCGAAAGAAAGAAGCTTCGTTTACTAATCTGAAACTAGGTCAAATTTTACAGTAGAGAAAACTTGTTTGAGTTGGTTAAGCAGAAAGAGGGTTTCGAGACGAAACTCTAGGCGCTTGAATCGCCTGATTCCGACTAACGAGCGAAAAGATAAACAGAGAAACAGTGTTGGGCCCCGGCGAGTGATAGGGTAGGCTCCTCCTAGGCGACTCCAAGGCAATTTTGCGCCGGTGGCCACTCCGGCCCTGGCGGCCACCTCTCCTGTTGACGGCCACTCCGGCCTCAACAGCCACACCCAAAGATGGCTCCTTTTGCCCTCAACTTTGATCGTGGCAGAAAGTTCCAAGCGGATATGAGAACCAAGTTTGGTCATCCAGTGGTGTTCTCTCCTGGCTTTCGTCAACAAGAATTCATCTTGGTGGTTTCTTTCTGTCGCGCAACCTTCAAGCTTGATGTGCACACGGTTAGTGTCTCTCTCCTGGCTATGTTTGGAGGTTATGCTCAAGATTTTAGGGTTCGTCACTTGAGGGATAGAACTTTCAAGTTTTCGGTGGCCTCTAAGTCTGTTGGTTTTGAGATTTACAACAATGGTAGAATTGTTGAGCAAGATTTTGAGGTTGTTTTTAGTTTGTGGAATTATGGTGGGCCAAATTGGTTTAGGGAAGAACAAGCTTTTTACAAAGAACTAGATGTTGAATGGACCTTGGTGGGTAGAAATGGAAAGGCTGTCGTCGACAACTCCGGCGATCGTCGGAGCTATAGCTCGGTGGTCAGAAACGGTCGATCGGTGTTTGAGCATTTATCGGGTCCCATTCAATCCACTGTCAATCAGCGGCAAGCTTTGAATTCCCCCTCTCTTAACTCTGAGGGTTATGGGTCTCTTAATCACACGCAAATGCCGCAACGTTCTACAGCCTGTGTGCACATAGTGTGTTTTGCATGTGGAGGGCAAGGTCACTTTGCACGTAACTGCATGGTTCCAAAGCTACCTGGGCTGTGGCCTTTTTTACAGTTCGATTCTTTCGTGAGCCCGCCCGAGGCGGCCTGGGCTGATGATGAGGTGGAGGCCTGGTTCAAATGTGTCAGCCCAGCTCAGCCGATAAGGCAGGTCTCGTCATTTGCGGAGCTGGTCAAGGGCCTATTTCCAAATTTCCAACCGCGACCACAGGCTGCCTCCTCGCATTCCTCCGTTCTTACCAACTCTGCCTATTCCACTATTTCTGCCTCGGCAAGCTCACCGTCTGCCTCACCATCGCCAGAGCGGCATTGGCGGTCCATTCACCGGAAGCTTCGACATCGACCATGGCCAACATTCCCGTTGATCCGGCTCCATTTGTTCCTCATGGGTTCCAAATTTTCGAGGTGGAGGGCCGTACTGGGGTTTCGAGGGCAATTTTGCCGCATCGCCCACAGAGGCATGAGGACTGGGCGATTGCTACTATTCAGCCGCATCCCAATGAGGTATTTTTCCCAATGTTAGAGAAGTTCTTGAGGAGTTCTTTCAAGGTGCTGAAGAAGTGGGGTTCAGAGAAATCTAGCCTTGTCCGTTTGGAGAGGCTTATGTTCAGTTTCGACATGTTAGGGACAGAGATCGTCTCATCAGGCAGAGCCCGCATCCATTTGGAGATGTTTTTATCTCTTTCACTAAGCACAATCAAGGTAGAAACTGGCGCAGATTGCACTTCAATAGGACCGTTTGGTTGTTGTTTGTGGGTGTTCCATTTGACCACTACAACACTGACGATATTGCAGCCGCCATTGCCAAGTGGGGAAGAATTATTAGTTGGGGGAGAGAGGATGCTCTAAAAGGTATTATTCTGGTGAAGGCAAGAGTCACTGAACTTACTGACATCCCTAAAAGTATAAGGTGGTCTGAAGGAGAGTGCTTTGAGGAGGAATCATGGACTAGTTCTGTGGAGGTTTTACTAGAGGAAATGCTGGGAGGTGGCCCAGCTGATGAAGATCCTATTCCACCTCCTGGAGTGGACCCTCACCCTATTCCACAGCACGCCAATGATTTCCCTGGCTTCCATCCGGCTCCAATTCATAATGAGCCTGCTCAACAGGAGGGCTGGGATGATTGGGAAGAGCAGGAGGAGCAAGGTCACTGGGCTTTCCCTTAGGCAAATATCCCTCAGGCTCAACCACCACAACAACAAATGGAACTGCCAGTTTTACAAGAGGATGGTGCTCCCAATAGCAGCATCACCACTACAGTCTCTTTATCTGATGGTATTTGGTCTAACACTCACACTGCCAGTGAGGAGGTCAATCAAGGTGCTCAGAACAATCCTTTGGGCATGGGCCTACAGAACATTCTTAACGCTTATCAGATAGATGGGGAGGAGGAGGGCGTTGGGCAAGACAATGCAAACATGCCTATTATGGAATAGCAGGTGGTTCAGGGGGCTCCTTTGGCTGTTCATGATGTGGAAGCTGTTGATCATGTTGTGAATCTAGATGTTGTGATTGTACCTGCTGCTGCTGAAGGAAATCTTGTGCTAGATGGGCCTCTTGTTAAGCCTGTGGGTGTTATTCCTCTTAATACAGTCAATGTTCAGGTTGAGGTAACTGAGGAGAATGCTACTTCTGCTTCTCAGCTCAATGTTTGTCCTCTGGGCACTAATACTGTGGCTGCAAATGTCTTGCCACAAGGACCTCTAGTAGCACAAAGCTCAGAGCCCAAAATGGATTTAAAGGGCAAAGCAGATGTCCCTATTGTTTAGGTTGGTACCTCCACTGGTGGGTCAAGTAAAGGTATGGACAGATTTCAGCCAACTAATTCCCCTACTTTACTAGAGATTCTTGAATTAGTACAAAATCATACCTTGGATATTATTGATGGTGCCCATTTGATTTCTGAGGAAGGTTTGGACTTATGGATTCAGCACTTTGCTCCAACAACTCAGGGAGAAGTAAACACCTTCAAAATTGACATACCTGTGAGTTGGTTTCACTTCATAATTCACCTTCTCCTAACTCCTGACAAATTTGGCTGGGTGATGCATCTGTTAAAATCTGAGCTGTAGAAAATGCTTACTGCAAACTGTGACACTGAAGAGACTATCTTATTCCATATACCTGACAAACCTACTACCTCACAGGCTCCAAGTTGTAAGGAAATCATGCTGGGTCTGGGAAAGGAAAATGAGGGGATAAGCCCTGCTGCTCACTCCTCTAGTGGAGCTGGAAGTCCACTCAAACAAGTGTCCCCCAATAAAGTCATACAGTTGTCACTAGGTGAAGCTGTCTCAAGGAAAAGAAGGGACAAAGAGCCACTTGTGGAGACCCAGGTGAGGAGTGATCGAATTAAGAAAGACAACAATGGGTATAGGAGGAAATCATGTGATTCTAGCTCTTGCTTACCTTGTAATGCTATTCCACCCATTGTGCAAAATAAAGTGGTCAAAAATCTGACAAAAACTTTTTGCAAGGTGTCTGAGGATGAGGCACAGGACATGCTTTCCAAGAGGCCCAAGAAGAAGGGCCAGGAGGATGTGGCCAAGGTTTCCAAGGTCACTGATGCTACAACTCCTTAGGATGTGCCATCATGAACTGTCCAGTTACTAATAGTATCAGTAATATTTTCCGAAAGGCTAGTTTGATAGTGGAATGTATGAAGTCTAGTATGATTTATGTAAGCGGAACATGTTTAGTGTCTGTACTGAAAACTTGGTACCCTCTTTTGTCTACTGCCCTGTTGATCTGTTTGACTATGCTCTGGAGTTGTGGTTGCCATGAAACCTTTAAAATATTGTGCTCTCCAGTAGGACTGTGGTGTTTCATCTGTTACCCATGTGTTCTGCCACCTCAAACTGTACTGGGTCTCATTCACACAAAAGCTATGTTTTGCATATGTATGGCAACATACCAGGAGATGGGGCCTGGTATCACACATTTTTTCATTTAGTTAGTTAATCATGAGTAGAAACAGATCCTAGAACATCTTGAACTAGAACATTAGGGGCTTGAACTCTCCTGAGAAATGGCTGGCCATTAGACAAAAAATTGAGGAAAGTGCTGCTGGTACTTTGTGCCTTCAAGTAACTAAGAGACAAGCTTTTGATTTGGCATATATTCATAACTTTTTTCCACAAAGATTCAATAAATTTGAATTCCTACCTTCTATTGGGGCATCTGGAGGGATCTTGACTGCTTGGAATGAGGCTCTTTTTAATGGGCAACTGCTCTTTCAGAATAAATTTTCACTTTCTATGCAGTTCACTTGTACTTCAACCAACAAACCATGGATCCTCACAAACATTTATGGACCTTGCAACCTTGAAGACAAATTGGAATTTATTGATTGGTTTACAAATATCCAAATGCCAGATGATGTTGATTGGATAGTTATGGGGGATTTCAACTTCATTAGGTCACCTGAAGACAGAAATAGACCTGGTGGAGATGTCAATCAGATGTTACTGTTCAATGAGGCCATTAGTAATTTGGGGTTAATTGAATTACCTCTAAAAGGAAGACAGTTCAGCTGGAGCAATATGCAAGAAACTCCACTTCTTGAAAAACTGGACTGGTTTTTCACCTCTGCTGCATGGATGACAGCTTATCCTGACACAACTTCTCTGCCTCTTGCTAAACCAATATCAGACCATTTTCCTTGTGTAATTAAAATTGGTACATCTATTCCTAAGTCAAGGGTTTTTAGATTTGAAAATTATTGGTTGAAGCACGGCTCTTTCAAAGATATTGTTCAAGCTGCTTGGAACATCCCTGTTGGTTATACTGATCCAGCAAAGAAGATTAATGCTAAATTCAAAAACTTGAGGAGAGCACTAAAACTTTGGGCAAAAAATCTATCTTGTCTTAAAAAACAGATTGATGAGTTGAATGAATGTATATTCCTATGGGACTTCTTGGAGGAATTCAGAGACCTCACTACATCTGAGCATAACTGCAGGGAGCTTTTGAAAGAAACACTGCTAACTATTCTCAGTAATCAGAAGATTTATTGGAAACAAAGAGGAAAAATCAAGGGGGTCAAATTTGGGGATGAAAATACCAAATTCTTTCATACAAAGGCTTCAATAAATCACAGGCACAACAAAATTGCAATGCTCATGAATGAGGACCAAGTGGAAATTACTGATCATGAAGGGAAGGCTGCAATTCTTTGGGAAGCTTTTAAGAAGAGACTGGGACAATCAAATGGCCATACAATGCACTTCAATTTACAGAACCTGTATGATAACAGAGTGGACCCACAAATATTCCATGACCTTGAGAGACCTTTCTCTCAAGAAGAAATTGAAGAGGTAGTTAAAAACTTGCCCATAGACAAATCTCCAGGCTCTGATGGATTTAATAATGAGTTCCTCAAAGCTTGTTGGGACATTATCAAACTGGATGTTACTGAACTTATCATTGCATTTCATGCTGGAAATGTGAATTTGGAAAGCATAAACACTTCATATATCACACTCATTCCTAAAAAGGAGGTACCTATATCCCCTAATGACTTTAGGCCAATTTCATTGCTTAATGGGGTTCTCAAAATCATTACTAAACTGCTGGCAAACAGATTACAAAAAGTCATTCTCAAGATGGTTCATATCAATCAGTATGGATTCTTAAAAAACAGAGTAATTCAGGATTGTCTGGGTTGGGCCTATGAATATATACATCAATGTCACAAGTCAAAAGAAGAATTGCTTGTTATCAAACTGGATTTTGAAAAGGCTTTTGACACCATTGAGCATCAGGCTATCATTGACATCTTAAGGGCTAAGGGATTTGGTGAAAGGTGGATAACATGGATGCACATGCTATTCAATTCTGCATCCTCTGCTGTAATGTTAAATGGGGTGCCAGGGAAGAAGTTTTACTGTAAAAGAGGAGTAAGGCAAGGAGATCCCCTTTCTCCTCTTCTATTCATATTGGCAGCTGACTTGCTTCAATCAATTTTCAATAAAGCCATGGCTAGGGATCTAATAACACCTCCACTACAAGTGACCTCATGCCCTGACTTCCCTATTGTGCAATATGCAGATGACACTCTTGTTATTTTGCAAGCAAGTGCTAGACAGCTTGTATGCCTCAAAGCTCTACTCAACACATTTGCAGATGCCACAGGCCTCAGAGTAAATTATGGGAAATCAATCATGGTGCCACTAAACATTGCAGAAGACAGAGTAGATATTTTCACTAACACTTTGCAATGTGCCAAAGGGCAATTCCCATTCACTTATCTAGGGCTACCTTTGGGCATTTATAAGCCAACTGTAGAGCAGTGTTTGCCCATAGTCAATAGAATTGCTAAGAGGATTACTGGCATTTCCACTTTCATGACTCAGGCAGGGAAGATTTTATTGGTCAAATCTATGTTGGCTTCCTTAGCAGTTTACTTCATGTGTTGTCTGGATATTCCCATCACTATTAAACACCAGATCATCAAATACTTAAGGCACTGTCTATGGAGGAGCCCTGATCTGGAAGATAGGAGGCCAGCACTAGTGGCTTGGCACACAGTTTGCAAACCTAAAAATCAGGGTGGTTTGGGAGTTCTGGATATCTTCACACAAAATAAAACTCTGCTCATGAAGAACCTTCATAAGTTTTATAATAGACATGACATCCCTTGGGTCAATCTAATTTGGGAAACATACTACAGCAATGGGCAACTTCCAGGAGATCAAAAAGTGGGCTCATTTTGGTGGAAATCCAATCTTGCACTCATTGGTCAGTTCAAAGCTATAGCAAGATGCAATGTGGGAGATGGCAAAACTGCTTTGTTCTGGGATGATATGTGGGACCAATTCATTCTAAAGCACAAGTTTGATCATCTATACTCCTTTGTTAGAAACCCTCAGACAAGTGTTCAACAAGTGATCAATACTAAATATCTCCAAGACTTATTCCACCTGCCCCTAACTACACAGGCATATGAGGAGTTCCTACAAATGGAGGACATGTGCATTTCCATGAGACAATCAGAATACTTAGATGCTCTGGATACTTGGAGTTACATCTGGGGCGATGAATTCTATTCTTCAATTAAAGCCTATAAGGTGCTAATTGGGCACAAACAAACCCCACCACTTTTTTCATGGATTTGGAAAAGCTCTTGTCAACCCAAGCATAAAGTTTTTTTCTGGATGCTCCTGCATGACAGAGTAAACACAAGAAATCTTCTAAGGAGGAAAAACTTTGAATTGGAAGTTTAAAATTGTGCAGTGAGGGACTGTCAGCAAGAAGAAACTCTGCATCATCTGTTTTGGGGATGTCCTTTTGCCACCAGATGCTGGGATTTTATTTGTCCTTCAAGAACACCAAACTTGTCAGTTCTGGAGGCATTTCAAGACCTCAAAGACAAACTCAAATACCCCTTCTTTATGGAAATTATCATATTGGGATCATGGGCCATCTGGATATCTAGAAACAACAAAATCTTTGATTATATAACTCCTTCATTCCACTACTAGGGAAAACCCTAGCAGTAGCGCTGGTTTTGTGCTCACTAGTAGCGCGGGTAGGCGCGCAACTAATAAGGCGCTACAGCTATTGCTTAGCAGTAACGCGTGCCGCACGCGCTACTGCTAGGACAAATAGTTGCAGCGCTTGTTCACTCCCACGCTGCTGCTAATGTAACTACTGGCAGCGTGTTTTCTTTCCATCGCTACTAGTATTGTTTTTTTTAGTGTATTTATGCGCCATCGTACAAATATTGGTACAATACCAGTTATGAGGTTTACATCATTATGTCCATAACAGTGTGTCAAATGAAGGTGGATTAGGTTCAAGTGGAGGCAATATGTGGTGCATGTCAAAAGTATACTACTAATCCAAACTTGATCTAGTTTGGACTAGTAGTACTTTCGATGTGCACCACATGTTGCCTCCACTTGAATCTAATCCGCCAGCACAAGCTATTTAATCATCATCATAATCATTAGCACCAACAATATTTATTTAATCACCACTAACACTAGCTAATAATAATCATCAGTCATTACCACCAACACTAGCTATTTTATCATCATAGTAATAGTGTAGCACATCATCATCCTCAAACTCATTTCTAGCTAATCACTCCTGCTGCTCTCTCTTAGGTAAAACAACATAAAACATGTGTAGCTCTCCTCCTTGAACAAGTTGGAGCATGCAGATGAACCTGTCTCCTAATTTTGGGTATCACATCTGTTTGCTGCCCCCTAGTACTTGTCTGTGCTCCCCCATCACATATCTGGTCCAGTCTTGCACTATTAAGCATTCATCGCTGATCTTGAATGCACTAAAGTAACATGTAGGATATCTTGGCCGTAAGCTAATAATACTCATGGTACCTTTAGTCTCGATCCCATAAGGCACAACATTCATCGGGAGTCCCTGTTGAAGAACATCGTATGGTCACATACTTAGCAATGAAGTTTAGCTTCACAAATAATGTATGGAAAAGATGCACTGAGGACAAATAGTAAAAATCTTACCATCCTTCCTAAATAGATGTGACCGTAGTTCATGACGAACACTATTGGTCGCACGTTTTCAGTACTAAGATTTCTAAGTCCAGGAAGAAAATTTGTCTTGACGGTATCAAGATCCTCAAGCCATGAAACATAATGACTTAGCTCCTCGCAGTTTAGTTCAGCCCCGGGACAGTAGTAGGTCCTGTCTACCAAGCGTTGGACATGTTTGCTTGCACCGAAATAAGCTGACAATACAAATTAGTTGTCAAGTATTTTTGAATAAACAATATCAAAGACATAAATATGGTTGAGAAACTTACATTTTGGTGTAACTGGAGGCGTCTGCACATCGACCCAGATGTCGGTATTACCTTCAATATCATCTTCCGGACGAATATCAAAGGTGATAACCATATAAGGCTCAAATGCATAAGTCTTGCATAGTGCTCGCCATGTTTTGCATCCAAAATAGGTGTAGTCGTCTGAATTATATAATTTTGCGTGGAAAATATAACCATGCTCGGTCTTCAAATAAACTTTCTTTACCTCCATAGTATGACTGAAACCTATCTTATCCAATACAAAAACTCTTGCATGGCAGGGGATACGCTAGTAGAATAGTAAAAAAATATAAGTTGAAGCAGATGTCATGCTTAATTACGAAAAAAGACTTGTCATTGTGACATACTGTATCCACTTCGAAGTTCTCGTCCAGCTTGATGCTGAAGCGCCTATCATCATCTAGGAAGATTCCGTCGCACAGGCCGCGCTCGTCTTCGCAGTGTTTGCAAATACCGAAATCCTTTTTGTCGTCAGACATTTCCTATGTTCATAGTTAAAAAATTAATTGAAAATCGATAAAAGACAACTACCAGGATACTCAACACACAAATCTGGGGCACTCAATATTTCCTACATATTCTGGCAAAAGTCATGCCAAAATTCATGGAAAAATCCGGCATGACCTTTGCTAAAATAGGATATATCGAGCGCCTGAAATTTGCCGGAACGGAAATGAATCAACACTCCGACAAAACATAGGCCACTCAGAGGTGTAACCTGCAAACATGACCGGCCACTTGGATATTGAGCAACACAAGATATACATTTCAAAATATCTTATAAGACTCAAATTAGCATGCATTCAATAAGCAAAAGTGAATCATCTCATGCATCCGTACATCGTCCAATATTATCACTAATACATCCTGAATAGTGTCATACATATAACATCACTAGTACAACTAAAACCCTAGCACACGACGGGTATCGGCGCGGGCGGTGGACACCCACAGAGAAGGAACCATCACGGGATCATAGCTCCAGTGAGATCCCTGGAGAACCTGCCAGGTATTGGAGAACCTGTGCTCCAACGCAAACAAGTAGCGACGGACGTGCGCGTCCTCCTCACTAACACGGTGACGCACCACCTCCGCGGAGTCCTCGAGCCTCTGGACCCGTCACTGGCCCACGCGACTGCCACCAAACAAGGTTCGGTTCAACGACAGGCTGGCTCCTCACCAACCTGCGCCCCCCGGTAGGTAGCGCCTCCCAGTACCACCCCGGCGGAGCCCAGTCCCGTACATGGCCCATCTGGTCACGCAGGTGTCGTCCTCCACCGACTCGACGACGAGGATGCGGGATAGGCATCGTCCACGTCGATGCGGGAAAATTGCTTTAACTAAAAAAATAGCAACAATTTCTTACTAACTAGTTCTATTAATTCAACTAGTTCTTACTAAAAATAAACTTACTATAAATAAAAATATTCTAGTACCTAATTAGTACCTAGTTCTTACTAACTAATTAGTACCTAAGAACTACTGCCCTAATTACCATCTAAATTGATGAACCTATAAGGGTGGAAAGTGGTAGAAACCCTAACTAATTTGATGGAGGTAGAAACCCTAGGCAGAGGTAGGGGAGAGGGAGGAGCAGGCGTGCTCACCTCGGGTGCCTGCGACGGGGGAGGGGCAGGCGGTGTCGAGGTCGTGGTCGGGGCTCCGAGGCGGCGTTGAGGTCGGGGGGGGCAGGGGCGGCGTCCGGGGCGGCGTTGAGGTCGGGGTCGGGGGCGGCGTCCTGGGCGGCGTTGAGGTCGGGGGCGGGGCCGGCGTTGAATCTGGGGTCGGGGCGGCGTGGGGAGAGCGCGCGGCGGCTGAGGGGTGACGGCGGCGGCGATAGTGGAGTTGATTTGGGGGATGAAGTGGCCGTGGGGAAGGACAAACCGCGTGGTTAAGTCAGAAGTACCAGTAGCGCGTTCCAGAAAGGGCGCTACTGCTACGTTAGCTACAGCGCATTCTGGAACACACGCTGCAGCTAAGGAGATTAGCAGTAGCGCTGGGCCATTATACACGCTACTGCTAGGTTGGGCTAGCCATGTGCACCCGGTTCAAACGTAGCAGCAGCGCTTTTCGCTAGTACGCGCTACTGCTAAAGTCATAGCAGTAGCGCGGTTTATTTATGCGCGCTGCTACTAAGTAGCAGCAGCGCTTGATTTTGTACAGCGCTACTGGTAAAATTCTGTGTATAGGCTTTTCCCTAGTAGTGTTCCAGGGCTGGAAACACATTTTTACTGAGCAACTCAAGCTTCTCAAATTCAGGATCAACAAGAAATATGAATTGCAATTTTTTGCTTGGCTGGATTCTCTGTTGTAATTTGTATAGTTCTCCTTGCTTTCCTTGTTAGTGTTTTTTAGTTTTTAGTTTTTTTGTGCTTAGTTGTTCTATAGCTTCTCTTTTTTGGTAGTTTCTCTCTTTTCTTCTTGTGTTTTTTGTTGGGCTTAGCTCAAGCTCAACAGACTATAGTTTTTTCCCTTTTTATTATTAATAAAAGTTGCAGTGGGGTGTTTACCCTACTGTTTATAGTCAAAAAAAAGATAAACAAAAACTAAGATCGGATCAGAAATCGCGATCAAAGAAAATCACGAAATAAATCCGATAAAAGAAAACTGACGAACAGACTAACGAACGAGCGTTCGTTGGCTGTTTCTAACGGGCGAAGAACCATTCGTTAAAACGAACGTTCGGACGAACGTCCCCCAAATAGAAGAACCGAGAAAAACCGGCGAATCCGAAAAAAACGGATCTAGGGTTTCTAAAAAATGGTCGGTCTTTATAAAAAATCCGGCAGCGGGGCGTGGCGGCTACCTCCGGCGAGAGGTCCAGCGGGGGGGGGGGGGGGCGGCGCTCAGCGGCGGCGACGGCAGGCGGCGGCGGCAGCTTGGTGCGGCACGGGCGGCGGTGGCTAGGCGGCGCAGGCGGCGGTGGTGTGGTGGGGTGTTGGGGGCGGGGTGGCGGTGTAGGATCGAAAGTATGTCTAGAGGGGGGGTGATTAGACTACTTGACCAAATAAAAACTTAACCTTTTCCCAATTTTAGTTCTTGGCAGATTTTAGCTATTTTAGGACAAGTCAAGCAATCATCACACAATTCAAGCAAGCATGCAAAGAGTATATTGGCAGAGGAAAGTAAAGCATGCAACTTGCAAGAATATAAAGGGAAGGGTTTGGAGAATTCAAACGCTATTGGAGATACGGATGTTTTTCCCGTGGTTCGGATAGGTGGTGCTATCCTACATCCACGTTGATGGAGACTTCAACCCACGAAGGGTAACGGTTGCGCGAGTCCACACAGGGCTCCACCCAAGGGCAACGATTGCGCGAGTCCACGAAGGGCTCCACCCACGAAGGGTCCACGAAGAAGCAACCACCCACAAAGGGTCCACGAAGAAGCAACCTTGTCTATCCCACCATGGCCATCGCCCACGAAGGACTTGCCTCACTAGCGATAGATCTTCACGAAGTAGGAGATCTCCTTGCCCTTACAAACTCCTTGGTTCAACTCCACAATCTTGTCGGAGGCTCCCAAGTGACACCTAGCCAATCTAGGAGACACCACTCTCCAAGAAGTAACAAATGGTGTGTAGGTAATGAACTCCTTGCTCTTGTGCTTCAAATGATAGTCTCCCCAACACTCAACTCTCTCTGATAGGATTTGGATTTGGTGGAAAGAAGATTTGAGTGGAAAGCAACTTGGGAAGGCTAGAGATCAAGATTCATATGGTAGGAATGGAATGTCTTGGTCTCAACACATGAGTAGGTGGTTCTTTCTCAGAACATATGAGTTGGAATGATGTGTGTGTTCTGATGGCTCTCTCACTTAATGACAAAGAGGTGGAGGGGTATATATAGCCTCCACACAAAATCCAACTGTTACACAGTTTTCCAATCTCAGTGTGACCGAATCAATAAACTCGGTCGGACCGACAATGTAAACCTAGTGACCGTTAGGAATTTCGGTGGGACTGACATGCAACTCGGTAGGACCGATTCGGTTAGGGTTTGGGCATAACGTAATCTCGGTGAGACCGATTACACAAACTCGGTGAGACCGAATTTGGTAATTAGCTTACCAGAGAGTTGGTCAGGCAAACTCGGTAGGACCGATTTGCTCTTTCGGTGAGACCGAGTGGAACTCGGTGAGACTGAGAAGTTACAAAGGGGAAACACTGAGTTTACATTGCAATCTCGGTGGGACCGATTCGCTCTTTCGGTGGGACCGAAAAGTTACGAAAGGGAAACAGAGAGTTTGCAACCCCATCTCGGTGGGACCGAGATCCTTATCGGTAGAACCGAATTGCTAGGGTTTTGGCAGGGCTAATGACAAGTGAAACTCAGTGGCGCCGGATAGGAAGAATCGGTAGGACTGAGTTTGGCTTAGAGTTTTGGTCATATGTGGATATGGGAAAGTAGTTGAGGGTTTTGGAGCATATCACTAAGCACATGAAGCAAGAGGCTCATTAAGCAACACCTCATCCCTCCTTAATAGTAT
Source organism: Triticum urartu (assembly GCF_056163025.1). Taxonomy (NCBI): domain Eukaryota; kingdom Viridiplantae; phylum Streptophyta; class Magnoliopsida; order Poales; family Poaceae; genus Triticum; species Triticum urartu. Next base: position 61,314,080 of record NC_141877.1, on the reverse strand, counting down.
TGGCTTTTCCTATGGACTCAATGTGATCTTGGATCACTAAAATATAAAATGAAGAGTCTTGAGCTTTTGAGCTTGAGCCAATCCATTGTCCTTAGCATTTTGAGGGTTCCACTTTCAAATCCATGCCATGCCAATCATTGAGCTTTCCTGAAATAATCATCTTGGAATAGCATTAGCTCAATGAGCTATATGTTGTTATGAATTACCAAAACCACCTAGGGATAGTTGCACTTTCAATCTCCCCCTTTTTGGTAATTGATGACAACATATAGATCAAAGCTTCGACAAATGATAATAAGCATGAAGTATATCGTCGCTTTGAGAGGTATGTGATAAGTAAGAGCTCCCCCTAAATTTGTGCATATTTAAAATTTGCTTTGGACTGCAAATGCACAAAGAGTTAAAGTCATGGGTTACTCTTCCATGTCACATACATCTTGGTGGAGCGCTCAAAATGATAAGAATGAAATACATGCACTCATCACCAAGAATAGTGGATGATCACAAACGATAGATAGAATGATAATATTTAAGCAAGCATTAAGCAAACATTAAGTGTAGCTTATGATCAAACACATGATCATCGATGTCTCACAGGCATAAGGACGTAGTATCTCACACACAAGCAAACAAAGTTCGAAAAACCACCAAATAAAGCAAGAGAGAAAAGCAACACTCTCTCTCTCGAAGCCTATGATCTATACATCTTCTCCCCCTTTGGCAACAAGTTACCAAAAAGTTCCTAGAAAAGGCATAGTGCTATGTCGTCGCTCAGGCATGATCTTCAGGTGGTGGTGGAGTCCGGATCACTCCAAGGACGAAGCCTTCGGTAGACGTGGTCGGAGTGGAAGCTGAAGTGGATGCTGGAGCTGGTGGAACTGAGGCTGTGGCTGGTGCAGACGTTGTAGCTCTGGTGTCAGCAACTGGCAGTGCAGACGACCTCGGACCTCGTGGCACCCTCGCAAACGCATGAGTCGTGGTCCTGCCTCTCCTCTCATTCATGTCCTCCTGGAGCTGCTCCACTGCAGACTGAACTTCTGTTACCTTGATGTCCAAGTCATAGAACCTCTGTTCCATGATCCTCTCTAAACTCGCCTGGTTCTGAGTCAGGGTGGCTATACTCTGCTCAATCCGCAGGGTGGACGCAATCAAGTAACTGAGCTACTCTTGTTTGGTCTTCAAGAAATAAACAGATGCCTCCGCTTGAGTAGGCATCCTGGCAGCTTTCTCCTTCTTCGCCTTCTCCTTCTGAGCTTGTGCATGGGCAGATGATGGTTCATTCTCTGTCATCACAACTTCATTGTTCTCAAAATCTGGACGGATGGGCAGGTGTTCCTTATCCAACAAATATACGCCCATGCCCATCTTGGAGTTGATGAGCTCCTGAATCTGAGGGGCATATCCACAGCTCCTCTTCTGATCTGCCGCAGTCCTTTTGATCGTTTCCACTATGAGGCTCATGACTTTGAATTTCTGAGGCATGTCAAAGACATGAAGCAAGTTGATCGCATGACCTCTGATCATCTTGTAATCTCCAGACTTGGGCAGAAGGGTGTGCCTAAGGATCCAGTTGATCGTAGGCAATCCTGATAGCAGATAATGCACTGAGCCAAACTTGAACGTGTCAAGTGCTTCATTCGGAATCTCCTTGTACATGTTGGAGATGGAGTTGTGGTCCATCTTTTTCTTGCCATAAATGTCCAGGTCATCTGCTTGCTCCTCTGGGGCATTGATCAGCTTCGCCCATTCCTCAACAGTAGAGTGGTACCTCGTACCCTCAGACATCCATGTAATCCTCCCATCTGGATAAAAGTGAGCTGTGGAGTAGAACTGCATGATGAGTTCCTCGTTCCACTTTGTGAGCTTCTTCCCAACAAAGTCCTCTACTCCACACGCCTTGAAGCTGTCCCGAACTCCTGGGTAGTACTCTTCATTATCCTTGATATAGGTCCAGTCGACCCATCTCATGTCACATACAATTGGCTTCTTGTCAAGTAGCACTGTCTCATAGAAATCCTGTTGCTCCTTTGTATGAAACATGTAGTCCACTGCAGTCCTTCTCCTAGAAGCATATGGATCTGCTTCTCTCCATTTCCTGAGCCCTGAGTCTCTCCTTAGCTTCATATCCTCAGCCACAGGATGAGCATCGTTGTGGTCTGGGATCTTGGGCTTGAGCTTCCGAAGGACACTCTCTTCCTCTTCCTCTGCAACAGTCTCAGGCACTGGGGCCTTGTTCTTCTCAGTGGCTGGGATGCTTCTTGTGTTTCTCTATGGTGCACTCTTAGGCTTAGATGCAGCCTTAGGTGCTTCCTTGGGCTTGGATGCAGCTCCCTCTGACCTTATGGCATCTCCCATAAGTTTGGTTGCCTTGGGCGTTGGTGCAGCTGCCTCTTCTTCCTCCTCCTCTTCTACCATGATGGAGGCCTTCCCAAGCACTCTAACCACAGTCTTCTTCACTCTCTCTTTCCTTTTCTTGCCCTCAGCTGCAACGGGCTCAATGGGAGCAGGCTTGTCAGTTGAGGCTCTAGCCTTTGACATGGGCTGCCTGCCTGCTGGCCTTTTGATTTTCAGGCCCGGCTTTGAGCCTTGAGCTAGCTCACCTCTCTTGGAAGTGGCCTCTTCCTCTGCCACATAGTCCTCATCTTCAGAATCTGAGGTTTTCTTCTTCCTTTGTCTCGTGGCAGCTTTAGGCAGGTTGTTGGGTGTGCTCCTGCTGCCATCATCTGAGGAACTTGAGCGGCTAGTGCCCTCACTCAACTGCACTTGCTGCTCTGACAAGTTTTGGCTGTCACTCTGGTCTGACATGTTGCAAACTAACTGCTGACCCTGTGAATAGATTATAGAGGAGATAGAGTGGATGAGCATCACAAAATGCAGAGATTTTTGCAAAAAGAATGATTCAAAAACTTAGTTTTAGTTTCCCACTGAAATCATCTCGGATCTACTGATTTTCAAACTCGGTGATACCGAAGCAGTTTTGGAACCTAAACTAGTGAACTCGGTAGGACCGAGTCACAGTTCGGTGGCACCGAAACTGCTAGGGTTTCACTGAGTTAAAAAATCGGTCACACCGATAAGTAATTCTCGGTCAGACCGAGTCTCACTTGTGCAATGGGATAAGCCAAATCGGTGGGACCGAGTTTTTCAACTCGGTGGGTCCGAGATGGTTTCGGCGGAAACCTAAACCTAGAATTTTCGAATCAAACCTAATCTATGAGCGTTTTGACTGGATAGAAGTTTATCAAACGTGGCCAGAAACATCATGATCACAATGTGCTAGGAATCAGATTGAGGAATAGCACAAAGATCAAGTACATACCCTAGTTCGGCGGGGACTTGCTACGGCGGCAACGGCGGGGCAGAAATCCCATTGACGGCGATGGAGACCAGTGACTGGAGGCTGCTGGCGGCGAGAAGACGATCCGGAGACCTCAGGGGCAGAGCAGGCTATCGCGCGGGCGAAGGGGTTCGGAGAAATTTCCAAATTTTGCCCGTGACTATATATAGCCCGACCCTGTCGGTGTGACCGAGTTGAACAACTCGGTGGCACCGAGATTCATAACTGCGTGCAGTTACTGAAACTCGGTGAGACCGAAAGGTTCAAATCGGTTGCACCGAGATCGAAAACCTAGATCAACTAAATGATATCGGTAGGACCGAAAGTAGAGTATCGGTCAGACCGAGAATCATAAAGAGGTTTTGGAAGTTTAAGTCTATGACGAATCGGGGACTCCGAGCGCTCCTCACACAGAGTGGTTCTAATCTGACTTGATCAAATTTTGTGATGCAGCATGAATAGAGTTTGAGACGAGAAAAGCATAGATAGCTAGAGGAGGTTCTTAGGCATTCTTGTCCATCCACTTGGCAAAAAGAAATAAAACCGAACAATCAAAGCAACAAGTGGATGTCCTCGAATGAGTAAAATATGCAATCAGCATGCTCACACAATAAGATGGCAAATGAAATATGTGGCAAGGCATGCACAACCAATTCTAGCATCTATCAAGCAATTTGCGATGACTAGGTCATCTATATATGAGTATATTGACTTAGGAGTCAAGTGAGAACACTTGATCGTAGGTCATACTCATCGTTTAAGATCAAGTGGGGTTACCACCTTTACATAAAGCATTGTTTTGTTCACATCTTTAGAGTTGCTTTAGCTCAAGTCTTAGAGTAAAGCTCCCCCTAGATGTGATATCCCCCCTAAGAGGGATGAACTAACCTTGGGTTTTGTCGATGATGACTTCATGTAGATATTGAAGATGTGGATGCTCAATGTTGATGTAGATCTCTTGGAGCTATCCATTTGAGTGAATTGCACTTTCAATACCTACATGGGTTAGTCCCACAAGGAACAAACAAGGATATCCATGGACATAGAGTGATGCACACAAAAGATGATGCCCATGAAAACTTTTAGGTTACCTTGTCCCTTGTCTTACCAACAAGAGGGTTTGTGACTCCTTGAACTAGTGCAAGATGTTGAAGTTGATTGCACTTGTTCTTGCCAAAATGATAAGAGTGAAGTATGTTGGCGGAGTCACCCTCAAGAACTCTCTAGTTCTTCTTCTTTTGAATCCACATCATCTTGATGGGAATCCTTGGAGTTGTAGTCGTACTTGATGAAGTGGAACTTGAAGAAGTCTTGGGAATCCACTTGACTAAGGTCTTAGGAGCTTCTTCAAATGCATCAATTTCCTCTTGAAGCTTGTCCTTGCCTTTTTGCTCGTAGTCTTGTGGTGGAATATCATCTTGAGCTTGTGTCCCCTTGAAAGAAGTATACTTCTCTTGTTGAGGGACAAACTTTGTCTTGGGGTATTGATCTTCTTCCCATTCAACTCCATTGGCATTGAACTTTCGTTCAAAACCAACACCTTGATTCTTCCGGTGCATTCCTTGCTTGCGCACAATTTCCTCGAATTGCTTACTCCCGGCAAGGCTTTTGTACACTCCTTTCTCTATAATTCCCTTCAATAAGCTATTTTCTTGCTCAAGTGTAACTTGGCTAAGAGAATCATTAGTGGAATCAAGAGAACTACTAGAAGCAACAATATTGAATTTAGCATGATCATTGTTACAACTAGAGGAAGAATCTTTCTTGTTAGACGTGACTTGAGGCATGTAAGTGGATAAGAGTAAACGCTTGGCAATGTAAGAAGAACTTTTCTTGCGGAGATCATCATTGATTGCCTTTAAGAACTCATGCTCTTGCTCAAGATTGAGCTTTTCAAAGCGTAGTTTCTCATGAGCTCTTAAAAGTTCTCAATGATCTTCGAAGATAGTGTCATGAGCCAACTTAAGAGTTTTTAGTTCTTTAGTTAGAGCCTCAATGTTCTCCTTATCATTGTCACTCGTTTTATCTTGATTAGCATGATTAATTGGTATTTCATCATAGTATTCATCACTAGAGTTGTCACCAAGCAAATCATCACCTAACAAGTCATCTTCATCACTATTGAAATTAACATACTCGGGGTGTGTTACCTTAGGACCTTTGGCCATGAAGCATCTCCCAATTCCTTCATTTGGTGAGTCAAATAAGTCGTAGGAGTTGGTTGACACAAGTGCTAGACCGGCAACACCTTCATCTTGAGTATCTTCGGAGTCGGAGTGATAACTTCTCTCGGAGTGGCTGTCGGAGTCGGAGCCGGATACCCATTCACCAACATGAGCTTGATGTCTTCGTCTTGTGTAGCTCCTTGATGATTTTTCCTTCCTTTCCGAATCCTTGCTTCTCTGTGAGTATCTTCGTTCATAACGATCATCTCTACTCCTTCTCTCTCTTGGTGGTGATCCTTTGCTTCTTCTTTTTGGAGAATCTTCTCTTCTCTTGTAGGGAGCCGTACACTCATTGGAGTAGTGTCCGGGTCTTCCACAATTGTAACAGTTTCGCTCTCGACTAGAAGATCTTTTGTCATTGTAGGACCTTGATTTGGAGCTTCTATCTTTGCTACTACTCTTGTAGAACTTGTTGAAGTTCTTCACCATTAAGCTCAATTCTTCATTGAAGTCTTGTTTCTCACTTGATGATGTAGGGGCTTCACATGAGGCTTTATAGGCACCACTTGATTTGTTGTGAAGTTCCTCTTTATCCTTAAGTGACATCTCATGAGCAACAATTCTTCCAATCACCTCTGTTGGCTTGAGATCTTTGTAATTGGGCAACATTTGGATCAATGTGCACACGGTATCATATTTTCCATCCAAGGCTCTTAGGATCTTCTTGATGATGAATATATCGGTCATCTCTTCACTTCCTAAGCCGGCAATCTCATTTGTGACGAGAGCAAGCCTAGAGTACATTTCAGCGACACCTTCACCATCCTTCATCTTGAACTTGTCAAGTTGGCTTTGAAGCACATCCAACTTGGATTCCTTGACGGAGTCGGTACCTTCGTGCATATCAATCAAAGTGTCCCAAATTTCCTTTGCATTCTCAAGGCGGCTGATTTTGTTGAATTCTTCGGGGCACAATCCGTTGAAGAGAATATCACAAGCTTGAGCATTGTATTGCAGCATCTTCAACTCATCCGCGGTAGCTTCAAGGTTTGGTTCTCTCCCGTCAAAGAAGTCACCTTGCAAACCAACACACACAATAACCCAAACAGCGGGGTTATGTCCAAGAATATGCATTTTCATTTTATGCTTCCAACTAGCAAAATTAGTACCATCAAAGTAAGGACCTCTACGGTGATAATTTCCCTCGCTAGACGCCATACTCTCCTAGGTTGTGAAACCAAGGCTATGACCACCAAAAGCTATGGAGATCAAGCAAATGGAGACCAAAGCTCTGATACCACTTGTAGGATCGAAAGTATGTCTAGAGGGGGGTGATTAGACTACTTGACCAAATAAAAACTTAACCTTTTCCCAATTTTAGTTCTTGGCAGATTTTAGCTATTTTAGGACAAGTCAAGCAATCATCACACAATTCAAGCAAGCATGCAAAGAGTATATTGGCAGCGGAAAGTAAAGCATGCAACTTGCAAGAATATAAAGGGAAGGGTTTGGAGAATTCAAACGCTATTGGAGACACGGATGTTTTTCCCGTGGTTCGGATAGGTGGTGCTATCCTACATCCACGTTGATGGAGACTTCAACCCACGAAGGGTAACGGTTGCGTGAGTCCACATAGGGCTCCACCCAAGGGCAACGGTTGCACGAGTCCACGAAGGGCTCCACCCACGAAAGGTCCACGAAGAAGCAACCACCCACAAAGGGTCCACAAAGAAGCAACCTTGTCTATCCCACCATGGCCATCGCCCACGAAGGACTTGCCTCACTAGCGATAGATCTTCACGAAGTAGGCGATCTCCTTACCCTTACAAACTCCTTGGTTCAACTCCACAATCTTGTCGGAGGCTCCCAAGTGACACCTAGCCAATCTAGGAGACACCACTCTCCAAGAAGTAACAAATGGTGTGTAGGTAATGAACTCCTTGCTCTTGTGCTTCAAATGATAGTCTCCCCAACACTCAACTCTCTCTCATAGGATTTGGATTTGGTGGAAAGAAGATTTGAGTGGAAAGCAACTTGGGATGGCTAGAGATCAAGATTCATATGGTAGGAATGGAATGTCTTGGTCTCAACACATGAGTAGGTGGTTCTTTCTCAGAACATATGAGTTGGAATGATGTGTGTGTTCTGATGGCTCTCTCACTTAATGAGAAAGAGGTGGAGGGGTATATATAGCCTCCACACAAAATCCAACCGTTACACAGTTTTCCAATCTCGGTGGGAGCAAATCAATAAACTCGGTCGGACCGAAAATGTAAACCTAGTGATCATTAGGAATTTCGGTGGGACTGACATGCAACTCGGTAGGACCGATTCGGTTAGGGTTTGGGCATAACGTAATCTCGGTGAGACCGATTACACAAACTCGGTGAGACCGAATTTGGTAATTAGCTTACCAGAGAGTTGGTCAGGCAAACTCGGTGGGACCGATTTGCTCTTTCGGTGAGATCGAGTGGAACTCGGTGAGACCGAAAAGTTACAAAGGGGAAACACTGAGTTTACATTGCAATCTCGGTGGGACCGATTCGCTCTTTCAGTGGGACCGAGAAGTTACGAAAGGGAAACAGAGAGTTTGCAACCCCATCTCGGTGGGACCGAGATCCTTATCGGTAGAACCAAATTGCTAGGGTTTTGGCAGGGCTAATGACAGGTGAAACTCGGTGGCGCCGGATAGGAAGAATCGGTAGGACCGAGTTTGGCTTAGAGTTTTGGTCATATGTGGATATGGGAAAGTAGTTGAGGGTTTTGGAGCATATCACTAAGCACATGAAGCAAGAGGCTCATTAAGCAACACCTCATCCCTCCTTAATAGTATTGGCTTTTCCTATGGACTCAATGTGATCTTGGATCACTAAAATATAAAATGAAGAGTCTTGAGCTTTTGAGCTTGAGCCAATCCATTGTCCTTAGCATTTTGAGGGTTCCACTTTCATATCCATGCCATGCCAATCATTGAGCTTTCCTGAAATAATCATCTTGGAATAGCATTAGCTCAATGAGCTATATGTTGTTATGAATTACCAAAACCACCTAGGGATGGTTGCACTTTCAGGCGACGTATATAAGGGCGGGGCAAGGCGGCTTGGAGGAGAGGGCAAGGCGCGGCGGCGGAGAGGAGTCCGGCTCGGACTCCTAGTCCGAGTCAGCGGCGGCAGCGCTCGCGGGGAAGGCGGCGGCGGCGGCCTGGCGCGGCTGGGCCTTAGGCCCAGTCGGCGCGGGAACCCTTTTTTTAAATAATTTCGCCGACCGAAATAAAATCCTAAAAAAATAAATAAAAATCTAAAAATGCCAAAATAAATTTTCACCGTCTAAATAAAATATTTACAACGAGATGAACATTTTCTTGGCCCTAAAATGCAATTTTGGAAAACGTGCAATTTTTCTAATGCAAACAAAATTGCAATAAAATCCAAATAAAGCAATTATTTGATTTTAATTTTTTTCCTCCAATATTTCAATTCTTTTGGAGAAGTCATATTATCTCCTCTCATATATTTTAGTGTGAAATATTTTTGGAGAGAAAATAATTAAAACCAAAAATCCTCATTTCAAGATTTGATAAAGATCAAATTTTAAAACCGGGAAATCCCCAACTCTCTCCGAGGGTCCTTGAGTTGCTTAGGATTTCGAGGATCGCAAGACGAAATGCGAATAAAATATGATATGCATGGATGACTATGTATAACATTCCAAATTGAAAATTTGGGATGTTACAGTTGAGCATCAACATGAACATAATTATTAACATTAGCACTAGGTTAATGTTCCTTACCAGATTGTGTATCAACATCAAAAATAGAAATATCATTGGGATTCTCAGGTGTGTCTATAGTAGGTTCACTAGCATGCAAAGTCCCATCAGTTTTCTTTTTCTTTTTAGAACAAGGACTAGGTGCATCAGTATTGGTTCTTTGAGAATCATGCTCAATTCTCTTAGAATGGCCCTCAGGGTACAAAGAATCCTGGGTCATCTTCCACCTCTAGTCATAACCCTAACTACATTATCATTATTCTTATTATTCAACTCATTAAGCAAATCATCTTGAGTTTTAAGTACTTGTTCTACTTGAGTCATAACCATGGAAGCATGTTTACTAATAAGCTTAAGATCATTAACTGTACTATTCATATAATTACTCAGGTGGTCAAGCATGTAAGCATTACATTTCAATTGTCTACTAACATAACCATTGATGTTTTCTTGTATAACTATAAAATTATCAAACTCATCCAAGCATTGTATAGCAGACTTATTATGAGGAATATCGCCTTCATCAAATCTACGGAGAGAGTTTACCTCTACTACATGTGTCGGGTTATCAAGACCATGTATTTCTTCAATAGGTGGTAAATTTTTGACATCTTCAGCTTTAATACCTTTTTCTTTCATAGATTTCTTTGCCTCTTGCATATCTTCAGGACTGAGAAATAGAATACCCTTTTTCTTTGGATTTGGCTTCGGAGTTGGTTCAGAAAGTGTCCAATCATTTTCATTACTCAGTATATTATTCAATAGCAATTCAGCTTGCTCAACAGTTCTTTCCCTGAAAACACAACCAACACAACTATCCAAGTGGTCTCTAGAAGCATCGGTTAGTCCATTATAAAAGATATCAAGTATTTAATTTTTCTTGAGAGGATGATCAGGCAAAGCATTAGGTAATTGGAGAAGCCTCCCCCAAGCTTGTGGGAGACTCTCTTCTTCAATTTGCACAAAATTATATATTTCCCTTAAAGGAGCTTGTTTCTTATGAGCGGGGAAATATTTTGCAGAGAAGTTGATCATATCCTGGGGACTACACACACAACCAGGAGCAAGAGAATTAAACCATATCTTAGCATCACCCTTTAATGAAAAAGGAAACAATTTAAGGATATAGTAATAGCGAATTTTTTCCTCATGAGCAAATAGGGTGGCTATATCATTCAATTTAGTAAGATGTGCCACAATTGTTTCAGATTCATAACCATGAAAAGGATCAGATTCAACCAAAGTAATTAACTCAGGATCGAAAGAGAATTCCTAAACCATATTAGTAACAAAGATAGGTGAAAGTAGCAAAAGCGGGATCATATTTCATTCTAGCATTCAAGGATTTTTCTTTCAGCTTAGCTAACAATTTCTTAAGATCCTCTCTATCATTACAAGCAAAGAAGTCTCTAGAAGTTTCTTCATCCATAACATAACCCTCAGGAACAACAGGCAATTCATATCTAGGGGGAGAATCATAATCATCATTTTCAATAATATCATCAGTTTCAGTAATTTCATTCTCTCTAATCCTAGCAAGTTGTTCATCTAGAAATTCACCTTGTGGCATAGCAAACAGAATAGTATCATAAGCATCATTCATAGTAGAAGTGGCATCATCAATAACATGCGACATACTGGAATCAGTAGCAGGAGTAGGTGTCGCAAGTTCACTCAAAATAGAAGGAGAATCAAGTGCAGAGCTAGATGTCAGTTCCTTAGCTCCCCTGGTAGTTGAGGGAAAAATCTTAGTTCTTTGATCTTTCAAATTCCTCATAGTGATCAACAGATATAAATCCCAAGTGACTCAGAGAATAGAGCTATGCTCCTCGGCAATGGCGCCAGAAAAACATCTTGATAACACACAAGTATAGGGGATCATAACAGTTTTCGAGGGTAGAGTATTCAACCCAAATTTATTGATTTGACACAAGGGGAACCAAAGAATATTCTCGAGTATTAGCAGCTGAGTTGTCAATTCAACCACACATGAAAGACTTAATATCTGCAGCAAATTAGTATGGAAGTAGCGGTAACGGTGGCAAAAGTAACAGTAGCAGTTTTGTAGCAATCGTAACAGTGGCAACGGAAAAGTAACTAAGCAAAGATCAATATGTGAAAAGCTCATAGGAAATGGATCCATGATTGATAATTATGTTGGATGGCATTCATCATGCAAAGGTTATAACATAGGGTGACACAGAACTAGCTCCAGTTCATCAATGTAATAGAGTACGAGACCAAAGCATTAACACTTAGTGAATACATGAACTCCTCAAACTACGGTCATCACCGGGAGTGGTCTCGACTATTGTCACTCCGGGGTTGCCGGATCATAACACATAGTAGGTGACTATAACTTGCAGTATCGGATCAAGAACACAAATATATTCATGAAAACATAATAGGTTTAGATCTGAAATCATGGCACTCAGGCCCTAGTGACAAGTATTAGGCATAGAAAAGTCATAGCTGTTGGGGAACATAGTATTTCAAAAAAATTCCTACGATCATGCAAGATCTATGTAGGGATGCATAGCAACGAGAGGGGAGAGTGTGTCTACGTACCCTCGTAGACCGAAAGTGAAAGCGTTAAGTAACGCGGTTGATGTAGTCGAACGTCTTCGCGATCCAACCGATCAAGTACCGAACGTATGACACCTCCGCAATCTGCACACATCAAGCTGAGGCCAAGGGAGAGTTTCTTCAGCACAACGGCGTGTTGACGGTGATAATGAAGTTACCGATGCAGGGCTTCGCCTAAGCACTACGACAATATGATCGAGGTGGAAATCTGTGGAGGGGGGCACCACACACGGCTAAGAGATCAACTTGTGTGTCTATGGGGTTCCCCTGCCCTCGTATTTAAAGGAGCAAGGGGGAGGCCAGCCGGCCCTCATAGGGCACGCCCAAGGGGGCAATCCTACTCGAAGTAGGAGTTGGATCCCTCCTTTCCTAGTCCAACTAGGAGAAGAAGGAAGGGGAGGGGAAAGAGAAAGAAGGAGGGGGCGCTGCCCCTCCCCCTAGTCCAATTCGGACTAGCACCGTGGGGGGGGGCGCACGGCTAGCCGTTGTCTGCCCCTCTCTATTTCCCCTAGGCCCAATGTGGCACATTACTTCTCCGGTGGTTCCGAAAACCCTTCCGTCACTCCGATATTTATTCGGTGACCTCCGGAACTCATCTGGTGTCCGAATAACATCGTCCAATATATCATTCTTTATGTCTCGACCATTTGGAGACTCTTCTTCATGTCCGTGATCACATCCAGGACTCTGAACTATCTTTAGTACATCAAATCACATAACTCATAATACATATCATCATCGAACGTTAAGCGTGCCGACCCTACGGGTTCGAGAACTATGTAGACATGACCGAGACTAATCTCCAGTCAATAACCAATAGCGGAACGTGGATGCTCATATTGGTTCCTACATATTCTACGAAGATCTTTATCGGTCAAACCGCATAACGACATACATTTGTTCCCTTTCTCATCGGTATGTTACTTGCCCGAGATTCAATCGTCGGTATCATCATACCTAGTTCAATCTCGTTACTGGCAAGTCTCTTTACTTGTTCTATAATGCAACATCCCGCAACTAACTCATTAGTCACATTGCTTGCAAGGCTTATAGTGATGAGCATTACCGAGAGGGCCCAGAGATACCTCTCCGACAATCGGAGTGACAAATCCTCATCTCGATCTATGCCAACTCAACAAACACCATCGGAGACACCTGTACAACATATTTATAATCACCTAGTTACGTTGTGACATTTGATAGCACACTAAGTGTTCCTCCGATATTGAGGGGTTGCATTATCTCTTAGTCATAGGAACATGTATAAGTTATGGAGAAAGCAATAGCAATAAACTAAACGATCATAGTGCTAAGCTAACGGATGGGTCAAGTCAATCACATCATTCTCTGATGATGTGGTCCCGCTCATCAAATGACAACTCATGTCTATGGTTAGGAAACTTAACCATCTTTGATTAATGAGCTAGTCAATGTAGAGGCATACTGACACTCTGTTTTGTCTATGTATTCACACATGTACTAAGTTTCCGGTTAATACAATTCTAGCATGAATAATAGACATTTATCATGATATAAGTAAATATAAATAACAACTTTATTATTGCCTCTAGGGCATATTTCCTTCAGTCTCCCACTTTCACTAGAGTCAATAATCTAGTTCACATCACCATGTGATTAGTTCACATCGCCATGTGAATAATACCCAAAGTATTTTCCTAGAGTCAATAATCTAGTTCACATCGCTATGTGATTAACACCCAAAGAGTACTAAGGTGTGATCATGTTTTGCTTGTGAGAGAAGATTAGTCAATGGTTCTGTCATATTCAGAGCCGTATGTATTTTGCAAATTTTCTATGTCTACAATGCTCTGCATGGAGCTACTCTAGCTAATTTCGCCCACTTTCAATATGTATCCAGATTGAGACTCGGAGTCATCCGGATCGATGTAAAAGATTGCATCGGCGTAACTCTTTACGATGAACTCTTTATCACCCCCATAATCGAGAAATATCTCCTTAGTCTTCTAAGGATAATTTTGACCATTGTCAGGTGATCCACTCCTGTATCAATATCGTACCCCCTTGCCAAACTCATGGCAAGGTACAGAAAAAGGTTTGGTACACAACATAGCATACTTTATAGAACCTACGGCTGAGGCATAGGGAATGACTTCCATTCTCTTTCTATTTTCTACCGTGGTCATGTTTTGAGTCTTACTCAACTTTACACCTTGCAATACAGGCAAGAACTCCTTCTTTGACTGTTCCATTTTGAACTACTTCAAAATCTTGTGAAGGTATGTACTCATCGAAAAAACTTATCAAGCGTCTTGTTCTATCTCTATAGATCTTGATACTCAATATGTAAGTAGATTCACCGAGGTCTTTATTTGAAAAACTCCTTTCAGATACTCCTTTACGCTTTCCAGAAAAATTCTACATTATTTCTGATCAACAATATGTCATTTACATATACTTACCAAAAATGTTGTAGTGCTCCCACTCACTTTCTTGTAAATATAGGATTCACCGCAAGTCTGTATAAAACCATATGCTTTGATCACCTTGTCAAAAGCGTATATTCCAGCTCCGAGATGCTTGCACCAGTCCATAGATGGATCGCTGGAGCTTGAACACTTTGTTAGCACCTTTAGGATTGACAAAACCTTCTTGTTGCATCATATACAAGTCTTCTTTAAGAAATCCATTAAGGAATGTAGTTTTATATCCATTTGCCAGATTTCATGAAATGTGGCAATAGCTAACATCATTCGGACAAACTTTAAGCATCGATACGAGTAAGAAAATCTCATCATAGTCAACATCTTGAACTTGTCAAAAACCATTTTTGACAAGTCGAGCTTTGTAGATAGTAACACTACTATCAGCGTCCGTCTTCCTCTTGAAGATCCATTTTATTCTTTATGGCTTTCCGATCATCGGGCAAGTCAACCAAAGTCCACACTTTGTTCTCATACATGGACCCCATCTCAGATTTCATGGCCTCAAGCCATTTTGCAGAATCTGGGCTCATCACCGCTTCCTCATACTTCGTAGGTTCGTCATGGTCAAGTAACATGACCTCCAGAACAGGATTATCGTACCACTCTGGTGCGGATCTTACTCTGGTTGACCTACGAGGTTCGGTAGTAACTTGATCATAAGTTTCATGATCATCATCATTAGCTTCCTCACTAATTGGTGTAGGAATCACTGGAACAGATTTCTGCGATGAACTACTTTCCAATAAGGGAGAAGGTACAGTTACCTCATCAAGTTCTACTTTCCTCCCACTCACTTCTTTCGAGAGAAACTCCTTCTCTAGAAATGATCCATTCTTAGCAACGAATATCTTGCCTTCAGATGTGTGATAGAAGGTGTACCCAACAGTCTCCTTTGGGTATCCTATGAAGATGCATTTCTCCGATTTGGGTTCGAGCTTATCAGGTTGATGCTTTTTCACATAAGCATAGTAGCCCCAAATCTTATGAAACGACAGCTTAGGTTTCTTGCCAAACCATAGTTCATATGGTGTCGTCTCAACGGATTTAGATGGTGCCCTATTTAACGTGAATGTAGTTGTCTCCAATGCATAAACCCCAAAACGATAGTGATAAATCGGTAACAGACATCATAGATCGCACCATATCTAATAAAGTACGGTTATGATGTTCGGACACACCATTACGCTGTGGTGTTCCAGGTGGTGTGAGCTACGAAACTATTCCACATCGTTTCAAATGAAGACCAAACTCGTAACTCAAATATTTGTCTCCATGATAAGATCGTAGACATTTTATTTTCTTGTTACGATGATTTTCCACTTCACTCTGAAATTCTTTGAACTTTTCAAATGTTCCAGGCTTATGTTTCATCAAGTAGATATACCCATATCTGCTCAAATCATCTGTGAAGGTCAGAAAATAACGATACCCTCCGTGAGCCTCAACACTCATCAGTTCGCATACATCAGTATGTATTATTTCCAATAAGCCAGTTGCTCGCTCCATTGTTCCGGAGAATGGAGTCTTAGTCATCTTTCCCATGAGGCATGGTTTGCAAGCATCAAGTGATTCATAATCAAGTGATTCCAAAAGCCCATCAGCATGGAGTTTCTTCATGCGCTTTACACCAATATGACCTAAACGGCAGTGCCACAAATGTGTTGCACTATCATTATCAACTTTGCATCTTTTGGCATCAATATTATGAATATGTGTATCACTACGATCGAGATTCAATAAACCATTCACCTTGGGTGTATGACCTTAGAAGGTTTTATTCATGTAAACAGAATAACAATTTTTCTTTGACTTAAATGAATAACCATATTGCAATAAACATGATCCAATCATATTATGCCCAACGCAAACACCAAATAAAATTTATTTTTGGTTCAACACTAATCCCGAAGGTAAATGGAGTGTGCGATGGTGATCTTATCAACTTTGGAATCACTTCCAACTCACATCATCACCTCTCCCTTAACTAGTCTCTATTTATTTTTGCAACTCCCGTTTCGAGTTACTACTCTTAGCAACTGAACCAGTATCAAATACTGAGGGGTTGCTATAAACACTAGTAAAGTACACATCAATAACATGTATATCAAATATACTTTTGTTCACTTTGACATCCTTCTTATCCGCCAAGTATCTAGGGTAGTTCCACTTCTAGTGACCATTTCCTTTGCAGTAGAAGCACTCAGTTTCAGGATTGGGTCTAGCTTTAGGCTTCTTCATGGGAGTGTCAACTTGCTTGCCATTCTTCTTGAAGTTCCCTTTATTTCCCTTGCCCTCTTACTTGAAACTAGTGGTCTTGTCAACCATCAACACTTGATGCTTTTCTTGATTTCTACCTTGGCCGATTTCAGCATCACGAAGAGCTCGGGGAATCGTTTTCTTCATCCCTTGCATATTATAGTTCATCACAAAGTTCCAGTAACTTGGTGATAGTGACTAGAGAACTTTGTCAATTACTATCTTATCTGGAAGATTAACTCCCACTTGATTCAAGCGATTGTAGTACTTAGACATTCTGAGCACATGCTCACTGGTTGAGCTATTCTCCTCCATCTTGTAGGTAAAGTACTTGTCAGAGGTCTCATACCTCTCCACTCGGCATGAGTCTAAAATACCAATTTCAACTCTTGGAACATATCATATGCTCCGTGGCGTTTCACAACATTTTTGAAGTCCCGGTTCTAAGTCGTAAAGCATGGTGCACTAAACTATCAAGTAGTCATCATACCGAGCTTGTCAAACGTTCATAATGTCTGCATCTGCTCCTGCAATAGTTCTGTCACCTAGCAGTGCATCAAGGACATAATTCTTCTGTGCAACAATGAGGATAAACCTCATATCACGAACCTAGTCCGCATCATTTCTACTATCATCTTTCAACTTAGTTTTCTCTAGGAACATATCATAAATAAAACGGGGAAGCTATACGCGAGCTATTGATCTACAACATAGATATGCAAATAGTATCAGGACTAAGTTCATGATAAATTTAAGTTCAATTTAATCATATTACTTAAGAACTCCCACTTAGATAGACATCCCTCGAGTCATCTAAATGATCACGCGATCCATATCAACTAAACCATGTCCGATCATCACGTGAGATGGAGTAGTTTTCAATGGTGAACATCACTATGTTGATCATATCTACTATATGATTCACGCTCGACCTTTCGGTCTCAGTGTTCCGCGGCCATATCTGCATATGCTAGGCTCGTCATGTTTAACCCGAGTATTCTGTGTGTGCAAAACTGGCTTGCACCCGTTGTATGTGAACGTAGAGCTTATCACACCCTATCATCACGTGGTGTCTCGGCATGAAGAACTGTCGCAACGGTGCATACTCAGGGAGAACACTTATACCTTGAAATTTTAGTAAGGGATCATCTTATAATGCTACCGTCGTACTAAGCAAAATAAGATGCATAAAAGATAAACATCACATGCAATCAAAATATGTGAAATGATATGGCCATTATCATCTTGTGCCTTTGATCTCCATCTCCAAAGTACCGTCATGATCTCCATCGTCACCAGCATGACACCATGATCTCCATCATCTTGATCTCTATCAATGTGTCGTCACATGGTCATCTCGCCAACTATTGCTTTTGCAACTATTGCTATCACATAGTGATAAAGTAAAGCAATTATATGGCGCTTGCATCTTATGCAATAAAGAGACAATCATAAGGCATGATCATCTCATACAACATTTTAATATATCATCACATCTTGACCATATCACATCACAACATATCCTACAAAAACAAGTTAGACGTCCTCTACTTTGTTGTTGCAAGTTTTACATGGCTGCTACGGGCTTTGCAAGAACCGTTCTTACCTACGGCATAAAAACCACAATGTGGTATAGTGATTGCTTTTTGATCTTCAGAAAGAACCATGTTCATTGAATCTGATTCAACTAAAGTTGGAGAAACAGACACCCGCCAACCACCTGTGTGCAAAGCATGTTGGTAGAACCAGTCTCATGAATGCGGTCATGTAACGTCGTCTGGGCCGCTTCATCCAACAATACCACCGAATCAAGAAACAACTAGTGACGGTAAGCAATATGTATATACCCACGCCCACAACTCCTTTTTGTTCTACTCGTGCATATAACTCGAACTCTAGATCCAGCTGAGGCCGAGGGAGAGTTTCGTCAGCACGACGGTGTGTTTATAGTGATGATGAAGTTACCGACACAGGACTTCGCCTAAGCACTACGACAATATGACTGAGGTGGAAATCTATGGAGGGGGGCACCACACATGGCTAAGAGATCAACTTGTGTGTCTATGGAGTGCCCCCCTGCGCCTGTATATAATTAGCAAGGGGGAGGCCGGCCAGCCCTCATAGGAAGCGCCCAGGGGGGCAATCCTACTCCAAGTAGGAGTTGGACCCCTGAGGGAGTCCTGGATTAGGGGGTCTCCGGATAGCCGGACTATATCCTTTGGCCGGACTATTGGACTATGAAGATACAAAATTGAAGACTTCGTCCCGTGTACGGTTGGGACTCTCCTTGGCGTGGAAGGCAAGCTAGGCAATACGGATATGAAGATATCCTCCCTTGTGACTGACCTGTGTAACCCTAGCCCCCTCCGGTGTCTATATAAACCGGAGGGTTTAGTCTGTAGGACAACATACAATCATACCATAGGCTAGCTTCTAGGGTTTAGCCTCTACGATCTCGTGGTAGATCAACTCTTGTAATACTCATATCATCAAGAACAATCAAGAAGGACGTAGGGTATTACCTCCATCAAGAGGGCCCAAACCTGGGTAAACATCGTGTCCCCTGCTTCCTGTTACCATCCGCCTTAGACGCACAGTTCAGGACCCCCTACCCAAGATCCGCCGGTTTTGACACCGACATTGGTGCTTTCATTGAGAGTTCCACTGTGCCATCATCATAAGGGGGGATGGCTCATCTCCTTGTCAAGGACAACATCACTTCTGGGGGAGCCCTGGCTGTAGGCCAAACTCTCCGACTAGGCGGCTTTGTCATGACCGCCCGCTCGGTCATTGCGCCGACGATGACTTCTCGGGTCATCAAAAATAGCCTCCACATCAGCTCAAAATTCGCTGAGCAGATGGATCCAATGGAGCTCTCCTCTTTGAACGAGCTCTTGGATCGCATCACCGCTCTGGGAGTCGCTACGAACTACGATCGGATCAGGCTTAAACCCGACCAACGGGAGATTAACTCTTTGCCGGTCACCCATCAAATAGCGGTGGTGGAGGAGCAACGCGGTGGTTCTCCCTCTATCCTGAGGACGAACTATGTCCAGATTCCCGAGCTCTCCGAGCCGGATACCCGCTCATGGGAGAACATCGCCCTAACCCTGAACCTAGAATCAGGTCGCATACCGAACCTGCGGAGCAACATCTCAGAGCCTGAACTTCCAAGATCGGAAACTCCCCTGCCCCAGGATCTCAGATTGGGTCAAGGTCTAGACTTAAATCCACCCACCCACCCAGATACAAATGATCTTTCCCAAATTACGCAAGCGCCCCAAGAGACAGTACATCACTATTGGGCCAGATTCCTCCTTATAATGAACGAGGTCAAGGACTATCGCGAGGAAGACGCAATTTCGTTCTTTTGCAACAATTGCATGGACAAGGGAATCCTCAACGCCATAAGTCACCATGACAGAGCACACTTCGCTAACTTGGCGGCCATAGTACGGAAATATTGTGTGATGGAAAGCGCCTGGAAAACCCAAACACAATTTTGGGACAATCCGGCTCTGACAAAATCCCCAGTCCGAACTAAAAGGGTGCACTCTCATAAGTCGCCCGACTCAATTACAAAGAAGCAAAAGCCCACTACAGGGCGTGGAACCGTATTGGAGGAATGGCTTAACGGGCCTTGCAAAATTCATAGTACGCGGACGCCATACCGACACATGGCCTTAGAGCATGTTGGGTACTCCGGCAGGTGGCCATGAGCGGTGAGGATTTCCTCATACAAAATACCCCAGAACACCCTCCCGTGGATAACAACACAGTATTAAAAGTCTTCGAGACCTTCGCCTCAAATAATAGGCGTAAGCGAGCACTCCGCAGCCTTGCCGAAGTCTGCCACGTAGCAGTAATAAATCCATGGAGTGACACGGCCATTACTTTCAATGCTAGTGACGAACCTAAATTCCAAACAGCCCGAGCACCAGCCGCTCTGGTCCTCAGTCCAATTGTGGATGGCTTTCGGCTCACTAAAGTGCTCATGGACGGCGGCAGCAGATTAAACCTCATTTATGAGGAGACTCTTCAAAAAATGGAAATAGATAGCAACCGTATTGAGCAAAGCACCACAACCTTCCAAGTTATCATCCCTATTCGGGAGGCACGTTGCGCTGGGAAAATCACACTACATGTGGTATTCGGCACTCCGGAGAATTACAGGTCCGAAGAAATCACATTCCAAGTGGCCCCGTTCAGTAGCGGATACCACGCCCTTCTAGGGCGGGAGGCATTCACGATTTTTCAAGCCATACCCCATTACGGGGACATGAAGCTCAAAATGTCTGGACCTAATGGAATCATCACTCTAGCTAGTGATCCGAACATAGCACTCCGCGCTGAGAACAAAAAAGCCGCACTGGCCCTCGAGGCATTATCCGAAGCCCTTGTGGCGGAGGAGTTAACCGCGCTGCGCTCCACAGTGGACAGGGACAACGTGATACTAGACAAAAGATCCAAGTCCACCTCCTTTAAACCAGCGGATGAAATAGTCAAATTCCAAGTCAATCCAACGGACCCCACAAAAACATCGTCCATTGGGGCACAGTTAAACCCCGCTGTAGACACCGCACTACGGGAGTTCCTGCGCGAGAATTGGGACATATTCGCCTGGCAGGTAGCGACCAGACCTCAAACGGTCCAATCTCTGTTTTTTTTGAATATTTACTGTAGGGTAAAAACCCCACAGCCCTTTATTCCATTCACCAAAAAAACAAACTGTACAGAAAGGGAAGAAAGATTACTTACCTAAACTAAAGGGGAGAAGAACTGACAATTACATAAGGGAGTTAACCCAATCTACAAGCCTAGACTTATAGCTATCCTTAAACCTATGTGATAGGAGAAGAATATCATGTACAAAACTGCCCCTCCAGGCAGCAAAAGTAGCCTGGACGCCCCTGAAAGTTCTCCCATTTCTCAGAATCCAGATATTCCAAGCAGCTGTGAGCATAACTTCAAAGAAGAAAGGATGCCCAAATCTCTGCCTTGCTTGGGATATACTTTGCTGAATAGTAGAACCGTGTGACCAATCAATCTGCAGGTAGTTCCAAACCCTGACACTGAAATTACATCCAAAAAAAAGATGAGCTCTGTCCTCCCAAACTCCGGCATTACAGATGACACAGAAATTATCAACCGTAGGGGACCTCCAGTGCCTACGTACTAGCATGTCCTTAGTGTTGAGCCTGTCAAAAAAGAGAAGCCAGCCAAAAACCTTGATTTTCATAGTACATCTGCTTTGCCAAAGCCACTTACAAGGCTGGATAGTTGGTAGGTGTGTGTGCATGATGTCATAGAAGCTCTTTGCAGAGTACTGACCAGATTTACTAGGCCAAATCCAAACATCAAGCAATGTTGGATCGCGCTGGAGATGGAGCAACCATGCTTCCAAGGTTTCTAGTTCTGTAGCTGCCTGTTGAGAGATTGGCAGATAGAACATGGAAAACAAATCCTGAGTTTGTAAGAACTCCCGGACAGAAACCTTATCATCCAAAACAAAGGAAAAAAGCCTTGGCAATCTGAGGCTAAGTGGTCTTGAAGAACCACCTACATGCCAAGCATCCAGCCAAAAGAGAGCAGAATCACCCATATTGACTTGCACTAAAGCAATTGACCTATATGTGTCAGCAAGCTTTAAAATGTCTTTCCACCAAAAAGAGCCAGTTAGGACTGTTGCATGGGGCACTACTCCATCATAATAGCTATCCCAAATCAGTTGCACCCAAGGGACCTGGTGTTTGTTGTAGAACTTATGCATGTGTTTGAGGAGCAGACCTTGGTTTTGGACATTGAGGTTTAAAATGCCAAGACCTCCCTTATCCTTCGGCCTACACACTAAATCCCAGGCAGCTAGTGATTGCTTAGGCACCTCAGAATTTCCTCTCCACAGGCACTGCCTGAAAATCCTATCCAACTGTTTGATAATACCAAGTGGAATATTCAAACTACAGAGGAAATAGATGGGCATTGAAGTAAGGACAGATGTGAGCAATTGCAACCTGGATCCTTGGTTAAGCATGGCAGAACTAACAAATAATCTCCTTTCAACACTATCCACTAGGGGCATGAAATCAATGATTCTAGGTCGTGTAGTACCAAGTGGCAAACCCAGATATGTGAAAGGTAACTGCTCTAGCTTACATCCCAAAATGGAAGATAGTCTCTGTGCCTCAGTTGGATCAACATTAAGTGGCACCATTGATGATTTGGCAAAATTAACCTTAAGTCCAGTGGACTGTTGAAAGATATGAAGCATATTCTGAAGAGCGATCAACTGTTCCTCAACTGCAGAAAGGATAATTATTGTGTCATCTGCGTACTGTATGATGGGAAAATCTGGGTCCTGAGATGGGATGGGTAGTGTTAGAACTCCCTTAGCCAGCATGTCATTGACCACGGATTGCAATAAGTCAACAGCAATAACAAATAAAAGGGGGGATAATGGGTCCCCCTGTCTGACCCCACATTTACACTGGAACTGCTTGCCAGGTACCCCATTAAGCAAAACAGATGATGATCCTGAGGAGAGAATCTCTTTAATCCAAGAAATCCATTTGGCATCAAAACCTTTGTGCTGGAGAACTTGTAGGATGAGTTCATGTTCCACTGTGTCAAAAGCTTTAGCAAAATCCAATTTCAGAATTATAATTGGCCTTTTTGATTGGTTGCATTGATGTATATATTCAAAAGCCCAAGCGAGACAGTCCTGGATGGCTCTGTTCTTAAGAAACCCATATTGATTCTTATGGATGCATTGCAGAATGACTTTCTGAAGTCTATTAGCTAAGAGCTTGGTGAGGAACTTGAGGCATGTGTTAGTGAGAGAGATGGGTCTAAAATCCTCAGGTCCCTCGGGAGATAGCATCTTTGGAATTAAGGTAATAAGGGATCCATTAATATTTTCCAAAGAGAGGCTCCCATCATAAAATCCCTGAATGAGAGCCAGAAAATCCTTCTCAATGATGGGCCAGCACTTCTTAACAAAAAGACCATTAAAGCCATCCGGCCGAGGAGCTCGATCAGTCGGCAACTCCTTAAGGACAGTGTTGATTTCCTCAGTAGAAAACGGTTCTGACAGAATGCTAAGGCCGTCAACAGGTTGCATAAGAGCTGGTAGATTAAAGCCCATATTAATACCTTGGGCCTGGCCCATTCTGTTTTTAAAAGAAGACCAGAGGATTCCCGCCATTTGAGAATGATCAGAAACTGGGTCCGCCCCTGCAACCGAGAGGCTGGCAATCGTGTTCCTGCGAAGGCGTTCTGAAGCCATTGCATGAAAGAACTTAGAGTTCTCTTCTCCCACCTTAATATAACGGATTGTACACCTCTGCTTCCAATAAATGTAATGAATGCGAAGCAGATTCTCATAGTGCAATTTGACAATCTTCCGAAAGTTAAATTCAGGTGTGGTGAGGGGCCGCAATTCTTCCAGGTTATCAAAGAAAAGTATTACACGAGAGCAATCCATTGTCAGTTGCTTTAGAGCCGATAGGTTTTTGCTCCAAGCCTTGAGGGCAGAACACAGGCGCTTAAACTTGGTTGTCAGGACGGCAGAGGGGGATAGATCAGCAAACACTGGCTGGTTCCACGAAAGCGTGACACATTCCAAAAACCCTGGCATAACCACCCAATAATTCTCAAACCTGAAGACCCTGGATTTAGGTATATTGGTGTCAATTGAAACCACGCAGGGAACATGATCAGATGCCGTTTTTGCCAGGGGTAGAACAACCGTGTTTGGGTAGATAGAAATCCATTCAAAGGTGGTAAAAAAACCAATCAAGCTGTTCAAGCAATGGTTGTTCCTGCATATTGGACCAAGTAAAGCTCCGGCCTTTTAATGGCAATTCTAGCAGACCCAAGTGGCCAATAATCTCATTAAAGAGGAAGATGTCATTAACATCACCTCCTAGCCTGTTCCTATTATCAAAGGAACGAATGAAGTTGAAATCCCCCAGAAGCAGCCAGTTCTCGTTAGTGGGGATATTAAGATGGTAGATCCAACTAACAAAATTATCCCTTGGGGGCCATCACAAGGTCCATAAACGGACACTAGGGTCCACTTCTCAGAAGTATGAACTGACTGAAAAGAGACTACGATGCCGAAGCTCTGAATTTGAACAAGCGTCCCTTGGAAGATGGACGAGTTCCAAACCACAAGAATGCCACCAGAAGCACCAATGGCCGGGGCAAACACAAAAGTATCAAAACGCCAAGGACAGAAAGATCTAATTTTCTGAATATCAAAATCAGCACACTTTGTTTCTTGTATGCAAACTATGGAGCATTGGCTCTCTTCAATCTTTGCCCTCACATCACGCTGACGAGCCGCTGAATTCAGGCCACGGACATTCCAACAAAGCACACGCCAATTATGATAAGTTGTACTATCCATAAAGAGCTTGCAACGATAAGATAAGTACTGTCAGGCATAACCTAACAGTTTCACAGACCACAGTCGCACAACCCAAAAGCGCATACAGTGCAACAAGGTCCAATCTCTGTGCTTAGCTGTCATCCCTGGATCAGTAATGCTGACACCACATAGTACTTGAAGGACTTATAACAGAGTAGCAATCACACACTTATTACAACAAGTGTCTCAAAAGAGAACTTATTACAATAAATATGGCTTAAGGCCATCTAATAACGATAACAACGGAAGGCTTGGAAGATAAGTGAGTCCATCAACTCCAACGGCATCACTGAGTATAGGACCACGGCCTAAAACTCCTTAATCGTCGTCTGAAAAGTCTACAACATTAACGTTGCAGCCCGAAACGGGTCAGCACACGGAATATGTTGGCAAAGTAACACATAGAGAGTAATGGAATAATCAGGCTATTCTATATGCATATTTGGCTGGTGGAAAGCTCTATGGTTACAGTTTTGCGTAAAGCCAATTTTTCCCTATTGCAAAGGAATAAATTTTATTTAACTATCATGGTGGTTGTTAAACATTGAGAATGGTTGACAGCATTCTCAATCCCAATTAAGCATCATCATTAAACAAAACCCAATAAAATTAATTTCAGAGTAACATGTTGAGATTCACATGATAATCCAGGTACTAGATACTCAAGATGTCCATAACCGGGGACACGGCTAATCATGATTAGTTTATACACTCTGTAGAGGTTTGCGCACTTTTCCCCACAAGACTCGATCTTCTTCGTTGGATTTCTTGCACTACATGGTGTTTGAGAAACGGATGACCGAGACATAGTCTTTCAGAAGCGCTAGCACCTTACGAACGGGTAGACCGTACCAACCTACATCCCCTACATCTGCTAGTCTACCACTGTAAGAGTTCGCACAACTTAGTCAACTATGCTAGAGCCCATAATAGCTTGTGGCTGCACACGGAAGTTTCTAGCATGAATAATCTCATGATCCCTTTGAGCCTGGGTGGCGGTCCATAAAGAAAAATAGGCAATCGCTGGAATTCCCAGGTGCCTCAATCCACCCAGATATGTATTTAAGTTGCCACCTTAAGTAAACCATTAATTAACAATCTCACATCTGTCATGGATACACTCACCCAATCCACGTCTACTAGCATAGCATGGCATAATAAGCAAACGTAGAAGTAACTCCCAAAGGTTTGATAATAACAGGTAATAGGTACTACCTCAACTACTTCCCAAACCCACAATTTAATTAGATCCTAATCATGCAATGTGTGAGGATTGATCTAATGCAATAAAACTGGGTAGTTGGAAAGCATGATCAAAGTGTTACTTGCCTTGCTGATGATCCGCGAAACCTAGCGATTCGAAGTAGCAAGCGGCACACTCCAGGTACTCTATCGCAATCAAACAAGCATACAATAAGTACTCAACTAATGCACAAGTAAAACTCAAATAAGAGATCTAACCAGAAAGTTCAACTTAAGAACTCCGGTTGGCAAAAAGAATCAAATCGAACGAAGCAACGAAAGACAAATGGCAAAAGAAACAAGCTTCGTTTACTATTCTGGATCTAGGGCAATTTTTACCATGGCAAAAACTTGTTTAAGTTGGTTAAATGGAAAGAGGGTTTCGAGAAGAAACTCCAGGCGCTTGAATCGCCTGATTCCGATAAACGAGCGAAAAGTTAAACTAAAACGAAAATCGAATCAGAAATTGCGATCAGAAAAATCGCGGATTTAATCCGAGAAAAAGAAAAACGACGAACGTTCGTTAAAACGAACGAACGGGTGAACGCTCGCTATTTAAATAAACCGGAAAAACCGATCTATTAAAAAAACCGAAACTAAAAAATGAGCAAATCGTCAGAGGCGAAAAACCGGAGGTGAAAAAAAACTACCTCCGGTGACTCCGGCGAACGGTGGCGGCAACGGTCCGTCGAGCGGCGGCGGGGTGGCGGCTGAGAGGCGGGCGGCGGCGGAGGCGGGGCGGCGCGGGCAGGCGGCGGCGGGGGCGCGGTGGCAGTGGCGTGGTGGCGGTTAGGGTTAGGGTTAGGGCGGGGGCGCGGCTGGGCTTCGGCCGGGGCCTCGGGGTGCTATAAAAAGGCCCGGCCAGGAGGAGTCCTGGCCGGTTACGGCCCAAGGTCGGTTCGGACTTTTTTTAATTAATTACGCTTAGAAAAAAAGGAATACTAAACGGACTCCAAAAATCCCGAAATAAATTTTCCCCGGCTTCTAAAATCAAGCCGCACAGGATGAACATTTATTTGGGGCCTAAATGCAATTTTGAAAAACGCGCATTTTTCCTAAATTCAGATAAAATAGCAAATCAAACCAAAATAAATTATTATTTGATTTTTTTATTAAATCCTCAATATTTATTTATTTTGGGAAAGTCATTTTATTCCCTCTCTCATATTTTTGTAATAGAAATAATTGAAGATAAAATAAATAAAATCAAATGATCCTATTTTCAAAATTTGAGACAACTCAAATATGAAAATAACGAAATCCCCAACTCTCTCCGAGGGTCCTTGAGTTGCGTGAATTTTCTAGGATCAACCAAAATGCAATAAATATGATATGCAATGATGATCTAGTGTATAACATTCCAAATTGAAATTTTGGGATGTTACAAACCTACCCCCCTTAAGATGAATCTCGCCCTCGAGATTCGGGTTGGCTAGAAAATAGGTGAGGGTGGTCCTTCAGCAAATCTTCCTCTCGTTCCCAGGTGGCTTCATCCTCCGTGTGGTGGCTCCACTGGACCTTGCAAAATTTGATAACCTTACTGCGGGTGACTCGACTGGCATACTCCAGAATCTTAATGGATTTCTCCTCATAGGTCAAATCACTGTCCAACTGAATCGCTTCCAGTGGTACTGTATCTCTCAGTGGTATATCAGCCATCTCTGCGTGGCACTTCTTCAACTGGGAAACGTGGAACACGTCGTGAACTCCTGATAATCCTTCAGGTAATTCCAACTTGTAGGCTACTTCTCCCATATGCTTCAAAACTTTGTATGGGCCTACAAAACGTGGCGCTACCTTTCCCTTAACTCGAAAGCGCTTAACTCCTCGAAGTGGTGATACTCGAAGATAAACTCGGTCTCCGACTTCGTAAACTGTCTCCTTGCGTTTAGAATCTGCATAAATCTTCTACCTGGATTGAGCTACCTTGAGCCTGTCGCGAATCAATTTCACTTTCTGTTCAGACTCCTTAATCAGATCCGGTCCAAACAACTGACGGTCTCCAACTTCATCCCAAGAAAATGGGGTCCTGCACCTCCTTCCATACAAGGCTTCGAAAGGGGCCATTTTCAAACTGGATCAATAACTGTTGTTGTAAGAGAACTCTGCATACGGCAAATTCTCGTCCCAACTAGATCTGTAATCTAGCGCACAAGCTCTCAGCATATCCTCCAAAATCTGATTGACTCTCTCGGTCTGTCCATTTGTCTGCGGATGGAAGGCTATGCTAAACTCCAGTCTGGTTCCCAAAGTTTCATGCAACTGATTCCAGAACTTTGAGGTAAATTGGGTTCCTCTATCTGATACTATGCTCCTTGGAACTCCATGCAGACAAACGATTCTGGTCATATATATCTTTGCCAACTTTGCACTGGTATAGGTAGTCTTCACGGGAATGAAATGAGCTATCGACTACAACCCATATCGAGTCATAGCCTGAATGTGTTCTGGGCAATCCTGTAATAAAATCCATGCCTAGCTTATCCCACTTCCATTCAGGTATCGACAATGGTTGTAGCAATCCTGCTGGCTTCTGATGCTCTGCCTTTACTCTTTGACATACATCACAAACTCCTACATATTCCGCAATATCCTTCTTCATTCTGTTCCACCAGAATATATCCTTCAAATCCAAATGCATCTTGGTATTTCCTGGGTGAATCGAATATGGTGAATCATGGGCCTCCTGTAAGATTAACTTCCTGATCTCTGAATCATTTGGTACATAGATACGGTCTTCAAACCATAAGGTATCGTGCTCATCCTCACGAAACCCCTTAGCTTTTCCTTTGCTCATTTTCTCCTTAATAGAAGCAATCTCCTTGTCAGTCTTTTGGGCTTCTCTAATCTTATCCATCAACGTAGACTGAATCTCCAATGCTGCTACATAGCCTTTCGGGACTATTTCCAAACATAGCTCTCGAAGATTTTCGGCTAACTCCCTTGGTAAATCTCCCGTCATTAGGGTGTTGACATGACTCTTACGGCTTAACACGTTAGCTACTATGTTAGCCTTTCCGGGGTGATAATGCAATTTCATATCATAGTCCTTGATGAGCTCCAACCATCTCCTTTGTGTGAGGTTCAACTCCTTCTGTGTGAAAATATACTTCAAACTCTTGTGATCCGTGTACACCTCGCAATGGTTTCGAATCAGAAAATGTCTCCAAGTCTTCAATGCATGCTCTACAGCTGCTAACTCCAAATCATGCGTAGCATAATTCAACTCATGAGGCTTAAGCTGTCGTGAGGCATATTAAACAACTCTTCCTTCCTGCATAAGAACTGCTCCAAGTCCTCGACGTGAAGCGTCACAATACACCTCATAATCCTTGGTCTGATCCGGTAAAATCAACACTGGTGAGGTAACCAAACGTTTCTTCAACTCCTGAAAACTAACCTCACATTCCTCAGTCCATATGAACTTGGTATCCTTCTTCAACAACTCCGTCATAGGCTTCACAATTTTTGAGAAATTCTCAATAAACCTCCGGTAGTATCCTGCGAGTCCAAGAAAACTCCGGATCTCTCCAACTGTGGTTAGCGCTTCCCACTTGGTCTCGGTATCAACTTTAGTGGGATCTACTGCTATACCTTCTCCGGATATAACGTGTCTGAGAAATCCAACTTCCTTCAACCAAAACTCACATTTGCTGAACTTGGCATATAGTTGATGTTCTCTGAGTTTACCAAGCACCAAATGCAAATGCTCCTTATGCTCCTCTTCATTCTTCGAGTAAACCAGGATATCATCAATGAACACTATGACGAACTTATCCAAGAACTCCATAAACACTTTGTTCATCATGTTCATAAAATATGCAGGTGCGTTAGTCACATCAAATGACATAACGGTATACTCGTACAGCCCATACCTGGTGGTAAAAGTCGTCTTGGTTATATCCTGTTCTCGAATCTTCAACTGGTGGTATCCTGATCGCAGATCGATCTTGGAAAATACCTTAGCTCCTTGCAATCGATCAAACAGATCATTGATCATCGGTAGTGGGTACTTGTTCTTGATGGTTACTTCATTCAAACCTCGATAATCAACAACCATCCTTAACGATCCATCCTTCTTTTCCACTAGAAGTACTGGCGATCCCCAAGGTGAAGAACTTGGGCGAATATATCCTTTATCCAGTAACTCCTTAATTTGCTTCTTAATTTCCACCAAATCCTTGGCAGGCATCCTATATGGTCTCTTTGATATTGGCCCTGTGTCTGGCAAAAGCTCAATCAAAAACTCAATATCTCTATCCGGTGGCATGCCTGGCAACTCTTCTGGAAATACTTCGGGGAAATCCTTCACTACTGGTACTTCCTCCTGCACAACTCCTGTTAAAAAATTTACTTGAGTCCTCTTCGGCACATGCCGGGATACATACTTGATCCTTCTCCCTTCTGGGGTGGTAAGCAAGATCGACTTACTGGCGCAATCGATGTTTCCACCATACAACGACATCCAATCCATGCCTAATATCACATCCAATCCTTGAGATTCCAACACTATTAGGTCTGAGGGAAATACATAGTTATCAATCCTTAATGGCAACCGATCACACCATAGGCTAGCCATATATTCTGCTCCTGGCAAGGTTACTAACATGGGTGACCTAAGGGCTTGGGTTGGCAGTTTATACTTATCCACAAATCCTCTTGATATGTATGAATGCGATGCACCAGTATCAAAAAGAACAAGTGCAGTAAATGACTTAACCAAAAACTTACCGATTACTACATCCGGCTGCTGTTCAACCTCCTCCACATTAATGTGCTTCACCTGTCCCCTGTTGAAAGGGTTCGGCTTCTTCCCAGAGCTTCCATTGTCGTTTCCATTCTGTGATTCAGGACATTCATTGTCATAATGTCCGGTCTTCTAGCACTTAAAACAAGTGACTTGGCTCAGGTCTCTCTTGGCTGGGGTCGATGGGTTGGTGCGGTTCTGGCCATTACTTCCTCCATTCCCATTACCATTCTTGGTGCCATTGTGATTGTGCGAGCTACCTCCTCCATGGGTATGCTGAAAATGTCCTCCCGGTCTAGGGGTAAAACGTGGCTTCTGCTGAGCTCCTGAAGTGTACTTCCCTTGTCCATACTTCCTCTTGCGATTCTCAATCTGCTGCTGCTTCCCTTCAATCATAAGAGCATGATCTACCAACTCCTGGTAGTTGTTGAAGGTTGCTACCATCAACTGCATGCTCAACTCATCATTCAGTCCTTCCGGAAACTTCTCCTGCTTAGCTGCATCCATAGCAACGTCATCTGGGGCATAACATGCTAATTTACTAAAGTCCTCCACATACTGGCCAATAGTCCGTCCTCCTTGGCGCAAGTTGTGAAACTCTCGCTTCTTCATGGCCATAGCTCCTGCTGAAACATGGGAAGTTTGAAAAGCCTGCTAAAATTGGTCCCATGTGACAGTGTCGACAGGGAAAGTGGCTGTGAAATTCTCCCACCATGATGCTGCGGGTCCTTCAAGCTGATGTGCGGCAAACTTCACCTTCTCCGCATCCGTGCATCCTGCTGTGGTCAATTCTCTAGCTGTCTTGCGGAGCCAATCATCTGCCACTATCGGCTCGGTGCTACTAGAAAACACCGACAGATTCAGCCTAAGAAAACGGGCTAAGTGATCAACAGGTGGTGGTGGTGGTGGGTTGTTGTTGTTGTTGTTCCCCTGGTTCTGATTCTGGACTAGCAACTGCATCAATGTGTTCTGCTGCTGGATCAACTGAGTGAGCTCCGGTGGAAAGGTAAATCTGGGGTCACGTCTTGGAGGCATCTGAGGGTTTAGAAAAGATGAGATTTAAGAATAGAGAGGGGTCTAAAGAGAAAACACTACCCATATGCTCATGAGGCAAAAGCAAACAATTTCACTTCATTCAGTCAAACAAGGGTTTATAATCGACCTAACTACCGCAAAAGTGCTCGGACTACTATATTTACATGGTGGACTACTACTACTGATGAGGTGGTCTCTTAGAAATATTCTTCGCTTGTAGACTCCATGATATCTGCTCCAGCTTCATCAACATAGCCATCACCTCTATCATCTGGATCCAAGTCGGTGTCATCGATGATGATGTAGTCTTCCAGGCGAATCTCCTTGGGTTCTTCATCTTCTTCTACTGGTGTAGGGCCTCCCATAAATATTCCGATCTTCTTGATCAGATTGTCATTCTTCTCCACTAATACTTCTATTTCCTCTTCATAATCTTCACGTGTAGCCTTGAGTTCTTCCTCCAATTCCTTGATTCTTGTCCTTGCCTTCTTCAGATCTATCATGTCGGCGCACATCTGGTTTTCCTGATGTCGAATGTGCTGGTTTAACTCCTGGATAAAAGCTGCAACTGATCTATCCTTCCTGGTGCTGATCATGTCCCAGTGCTCATCTCGGCGCCCACAAATCTGGTAGATAGTATCCTTAAGATCATTGCGGTAGACTTCTCCAATGCGTCCCATGGCGATGTGAGCTGCCATGCTCTTTCCTAGACTCCAAGTTGGTGTATCCAAAGAAAACTCTATGGGCTCAGTGACTGGCATGAACGTCCTTCCTGGAACTTGAACTTGAATCATCCAGTGCTCCTCTTCAGGTAAAGTGGCGTTGTAGGTTCCGGTGAAGCTTGGTACTCCTATGTTCAGGTATCTAGTGACTTCCTTCAAGTGGCGTCCAAAGGGTGTATCTTCATCCGGTTGAGTGAACTTGTTCCTTGCATCTGCCATCCTAAAAGAGTAGAAAAGATGAGAAGTCAGAAAAGAGAGGAGAGTGAGTAGTGATCTAGGTCTTTAGCTTAGTGGTCGTGTCCTACAGTCAGCGTGTGCTCTGATACCATCTTGTAGAGACCAGACCTCAAATGGTCCAATCTCTGTGCTCAGGTGTCATCCCTGGATCAGTAATGCTGACACCACACAGTACTTGAAGGACTTATAACAGAGTAGCAATCACACACTTATTACAACAAGTGTCTCAAAAGAGAACTTATTACAATAAATATGGCTTAAGGCCATCTAATAACGATAACAGCGGAAGGCTTGGAAGATAAGTGAGTCCATCAACTCCAACGGCATCACTGAGTATAGAACCACGACCTAAAACTCCTTAATCGTCGTCTGAAAAGTCTGCAATATTAACGTTGCCACCCGAAACGGGTCAGCACATGGAATATGCTGGCAAAGTAACACATAGAGAGTAATGGAATAATCAGGCTATTCTATATGCATATTTGGCTGGTGGAAAGCTCTATGGTTACAGTTTTGCATAAAGCCAATTTTTCCCTACTGCAAAGGAATAAATTTTATTTAACTATCATGGTGGTTGTTAAACATTGAGAATGGTTGACAGCATTCTCAATCCCAATTAAGCATCATCATTAAACAAAACCCAATAAAATTAATTTCAGAGTAACATGTTGAGATTCACATGATAATCCAGGTACTAGATACTCAAGATGTCCATAAACGGGGACACGGTTAATCATGATTAGTTTATACACTCTGCAGAGGTTTGCGCACTTTTCCCCACAACACTCGATCTCGTCCGTTGGATTTCTCGCACTACATGGTGTTTGAGAAACGGATGACAGAGACATAGTCTTTCAGAAGCGCTAGCACCTTACGAACGGGTAGACCGTACCAACCTACATCCCCTACATCTGCTAGTCTACCACTGTAAGAGTTCGCACAACTTAGTCAACTACGCTAGAGCCCATAATAGCTTGTGGCTGCACACGGAAGTTTCTAAGATGAATAATCTCACGATCCCTTTGAGCCTGGGTGGCGGTCCATAAAGAAAAATAGGCAATCGCTGGAATACCCAGGTGCCTCAATCCACCCAGATGTGTATTTAAGTTGCCACCTTAAGTAAACCATTAATTAACAATCTCACATCTGTCATGGATACACTCACCCAATCCACGTCTACTAGCATAGCATGGCATAATAAGCAAACGTAGAAGTAACTCCCAAAGGTTTGATAATAACAGGTAATAGGTACTACCTCAACTACTTCCCAAACCCACAATTTAATTAGATCCTAATCATGCAATGTGTGAGGATTGATCTAACGCAATAAAACTGGGTAGTTGGAAAGCATGATCAATGTATTACTTAACATGCTGATGATCCGGGAAACCTAGCAATTCGAAGTGGCAAGCGGCGCACTCCGGGTACTCTATCGCAAACAAACAAGCATACAATAAGTACTCAACTAATGCACAAGTAAAACTCAAATAAGAGATCTAACCAGAAAGTTCAACTTAAGAACTCCGGTTGGAAAAAAAATCAAATCAATGGAGCAATGAAATACAAACGGAAAAAGAAACAAGCTTCGTTTACTATTCTAGATCTAGGGCAATATTTACCATGGCAAAAACTTGTTTAAGTTGGTTAAACAGAAAGAGGGTTTCGAGATGAAACTCCAGGCGCTTGAATCGCCTGATTCCGATAAACAAGCGAAAAGTTAAACTAAAACGAAAATCAGATCAGAAATCGCGATTAGAAAAATCGCGGATTTAATCCGAGAAAAAGAAAAACAACGAATGTTTGTTAAAAGGAACGAACGGGCGAACGCTCGCTATTTAAATAAACCGGAAAAACCGATCTATTAAAAAACCAAAATTAATAAAATGAGCAAACTGTCGGAAAACCGAATGGGTTTTTTTTCGAGAAAAACCGGAGGCGAAAAAAACTACCTCCGGCGACTCCGGCGAGCGGCGGCGGTGCGGCGGCGGCGCGGGCAGGCGGCGGCGGGGCGGCGCGGGCAGGCGGCGGCGCGGGCGCGGCGGTGGCGGCTAGGGTTAGGGTTAGGGCGGGGGTGTGGCTGGGCTTCGGTCGGGGCCTCGGGGCACTATAAAAATGCCCGGCCAGGAGGAGTCCTGGCCGGTTACGGCCCAAGGTCGGTCTGGACTTTTTTTAATTAATTACGTTTGGAAAAAACAAAAGGAATACTAAACGGACTCCAAAAATCCCGAAATAAATTTTCCCTGGCTTATAAAATCAAGCCGCACAGGATGAACATTTATTTGGGGCCTAAATGAAATTTTGAAAAACGCGCAGTTTTTCTAAATTCAAATAAAATAGCAAATAAAACCAAAATAAATTCTTATTTGATTTTTTTATTAAATCCTCAATATTTCTTTATTTTGGGAAAGTCATTTTGTTCCCTCTCTCATGTTTTTGTAATAGAAATAATTGAAGATAAAATAAATAAAATCAAATGATCCCATTTTCAAAATTTGAGACAACTCAAATATGAAAATAACGAAATCCCCAACTCTATCCGAGGGTCCTTGAGTTGCGTGAATTTTCTAGGATCAACCAAAATGCAATAAATATGATATGCAATGATGATCTAGTGTATAACATTCCAAATTGAAAATTTGGGATGTTACATGGCATCTTTCAGACATGCCAAGAATCCCACGCAGGCTGGCCAATCATAGCCTTAACATTCTAAAAGGATTCAGGTCGGTCAAGAAGACTCTTCGGCGCTTCTCCGAACCTAAGTGACAAGCCATGGGAGAGGAGCTAGCCAAATTACTGGAGGTCGGATTCATTAGAGAAATAAAGCATTCGGACTGGCTAGCAAACCTGGTGATGGTGCCAAAGAAGGACAAATCATGGCGCCTATGCGTCAACTTCAAGGACCTTAATAAGGCTTGCCCAAAGGATCCCTTCCCCCTCCCTCACATCGATCAAATTATCAACGCTACCGCAGGCCACGACTCATTGTGCTTCCTCGACGCATACTCCGGTTACCACCAAATTAAGATGGCGGAGTACGACCAAGCCGCAACGGCATTTATCACTCCATACGGCCCCTTCTGTTTTAACACAATGCCCTTCGGGCTCAAAAACACCGGCGCAACGTATCAGCGCATGATTCAGACATGTCTGGAAAAGCAGATCGGCAAAACAGTGGAGGCATACATCGACGATGTGGTCGTTAAAACCAGACACATCGACTCCTTAATAGACGACTTGAGGCTCACGTTCGACAATCTGCAAACATATGACATTAAGATCAATCCGGAAAAATGTGTTTTTGGCGTACCCGCCGGAAAGCTCCTAGGCTTTATCATCTCCAGCAGAGGAATTGAAGCAAATCCAGCCAAAATCCGGGCTCTGTCGCAGTTGGCTATCCCAACTGACCTCAAGCAAATCCGGAAGTTAACTGGATGTGTGGCGGCTTTAAGCCGCTTTATCTCCCGACTAGGAGAAAAGACACTCCCCCTTTATCGCCTTCTTCGGCGCACCGAACACATCGAGTGGACGGACGCAGCCACGGCCGGACTGGAAGAAATAAAAGCCATCCTGGCCACCAACCCGATCTTGGTCGCCCCAACTGTTGGTGAACCAATGTTATTATATATAGCGGCAACTCACCAAGTTGTAAGCGTAGTGCTCGTCGTCGAACGAGAGATGGACGGACATAAAATCCCACTTCAAAAGCCGGTATATTATGTATCCACCGTCCTCACTCCATGCAAATCACAGTACCCACATTATCAAAAGATAGCATACGCGGTATTCATGGCATCCCGGAAATTACGACACTACTTTCAAGAGTGTTCAATTATGGTGGCCTCTGAAGTACCACTCAACGACATAATAAACAACCGCGATGCCACGGGCCGGATTGCCAAATGGGATATCGAGCTCCTCCCGTTCGACATAACATATAAACCACGGCGAGCCATTTAGTCGCAAGTACTGGCCGATTTCGTAGCCGAATGGACAGAAGCTGAACTCCCTAAAGAGTACGGCGCATACTCCAATTAGATCTTGCACTTCAACGGCTCTAAAATGATGGCTGGTTTGGGGGCTGGCATCGTCCTGACGTCCCTCGCCGGAGATACAGTGCAATACGTACTCCAAATACTATATACAGACTCCAATAAAGCAGCCGAATACGAGGCCTATTACACAGTCTCCGGATGGCAGTCTCCATGGGCATTCAACGCCTGGAGGTGCGTGGGGACTCGAACCTCGCAATATCCCAAATAAATGGAGACTTCGATGGCAAGTATCCGAAAATGGCGGCATATCGCAACACCGTCCTCAAAATGTCAGCTCGGTTCGAGGGGCTTGAATTCCACCATGTGGCTCGGGAAAACAACCAGGCGGTATCGGTGCTAAGCGCGACCCTGTACCATCGAACATATTCCTGGAAAAACTTTTTAAACTATCCGTGGTATGTGAAGGGGACACCAGCAACAATAGTCTGGACCCAGCCACAACCCCAGATACCGAACACTCTAACACAATCGGAGGCTCTGCCATCGAAATAACACCTTCAGCCCACGTAATAATGGTCGTCATCGCCCCGTGGACAGAACCATTCCTGCCCTACCTAACCAGGAAGGAACTACCCAAGGACCAAAATGAGGCACGCTGCATTGTGCGGCGATCTAAAGCCTACAAGGTCCACGAGGGAGAGCTTTATAAGAAAAGCACTACCGGAGTCCTTCAAAGGTGCATCTCCTAAAAGGAAGGGTGGAAGCTTTTGGCAGAAATCCATGTCGGACTCGGCGACCATCACGCCGCAGCCCGGGCCCTTGTAAGCAAGGCCTTCCGTATATGTTTTTATTGGCCGACGGCCTGGGCAGATGCGCAGCATCTGTTCGAGCATTGTGTTGGTTCCCAGCTATTTGCAAACCAAAGCTATATGCCACCTACCGCTCTCCAAACAATCCCCATTACTTGGCCCTTCGCAGTCTGGGGGATTGATATGGTCAGACCCCTTAAAGGGGGAACCCATAAGAAAAAATACTTACTGGTCATGGTGGATAAATTTACCAAATGGATAGAAGCCAAACCTGTCAAAACGGCTGAATCCGGACCGGTGATAGACTTCATATCCGGGGTCGTACACCGTTATGGCATCCCCCACAGCATCATCACTGACAACGGCATGAACTTTACAGCCAACGAGGTGAAACTTTGGTGCAGCAACATGGGCATCAAGCTCAATTATGCTTCTGTCTATCACCCACAAACTAACGGTCAAGTCGAGCGAGCGAATGGTCTCGTCATGAGCGGCATTAAACCCAGATTAGTGCGGTCCTTAAAGGAGTCAAACACGCACTGGGTAGAGGAGCTCGACTCCGTACTATGGGGGCTGCGGACCATGCCGAATCGCACTACCGGATACACACCGTTCTTCATGGTGTACGGCGCAGAGGCGGTTCTGCCTTGCGACATAATTCATGGCTTACCTCGAGTGCACATGTATGAAGAAAAAGAGGCCAAGCTTGATCAGCAGGACAGTTTGGACGCCCTGGAGGAGGAGCGCGACATGGCAAAGGCCCATTCCGCATTCTATCAGCAACAGGCTCGAAGGTATCAAAGCAGAGAAGTACGGGCCAAAACCTATAACGTTGGCGAACAAGTTCTACGCCTGTCGGAGAATAAAAAGAACAAGCTCAAGCCCAAATGGGAGGGTCCCTTCATTATTGACCAGGTTCTGACCGGTGGAGCATACCGTCTGCGGGATGCATCGGATAATCGACTCGAGCCAAACCCATGGAATGCAGCCAGACTCCAAAGATTCTACGCCTAGCGCCGGACTCTATGTTCGTCTCCTCACCTCCGTTAATTTTTTGCATATTTGTCTTTTCTCTCTTTCTCCCTTTTTACTCTCTTCAAGGCCCTTAAAGGCAATACTTGTGTCCTGGTTACACAATCTTGACGCGCTAACCGTGCTCATTATACCTGGGGGCTTCTTATATAGAAGCTTAATCTAACTATTTTCCTGGGCTTTACATCCCATACATGTGTTATTCTTCCGCATGTACCTTTTTTCGCCATTATATGCATTGATATGACTTAAGTTTTAGCCAAGCAGGGTTGCCTGGCTCTTGTATTTATGCCCTACGTACCCGTTAATTTGGCTAGGGCATAAGGGGAGAACCTCTGCGATTGTTACTGCCTTGTCAGCCGGATGTGTACCTCAGACTGGGTGAAGCCAAAAGCTAGCGTTCCTAAGGGAATATTCGGTCGGTGAATAAAAGATGACTTTTATCTAATTTGAAACATGCCCCCAGATTTTATATCCTGCGTCTCTTTTCGCAGTTCGGACATGCACATTAGGGCATGCGTACCCAGGGAAAGGAACCCTTAACGGAACTATTCTCCCTGGAAGATGTTTCTTACTACCCATGTAATATAACACAACTAGTTGGGTACTTGTCTGTTCAAGCACTTATGACCCATGCGCCTGGTCTCCATGCATGCCCCGGTTTTTACATAACCGAGCGGGTATTCGCCGGACTATCGGGTCCAGAGGTCAAAGCGAAAAGGTCTGCCATGACAAATGATTTACAATCCGGCTAGGGACATTACATATGTCACTTGAATTACACAGTCGCTAAGACTGATTCAATTCTTCTTCTATACCATCCAACAGGCTGTCTAGCCTACAATCCTATTGGGAATACTTTGCGGCTAATTCTACTTGATCATACACTAAACTGACGGGGATCTCTTTCCCATCAGGCCCCACAGGTCCGACCTCGGCCATGTGGTTTGGGTCCTCTTTGGTATATCGTGTCTTCACCATAGCCCAGGCTTCCCTTGCACCTTATTGGCAGGATGATATCTTCCATAATCGGAAGTGCTGCCGCGCTCCCTTGAGCTTCTCTATAAGCTCCCCCATGCCTCCTGGCGGGGACGCGGATGGCCACAAGGCTTGGGCAATACCCTGCATCACCTGCCGAACTTGCTCGTGCAGTTGTGAGAGCTCTGGTAGAAGATCACCCAAAGACCCGGGCATCCCCTCCGCGGGACGACCCGTCAGCATACCTGCAGACATAACGCTTGTTAGCCGGCTTCTTCGCCGAACTCCTTTAAAAGTTTGTTCAAGCACTTAATAAAAATGTCGCGTCGAAGCCGTTTATTCTCCTTCACGGAGTCCGCAAGCTAGGCTGGGATATCTTTCAGTTCCACGCCAAGCCAGATATTGGCATCTTGGGGATCATTTTTCTCCTGCCTGACTCGCGTCAACGCTCGCCAGCATTTCATTGCCGATCATCACGTGCCGCATCCACCTCCACGGCCTCCGGATTCACTCCGGGGCCACCTGCAACATCTATTGTTAGATTTGCATACATGCCGCATACTACTTGGTACCCGTATTCTTTGCAATGGATACAAGTGTTACCAAAGGGACCCTTCTCGGACTACTTCAACGCGGCAACAGCGGCCCCTAGCTGGGCCTTGCACTCGTCCAGCTCTTGAGACAATTGGGAATTCTTCTCTGTAAGCACATGCACAAATAATGATCCTTAAATCAGTTGCGTTAACTGTTTCAAGTCTCAGGGGATACTAATACATATAATGGTTAGATTTGCTTACCCGTATATCCCTTACATACTGGTCCGTGGCTCTGGCTAGACCATTTTGAGCAGCACGGATGTACGCGTCTCCGGAATTGAAGGCATTAAATGCCTCTGGTGAGAAACAAGCGTCACGGAGTACAGCCCGGCGACGCCTGTGATTCATGGCGCTCTCCACTTCGAAATTTGTAGCGGATAGTCTGTCCGGATCCTCTGTAGGAGGATCATCCGGCGTCTGCCCCACGTTAGCTTCCGCCTCCATGTCCGGCCTTGGAGCCC
Source organism: Triticum urartu (assembly GCF_056163025.1). Taxonomy (NCBI): domain Eukaryota; kingdom Viridiplantae; phylum Streptophyta; class Magnoliopsida; order Poales; family Poaceae; genus Triticum; species Triticum urartu. Next base: position 61,273,220 of record NC_141877.1, on the reverse strand, counting down.
GACTGGTCGAGGCGTGAACGGAAGCCTCTCCGGATATAGTCCGGCGAGCATTTTTTCTGCTAAGAAACACGGACGTCATTATATTTTAAGAAAGACGACAACCACGGAGTGAGGTTTTGTGTCGTACCTCTGTGTCAGCGTCTCCGTCCTGACCGCCTTCCTTTTTGGCCTACCCGGCTTCGGTGCCTCTTGTTGGCGAGTTGCTGCGGGTTCGGCACGGCGTCCCGAATGCCTTCCCTATAAAACACCATATGTGTACGGTAGGTGAAGTGCATAAAAGGGGATCCTTTTTGGGAGTTGGGACTTTGGTTGATAAGACTGACATCCTTCTCAAGGAGGCTCCGGATGCGGCTCTGTAGAGTCTGCACTTCGTCAATGGATCCCCAGTCTAGTCCTTTATTAATCCATGACGCAAGCTGTAACGGAGGGCTAGATCAAAACGCGAGTATAGCCTCCCACTTGGTACCGCGGGGTTCATTGTCATAAAACCACTCTCGCTGCCATAGGTCAGGGGTTTGGGTGAAAGAGCCTTTTGGACAGGGAGCATTCATAAGTTTGCTCACTTCAGCACCTCCGCACTTTGCTTGTTCCCCGTCGATTACCTTCGGCTTCACACTAAAGGTCTTGAGCCATAAGCCGAAGTGTGGGGGAATTTGGAGAAAGTCCTCACACGTGACAATGAACGTCGAGATGTAAAGGAAAGAATATGGGGCTAGATCGTGAAAATCTAGTCCCGAGTAAAACATGAGCCCTCGGATGAAGGGGTGAAGAGCGAATCCTAGCCCTCGCAGGAAGTGGGAGATGAATAAGACCCTCTCGCCGGATCTGGGAGTGGGAATAAACTATCCTTGAGAAGGGAGCCTGTGGGGGATTTCTGCGGTCAGGTATCTGGCCGCATGAAGCTTCGTGATGTCCTCCTCTGTAACAGAGGAGGCCACCCATCAGCCCTGCGGGCTGGGTCCGGACATGATTGGGAAGCTTGAAGCGATGAAGTCGAGACTTGGGTGCTAGAACTCGAAGTTGGAAGGGCTAAGGAAAAGGTTGGTGCAAAACAAGGCGGCCCATGGCTCCTTTATAAAGGCAACGGATATCGAGCGCCTCCACCTAAGCCTGAAAACCTGCCTATTCCTAAGGAATCATACCAATGGAACGGTTGGGTTATCCACGCTCGTATTGATGAGAATCCCATGATAAGGGGACATGATCTCTGCTTCGACAAGATGCGCCAATAAAAACTGCGCCTCGAAACATGGAATGGTGGGACAAGAAACGGTTCGAAATAATGACCTGGCAAACGTGATGTCACATTACATAAAGTTGTCAGCAGATTGGACTCGTGTAATATTATGTTCTCTAAGGTTGTGTGTGGTACTTGTATTGCAGATCCGTAAACGTTCATTACGACCGAAGACTATCTTGGAGTATTCGGAAAGGGGAACCCGCCTTGCAATGCCGAAAACAATCTGTGTGCCGGACACCTCGTCATTGAATTCTGGTTCAGGGGCTACTGAGGGAGTCCTAGACTAAGGGGTCCTCGGGCGTCCGACCTATTGGATAGGGGCCGGACTGATGGGCTGTGAAGATACAAAGGCCGAGGACTCTACCCGTGTCCGGATGGGACTCTCCTTGGCGTGGAAGGCAAGCTCTTGGCGACCAAATATGAAGATTCCTTTCTCTGTAACCGACCTTATGTAACCCTAGGTCCCTCCTATGTCTATATAAACTAGAAGGCTAGGTCCTTCGATATATCCTCATAATCATAGTCAGACAGGCTAGACTTTTAGGGTTTAGCCCTTACGATCTCGTGGTAGATCAACTCTTGTAATACTCATATTCATCAAGATCAATCAAGCAGGAAGTAGGGTATTACCTCCATAGAGAGGGCCTGAACCTGGGTAAACATTGTGTCCCCCGTCTCTTGTTACCATCGACCTTAGACGCACAGTTCGGGACCCCCTACCTGAGATCCGCCGGTTTTGATACCGACACCAATCTTTTACTTTTGTGTATTTACTTTTATGCAAAGAGTCAAAGTTTTCTCTCTATTCCTTTTTATTTTCTCCTTTGGCGAGCATAATGTGGCGAGGAAAGATATAGGCACATATGTCCAGTTGAATATGGGTAGCATGAGCTATTATTGTTGACATCACCCTTAGGTGGATATGTTGGGAGGCGAAACTATAAGCCCCTATCTTTCTATGTGTCCAGTTGAAACGTTTTGCTCATATGTATCCAGTGAGTGTTAGCAATTATAGAAGACTATATGATGGTTGAGTATGTGGACTTGCCTAAAGGCTCCGATATGTGACCCTTCCTGAAAAGATGATGAATTGTAGTTTCAAAGTTGACTGAGAACATCGTTTGTTGGTTTCTAATAGAGTTTTTGCTTTATACATCAATAGTGTGATGAATTGTCACTTATTCATGGGAAGTCTATGATAAAAGTTCTAAGATAAGAGTCCTATGTTTAAGTTTGTTGCTCTTATAATAATGAACATAATGCTTCTATGTCCGTATTTTGTTTTTATCGACACCTCTCTCTCTAAGCGTGTGGACATGTTTTTCGATTTCTGCTTTCGCTTGAGGACAAGCGAGGTCTATGCTTGGGGGAGTTGATACGTCCATTTTGCATCATGTTTTCATACTGTTATTTATGATGTTTTTATACATAATAATGCTTTTTGGAGTAATTCTAATGCCTTTTCTCTCATAATTTGCAAGGTACACACAAAGAGGGAGAATTCTGGCAGCTGGAAATCTGGACCTGGAAAAGCTACATCAGGCTACCTATTCTGCACAACTCCAAACAGGCTGAAACTTCACGAAGAATTTTGATGGAGTATATTATGAATATTGGAGCAAATAAGTACCATAGGGGCCCACCAGGTGGGACAACCCACCTGGGCACACCAGGGAGCCCAGGCGTGCCCTGGTGGGTTGTTCACACCCAGGCCCACCTCTGGTGCCCATCTTATGGTATGTAAGTCATTTTGACCTAGAAAAAATAAGGGGAGGACTTTCGGCAGGAGCACTGCCGTCTCGAGGCGGAACTTGGGAAGGAGCACATTTTCCCTTCGGCAGAGCGATTCCGCCGGGGAACTTCCCTCCCAGAGGGGGAAATCATCATCATCAGCAGCAGCAACAACTCTCCCATCTTGGGAGGGAACTCTCCATCAACATCTTCAACAGCACCATCTCGTATCCAATCCTAGTTCATCTCTTGTGTCCAATCTTGTTACAGAACTATAGATTGGTGCTTGTGGGTGACTAGTAGTGTTGATTACATCTTGTAGTTGATTGCTATATAGTTTATTTGGTGGAAGATTATATGTTCAGATCTAATATGCTATTTAATACCCCTCTGATCTTGAGCATGATTATCATTTGTGATTAGTTACTTTTGTTCTTGAGGTCACATGAGAAATCATGTTGCAAGTAATCATGTGAATTTGATATGTGTTTGATATTTTGATAGTATGTATGTTGTGATTCCCTTAGTGGTGTCATGTGAACATCGACTACATGACACTTCACCATATTTGGGCCTAAGGGAATGCATTGTGGAGTAGCAATTAGATGATGGGTTGCGAGAGTGACAAAAGCTTAAACCCCAGTTTATGCGCTATTCCGTAAGGGACCGATTGGATCCAAAAGTTTAATGCTATGGTTAGAATTTATTCTTAATAATTTTCTCGTAGTTGCGGATGCTTGAGGGAGGGTTAATCATAAGTAGGAGGTTTGTTCAAGTAAGAACAACACCTAAGCACCGGTCCACCCATATATCAAATTATCAAAGTAGCGAACACAAATCAAACCAACATTGTGAAAATGACTATATGGAATTCCTGTGTACCCTCAAGAACGCTTTGCTTATTATAAGAGACCGTTTGGAATGTCCTTTGCCTCAAAACGATTGGGCTACCTTGCTACACTTTTGTTACTACTATCGATACTTGCTCGTTACAAATTATCTTGCTATCAAACTACCTTTTACTTACAATTTCAGCACTTGCAGACATTACCTTGTTGAAAACCACTTGTCATTTCCTTCCGCTCCTCATTGGGTTCGACACTCTTACTTGTCGAAAAGAGCTACAATTGATCCCATATACTTGTGGGTCATCATCCGCCCGCGCCCTGCAAAAGCCCCATGCCCGTTTGCAGCTACAAAGGCCTGCAGCCGGCGCTCTCCCATCGAGGGAGTCCTAGACTAAGGGGTCCTCGGGCGTCCGGCCTGTTATCCATGGGCCGGGCTGATGGGGTGTGAAGACATGAAGGCCGAAGATTGTACCCGTGTCAGGATTGGACTGTACTTGGCGTGGAAGGCAAGATTGGCGACCGACTATGATGATTCCTTCTTATGTAACCGACTCTATGTAAACCGTAGGTCCTCCCGGTGTCTATATAAACCGGAGGAGTTAGTCCGGAAAAGATAGACACTCATTACCATAGTCATATAGGTTAGACTTCTAGGGTTTAGCCATTACGGTCTCGTGGTAGATCAACTCTTGTAATACTCATATTCATCAAGATCAATCAAGCAGGAAGTAGGGTATTACCTCCATAGAGAGGGCCTGAACCTGGGTAAGCATCGTGTCCCGTGTCTCCTGTTACCACCGATCCTAGACGCACAGTTCGGGACCCCCTACCCGAGATCCGCCGGTTTTGACACCGACATTGGTGCCTTCATTGAGAGTTCCACTGTGCCGTCGATGAAAGGCTCGATGGCTCGCCTTGTCCTTAAAGACAACATCACCTCCGGTGGAGCTCTGGCCCCAGGCCAAACCCTCCGGCTGGGCGACTTTACTATGATCGCCCATTCGGCCGTTGAGCCGACGATGACCTCTCGGGCCATCAAAAAACCCCTCCGCATTAACTCCGAGCACTCCAAGCAGATGGATCCGACAAAGTTCTCGTCTTTGAACGAACTCCTAGATCGCATTGCCACTTTGGGAATCGCCACAGACTACGATCGGATCGGGCCTAAAACCGATCAAGGAGAAATCAAGGCCCCACCAGTCACCCACCAGATTGCGGCGGTCGTGGAGTCTTCTTCTATATCGAAGACGGACTATGTTTGGATTGCCGATCAGGAAGAGCCGGATACTCACCTTCGAAAGGACGCGACCAGCCCTCCGAACATAGCATCGGATGGCGGTCCTAAACAATCAGAAGATATTCCAGAACCCGGACTATTAAGCCCGGAAGGTCGTCAGACTCTGGATAATCGGTCAGGTCGGGGTTCGGATTTAATTCCACCCACCCACTCATGAGCATAAAACAGTAGTCTGGGGAAACGGTCCACCAGTTCTGGGCTAGATTCCTCCTTGTCAAGGACAATGTAAAAGATTGTCGTGACGAGGACGCAATATCAGCGTTCTGCAACAATTGCGCAGACGAAGGAATCCTCAACGCCATCAATCGCCGCCGCATACTGAAATTCGCTGACTTAGCAACTATTGTACAAAAGTACAACACGATGGAGAGCGCCTGGAAAACTCATGCAGCTCGCTGGGAACCGTCGGTCCTAACTCAATTCCCCCTCCAGGCTAAAAGGGCGCACCCTCGTGGCATGCCCAGTCCAATAGCCAAGAAACACAAAACCTCTATGCGGCACGGCACCTCTCTGGAGGGGTGGCTCGATGGCCCATGCAAAATACACACAACACCAGATACCATGGCAACCCACAGCCTTAGAGCATGTTGGATACTACGGCGGGTAGCCAAGAGCAGCAAGGACATCCCTATCAAGAACGACCCAGAACAGCATCCCCCAGAAGACGACAACTTAAGAGTATTGACGGTCTTTGAGACATTCGCTTCAAACAACAAGCGCAAAAGGGCACTTCGCGAGCTCGCCAAAGTCTGCCAAATTGCTACAATAAACCCCTGGAACGACACGGCTATAACATTCAACGCCGGTGACGAACCAAAGTACAGAACAGTACGAGCGCCAGCCGCGTTAGTCCTCAGTCGCATTGTGGACGGGTTCTGACTTACCAAGGTCCTCATGGACGGCGGCAGCGGACTAAACCTCATTCATGAGGACACACTCCATAAAATGGAAAAAGACAGGAGACACATCAAGCAAAGTAACACAACCTTCCGAGGAATTATTCCCAGTCGGGAGGCGCGGTGCACGGGCAAAATCACAATTGACGTAGTATTCGGCACGCTGGAGAACTATCGGTCTGAAGAAATAACTTTCCAAGTGGCCCTTTCAGCAGAGGATATCACACCCTGTTGGGGCGGGATGCTTTTACATGCTTCTAGGCCATACCCCATTATGGGTATATGAAGCTCAAAATGCCCAGACCAAACGGTATAATCACTCTCGTCAGTTATCTGGACATAGCACTCCACACTGAAAACAAAACCGCATCCTTGGCCCTGGAGGCGCTATCCGAAGCCCTCGCGGCCGAAGAATTAACCGCACTACGCTCCATGGTGGATAGGGACGACATGATCCTCGACAAATGCCCTAAATCCACCTCCTTCAAACCAGCAGAAGAAATAGTCAAATTCTAGGTCCACCCAACAGACCCCAAGAAGACAGCATCTATCGGAGCTCAACTGAACCCAACAGTTGACACCGCACTACGAGAATTCCTGCGTGAAAACTGGGACATATTCGCCTGGCACCCTTCAGATGTGCCAGGGATCCCACGCGAGCCGGCCGAACATAGCCCCAATATATTGAAGGGGTTTAAACCGGTTAAGCAAACACTGCGGCACTTTTCCGAACCCAAGCGACAAGCCATGGGGGAGGATCTGGCAAAACTCATCGAGGCCGGATTCATTAGAGAAATCAATCAAACATCCAGACTAGCTGGCAAACCTGGTGATGGTACCAAAGAAGGACAAATCCTGGCACATGTGCGTCGATTTCAAAGACCTCAATAAAGCTTGCCCTAAGGATCCCTTCCCTCTCCTCCGCATTGATCAAATCATCAACGCCACCGCAGGACACGACTCACTATGTTTCCTCGATTCATATTCCAGATACCATCAAATCAAAATGAAGGAGCCCGATCAAGCCGCAACAGCATTTATCACCCCATATGGGCCATTCTGCTTCAACACCATGCCCTTTGGGCTCAAGAACGCCGGCGCTACATACCAACGCATGATTCAAACATGCCTGGAGAAACAGATCGGCAAAACAGTAGAAGCTTACATCGATGACGTCGTCATCAAAACTAGGCACGTCGAAACTCTAATAGATGACTTACGTCTTACATTCAACAACCTCCGGGTGTATGACATCAAGCTCAACCTGGAAAAGTGTATCTTCGCCGTCCCCGCTGGAAAACTCCTGGGCTTTATCATCTCCAATAGAGGAATCGAAGCAAACCCAGCCAAAATCCGGGCTTTATCACAATTGGCTAAGCCAACAGACCTTAAACAAGTTCAAAAGCTCGCGGGTTGCGTAGTAGCTCTAAGCCGCTTTATCTCCAGATTGGGAGAAAAGGCACTGCCACTCTATCGCCTTCTACGGGGAACCGACCACTTCGAGTGGACGGACGCGGCAACAGCCGGACTGGAGGAAATAAAAACCCTTCTTGCGAGCAATCCAATCCTGGCCGCACCAAATGCCGGTGAACTGATGTTATTATACATATCAGCAACGCATCAGGTGGTGAGCCCGTACTCGTCGTTGAACGAGAACAGGACGAACATAAATTCCCGCTTCAGAAGCTAGTATACTACGTATCTACTGTCCTTACACCATGCAAATCCCGCTACCCTCATTACCAAAAAATAGCATACACGGTCTTCATGGCATCCCGAAAGCTCCGTCACTACTTCCAGGAGTGTTCGATCACAGTGGCCTCTGAAGTACCACTCAATGACATAATAAAAAACCACGATGCTACGCGTCGGATTGCCAAATGGGCCATTGAGCTCCTCCCATTTGACATTACATATAAACCACATCGAGCTATCAAATCCCAAGTACTAGCCGACTTTGTCGCCAAATGGACAAAGGCCGAACTCCCTAAAGAGTACGGCACATACTCCAATTGGGTCATGTACTTCGACGGCTCCAAAATGCTGGCGGGGTTAGGAGCAGGCGTTGTTTAATGTCCCCTACTGGAGACATCGTCCAGTACGTTCTCCAAATACTATACACAGACTCCAATAACGCAGCCGAATACGAGGCCTTATTGCATGGTCTCCGGATGGCTGTCTCCATGGGCATACAACGCCTAGAAGTACGCGTGGAGTCAAACCTTGCAATATCTCAAATAAATGGAGATTTCGACGCTAAAGATCCGAAGATGGCAGCGTATCATAACACAGTCATAAAAATGTCTGCCCGGTTTGAGGGGCTCGAGTTCCATCATGTGGCTCGAGAAAGTAATCAAGCAGCGGATGTTCTTGCTCATATCGGCGCTAAGCGCGACCCCGTCCCACCTAATATCTTCCTGGAAAGGTTGTTCAAGCCATCCGTGGTGTGGCAGGGGGAAAACGGCAATACTAGTCCAAATCCAAACATAACCCCAGATCCCGGAAACACCGACGTCGTCGGGGGCTCAGCCACCGAAATCACACCATAGGCGCATCTCATCATGGCAGTCATTGCCCCATGGACTGAACCCTTCCTTGCCTACCTTAACAGGAAAGAGCTTCCTGAGGAACAGAATGAGGCCCCCAGCATTGTCCGGTGTTCAAAGGCCTACAAGGTTCATGATGGAGAGATCTACAGGAAAAGCGCCACCGGAGTCCTTCAACGATGTATATCCGAGGAAGAGGGGTGGCAGCTCTTGGTTGAAATTCATGCCGGACTCGGCGGTCACCACGCCGCAGCTCGGGCCCTTGTTAGGAAGGCCTTACATACATGGTTTTATAGGCTGACGGCCCGAGCAGATGCACAAGACCTTGTCCAATGTTGAGTCAGATGCTAACTCTTTGCCAATCAAAGTCATATGCCCTCTACTGCCTTACAAACAATCCCCATCACTTGGCCTTTTGCGGTCTGGGGACTCGATATGGTTGGCCCCCTTAAAGGGGGAAGCCATAAGAAAAAATATCTTCTGGTTATGGTGGACAAATTCACTAAGTGGATAGAGGCTAAACCGGTCAAAACGGCTGAGTCCGGCCCGGTGATAGACTTCATATCCGGTGTTGTTCACCGTTATGGTGTCCCACACAACATCATCACTAACAACGGCTCCAATTTCACAGCCGATGAAGTAAAAACCTGGTGTACTAATGTGGGTATTAAACTCGATTACGCCTCCGTCTACCACCCACAAACCAATGGTCAAGTCGAACGAGCCAACGGTCTTATTATGAGCGGCATCAAGCCCAGACTAGTGCAGTCTTTGAAAGAATCGGACAAGCACTGGGTTGAGGAGCTCGACTCCGTACACTGGGGGCTGCGGACCACGCCCAACCGTACTACCGGATACACACCTTTCTTCATGGTGTATGGTGCAGAGGCTGTATTGCCCTGCGATATTATTCACGACTCACCACGAGTGCGTATGTACGAAGAGAGAGAAGCCGATCTCGATCGGTAGGATAGCCTAGATGCCCTGGAGGAAAAGCCCGTTCAGCGTTTTACCAACAACAGGCTCGAAGATATAAAAGCAGAGAAGTACGGGCCAAGACTTACAACGTTGGCAAACTCGTTCTACGCCTGCCGGAGAAGAAAAAAGACAAACTCAAGCCCAAATGGGAGGGTCCCTTCATAATTGACAAAGTTCTCACCGGAGGAGCGTACCGTCTTCGCGATTCATCAGACAATCGCCTCGAGCCAAACCCCTGTAACGCGGCCAGACTCCGAAGATTCTATGCCTAGCGCCAAACCCCTTGTTCGTCTCCTCCTCCCCTGTAATTTCCATTAATTTTTCTCGCTTTTCTGATTACTTTCTCCTTTAAAGCTTTGGTACGGATAGACCACACACCATCGGCACATACATCTTTTAATATGTACGCCACTTGTACCTGGGGGCTTCTTGGACAGAGTTTCTCGTCATTCCTTGAGCATCAAGCTCCGCACATATGAGTTTTTTCCATATGTACCTTTTCTTTGCCACTATATGCATAGATATGACTTAAGTTTTGGCCAAGCTGGGTTGCCTGGCTCCTATGCTTATGCCCTACGTTCCCGTTAGTTTGGCTAGGGCATAAAGGGAGCACCTCTGTGATTGTTACTACCGGGTCATTCGGATGTGTACCTCAGACTGGCTGAAGCCGAAAGCTAGCGTTCTTAAGGGAATATTCGGTCGGTGAATTAAAGATGTTTTCTAAACTCACTCCATTGTACACCCCCAGAAGTTATACAAATTGTGGTGCTCACATGACAATTCGGACATGCGCATTAAAAGCATGCACACCCAAGGAAAGGAACCCTTAACAGAACTATTCTCTCTGGAAGATGTTTCTTTCGATATCAATGTAATATAACATAGCTAGCCGGATACAACTTGTCTGTTCAAGCAACTATGACCCCTACGCCTAGTTTTCTAGGCATACCCCGGCCTATTCAGCCGTGACGGTATTCGGAAACACTCCGCACCTTCGGGTCCGGAGGTTGAAGCGAAAAGGTCTGCCATGACAAATGATATACAATTCAGCTAGATGAGGAAAGTACACAGTCACTTGGACTCGAACACCTCCTCCTCTACACATTCCAACAGGCAGTCTAACTTACAATGCTGTTGGGAATATTTGGCGGCCACCTCTACTTGGTCATATACTAAACTAACGGGAATTTCTTCCCCATTCGGCCCTAGCGGTCCGACATGAGCCATGTGATTAGGATCCAGCTTGGTATACCGCGTCTTCACCATGGCTCAGGCCTCTCGCGCACCCTCTCGGCAGGCCGATATCTTCCACAGCCGGATAAGCCGCCACGCTCCCTTGAACAGCTCTACCAGCTTCTCGATGCTTCCTGAAGGGGAGTTGGATGGCCATAATGCCTTGGATACACTCCGATAGCCCTTGCAGAAGATCACTTGATGATCCGGACACCTCCTCTTTGGGGTGGTTCGTCAATACACCTGCAATTACAGCTATATCAACTACCGTTACCTCCAAACTACTATAAGATAAAAGCGGTCACGTACTGAATATGCCACCTCACAGCTTCTTGTGCTCCTTCACAGAGTCGGCTAGCTGGGCTCACACATCTTTTAGTTCTTCGCCCAGTTTGGTGTTCGAATCCTGTAATTTCTTTTTCTCTTGAATGACTTTTGTCAATACACGCTCGCCCGCTGCTAGTAGCTTTTTGGCTCTGTGTCCAGCTACTCCCATACTTGGTCTAACGAATGTGCCGACAAATCCCGATAGGAGCTGCACATATCTCGTTCTCAGGGCACACTCAGATGAGCTCTCCATACAACTAAAACCAAACCTCGAGTTTCCCCGAGGGGGCGCTGCACAGGACTCTAGTTTGGACCAACACTCAGAGGAGCACTGGCCCAGGGGGGGGCTAAAATAAGATGACCCTCGGGCTTTGGAAACCCAAGGGAAAAAGAGGCTAGGTGGCAAATGGTAAAACCAAGGTTGGGCATTGCTGGGAAAGCTTTAATCAAGGCGAACTATCAAGGGGTTCCCATTATAACCCAACCGCGTAAGGAACGCAAAATCCGGGAACATAACACCGATATGACGGAAAACTAGGGCGGCAAGAGTGGAACAAAACACTAGGCAAGAGGCCGAGCCTTCCACCCTTTACCAAGTATATAGATTCATTAAGATAACAAGATAATATAATGATATCCCAACAAGTAAATAAATGTTCCAACAAGTAACGGCCTCCAATCTTCACCTGCAACTAGCAACGCTATAAGAGGGGCTGAGCAAAGCGGTAACATAGCCAATTAATGGTTTGCTAGGACAAGGTGGGTTAGAGGTTTAACATGGCAATTTGGGAGGCTTGAAAGCAAATAGTCGGCATCGTAGCATTGGCATAGCAAAAGAGCGAGCAATCTAGCATAGCAAAGATAGTAGTGATTTCGAGGGTATGATCATCTTGCCTGCACAGTTGTCAGAGTTGACTGGATCCTCGAAAGAAAACTCAACGAGCTCCTCGTTAGCAAACTCGTCTACCGTCTCTACCCAAACAAGACAAACAAGCAACAAGGACACAATCAACCACGTGCAAGGATCAAACAATATGATGCAAGGATGGTATGCTATGCGGGATGTGATGCGGGATGCATATGCAAGATTTCACAAGGGATACATAAACCTGGACTCAACATGGAAATCCAAGTGTGCCACTGGAAAGATGAGATGAAATCGCTTGAAAACGATATAAAGAATGCCGGAATCAGAGTTATGGTTTCGAAATGGCAAGCAAAACAAATATGACACCGGTCTGCGATTTGCAGCAAGTAGCCATCTAAATGCAATGAAATGAACATGCTACAGCACCCAAACATGACAACAAAATACATGGCAGGTATTCACTCAAGATGCTTAACAAAAGTCTAGCACTGAGCTATGGCCAATTCATCCATTAACAGGTTCAAACAAGCATGGCAAAAATGCATATGGAAAACAGATCTCAGACTTAGTGAAATTAACACTTGTCTGGAATTTCAGATCAGGTAGCACTCTTTGGAGCAACAAAACTACATGCTACAGGACCTGAACATGGAAAAGTAAAGCATGGCATGGAGCTACTCAAATATCTTAACAAAAGTCCCTTAGTGACCTTGAGCCAAAAGGGATCAGAAAATACAATTGCAAGCATGTGAACATGGCAAAAAACATAATCAGATCACAGACTTAGTGAAAACTGGAGCATGCTGAAAACAGATATCAAGTAGGCATGTTTACGAGCTCGATGCACTCACTACGGAGCAAGACATGTAAAGCTAACCATACATCTATCAAGAACACACAAAATGCAAGCTAGACATGGCAAGAACAATAACATAGCATGCACGGATCAACTACAACATCATCGACAAAATTGCAAACAAGTTGACAATGTGCCCAGATTCACAAAGTAGCAAAAGTAGAGCTCGATTGACTCAAGCTAGGGTGCTCCATAATTGCAAACAAAGACATGGATGGATTGAGAACTACAAGATTAACAAAACATCCTTACTGATCATCCTCAAAACAGGCACGGATCACTAGGAAACAACATGAACATATGGCCATATGAAATAAACAGATCAAGGACTTGGTGGAATTGCTAAGTCCCTGAAATCAGCACTACCAAGTGCCTCACTTTGTAAGCTTGTACTAGTCACCACACACATCACAAAAATACATGGGTTGCACCTCTGGAAAGATGGCAAAACCCTTAACAAAATATGTGTAGAGCTCATGGGCATAACATGCACACAATAATCATGGCAAAATGACAAATATGCAAATGGAGTAGCAGATCTGACAATTATCTCAAGTAGCCCTCTTCTAACAGCATTTTGGGCATCAAGATGAACTCAAATTAAAATGATGCAATGGAATGAAATGATGTACTCTCTGAGGCGAACAATTTGATATGCTATATGTCAAAAACGGAGCTACGGATGCGGAGATACAGCCTGATGAATAGGACCACATGGATCTGAAAATTTAGGGACTTAGAAGAAAAAACGACCTAGAGTTTACTGTTCACCGGATCTGGATCCAATTGGCGCACGGGAACCGAGGTTGGCCGGGGCACTGTTCATCGGGGAGTCGCCGGAGTTCGTCGTGGCTCGCCGGAGGAAGAGGAATGGCGGCGTCGGGTGCCGGTGGCCGGGGCGACGAGGGGCGGAGGCAGCGGCGGAGGAGTTAGGCGGCGGGGCTGCGACCGGGCACCGCGGTGAGGGAGCTCGCCGGACTTGGCTCCCTCTGGCGAGAGGAGGGGCGCCGGGCGCGGGAAGGCGGCGGCCGGGCGGCGAAGGGACGAGGCAGCGCGGGGCAGCGCCACTGGCCCGGTGGGAGGCACGGGCGGGCCTCCCGCGGGCTCGCCGGGCCGCGCGGTGGAGCGGCAGGACAGGGACACTTGGCGGCGCGTAATTGGGCGGCGGTGGCGGCGCGGACGCGTCCGGCCCGGACGGACAATGTCCGGCGCGGCGCGAGGGGTGGATCTAGGGTTAGAGAAGCAGGGGATCCGGGATTTCGGGGAAGGGGTCTATATATAGGCATAGAGGGAGATAGGAGAGTCCAAATGAGGTGCGGTTTTCGGCCACGCGATCGTTATTGAACGCTCTAGATGATGGACCAGGTTTAGGTGGGTTTTGGGCCAACTTGGAGTGGTGTTGGGCTGCAACACACATGAGGCCTTTTTGGTCACTCGGTTAACCGTTGGAGTATCAAACGAAGTCCAAATGATACGAAACTTGACAGGCGGTCTACCGGTAGTAAACCAAGGCCGCTTGGCAAGTCTCGGTCCAATCCAGAAATTTTTAATCCCCACACATGAAAGAAAGCTAGAAATGACCGCCGGAGGAGAACGAAGCACCGGAATGCAAAACGGACAACGGGGAAAATGCTCGGATGCATGAGATGAACACGTATGCAAATGCAATGCACATGATGACATGATATGAGATGCATGACAACGACAACAACACACGGAGACAAAAACCCGAACCCTAGAAAATAAAATAACTTAACGCCGGAAATGGCAAGAGTTGGAGTACAAATTGGGAAAGTCATATCCGGGGTGTTACAACACTCCACCACTACGAAAGGATCTCGTCCTGAGATCTAGGACTGAAAGAACGCCGGGTACACAGAACGGAGGTGATCCTCGTGTTCCCAGGTAGCTTCACGGTCGGAATGGTGTGACCACTTGACTTTGAGGAACTTGATCGACTTGTTGCGAGTCTTGCGTTCAGTCTCTTCAAGAATAGCAACTGGGTGCTCACGATAGGAAAGATCTTCTTGGAGCTCAATGTCCTCGAAGTTGATGGTGCGGTCAGGAGTCTTGAAGCATTTTCAGAGCTGAGAGACATGGAACACATCATGAACATTTGCAAAGTTTGAAGGAAGCTCGAGTTGATAGGCGAGATCACCGCTCTTGCTGACAATCTTGAAAGGTCCCGTGTATCTAGGGGCAAGCTTCCCTTTGATACCGAAGCGACAAGTACCTTTCATAGGAGAGACGCGGAGGTAAACATGATCTCCGATCTCAAAAGCCAAATCACGGTGCTTACTATCATAGTAGCTCTTCTGACGGGATTGGGCTGCTTTGAGGTTATCATGAATGACTTTGCACATTTCCTCTGCCTCTGTGATTAAGTCATTTCCCAAAAGCTGACGTTCACCGGTTTCAGACCAGTTGAGAGGGGTACGGCACTTCCTGCCATACAGAATTTCAAATGGGGCCTTGCCCGAACTTGCTTGAAAACTGTTGTTGTAGGAGAATTCAGCATAAGGAAGACAATCCTCCCACTTCATGCCGAAGGAGATCACACAAGCCCTGAGCATATCTTCAACAATCTGGTTGACACGCTCGACTTGACCGCTAGTTTGAGGATGGAAAGCTGTGCTGAAGCGGATGTTGGTGCCCATGGCCTTCTGAAAAGAATCCCAAAACTTGGAGGTAAAGATGCTGCCACGGTCTGAAGAGATCACTTGAGGAATACCGTGCAGAGAGACAATCCGAGAGGTATAGAGTTCCGCCAATTGAGCTGCAGTGATTGACTCTTTGATAGGCAGAATGTGAGCCACCTTGGTGAGTTTGTCGATGACAACGAATATAGTATCATTGCCACGCTTGGACATAGGAAACCCAGTCACGAAGTCCATTTCAATGTGGTCAAACTTCCATTCTGGAATGGCAAGAGGTTGGAGGAGACCAGCTGGCCTTTGGTGTTCTGCCTTCACTCTTCTGCAGACATCACATTCATTCACGAACTGAGCAATCTCGCGCTTCATTCGAGTCCACCAATAAGCCTGCTTGAGGTCCTGATACATCTTCGTACTCCCAGGGTGGATGGAGAGGAGAGAATTGTGAGCTTCGTTCATGATCACTTTACGAAGTTCACCTTTGGGCACAACAATACGATCCTCGAAGAAGAGAGTGTCCTTGTCGTCAAGGCGGTAGCACTTGTACTTGGGTTGACTCTTGGCAATCCCAATCTTCACCTTTTTCACCATAGCATCAAGAAGCTGGGCTGGGCGAATCTGGTCTTCTAAGGTAGGAGAGACTTGAAGGTTGGCGAGGAAACCTTGAGGAACAACTTGCAGATTAAGTTTGCGGAAAGCTTCACAAAGCTCGGGTTGATATGGCTTGAGAATCAGACTGTTGCAGTAAGCCTTTCTGCTCAATGCGTCAGCAATCGCATTGGCCTTGCCTGGAGTATACTCGATACTCGGATTATACTCTTGAATCATTTCGACCCATCGAGTTTGCCTGAGATTGAGATTAGGCTGAGTGAAAATGTACTTGAGACTCTTGTGATCAGTGAAAATGTCCACTTTTCTTCCCTATAAGAGATGTCTCCAAGTCAAAAGAGCATGCACAACTGCCGCCAACTCGAGATCATGAGTGGAGTAGTTCTTCTCATTAGGCTTCAACTGGCGAGAGGTATAAGCAACAACTTTCTTCTCTTGCATCAACACTGCGCCAAGACCTTGGAGAGAGGCATCACAAAAGACCTCGTACGGCTTCGATTCATCAGGCGGAGTCAAAACTGGAGCAGTGATCAATTTCTCTTTCAAAGTGTTGAAAGCAATGTCACACTCCGGAGACCAAACGTACTTGACGTGCTTCTGGAGAAGATTAGAGAGAGCCTTAGCGATCTTAGAAAAGTTTTCAACGAATCTTCGACAGTAGCTTGCGAGACCGAGGAAGCTACGGAGTTGCTTCACGTTCTGAGGAGGTTCCCAATTCACAATTGCAGACACCTTCTCAGGATTCACGGCAATGCCCTTGGCAGAGATGATATGACCAAGATAAAGAACCTCATCGAGCCAAAATTCGCACTTGGAGAACTTGGCGTAGAACTGGTGTTCCCTCAGCTTATCGAGCACCAAATGCAAGTGCTTGGCATGATCTTCCTTGTTCTTCGAGAAAACCAGAATGTCGTCGAGATAGACCAAAATGAAGTCATTGGTGTAGGCGTTGAAGATGAAGTTCATCATGCGAGAGAAAGTCGGAGGAGCGTTGACGAAGCCAAAAGATATGAAAGTGTATTCATATGAACCATAGCTTGTCCTGAAAGCCGTCTTGGAAATATCTTGCTCACAGATACGAATCCGATGATAACCCATATGGAGATCAATCTTGGAGAATACTTGGGCACCTTTGAGTTGTTCGAACAGCTCATTGATGTTGGAAAGTGGGTATTTGTTCTTGATGGTCTTCTTGTTCAATGGACGGTAATCAACACAAAGTCGGTCCGTTCCATCCTTCTTCTTCACAAAAAGAACACCACAACCCCAAGAACTAGGCCGGATGAGACCCATTTTCTCTTGAATATCGAGTTGCTTCTTCAGCTCCTTCAACTCTTTAGGTCTGAGCTTGTAAGGACGCTTGCACACAGGTTCCATACCGGGCTCAAGATCAATAATGAATTCAACTGGCCTGTGCGGAGGCATTCCTGGAAGCTCTTCTGGAAAGACGTCTTGATATTCGCAAACGACTAGAATTTGTGAGATAGCATCCAGTTCACCCTTTTCGTTGAGGGAAAACAAACGGATGGTATCATCACGAGCGGCAAAGACAATTACATCCTCAGACGAATGAGTCAACTGAATCTGCCTGGCTGCACAATCAAGCTGAGCCTTGTGCTTAGAAAGCCAATCCATTCCGAGAATAAGATCAATATCCGAGTCACCCAGAACAATAGGGGAAGCTAGAAATTTGTAGTCGCCCAACGTGATAGTAATATCCGGGACGCAGAAATTGGCTGTCATTTGCTTGCCCGGTGACACGATTTGCAAAGAATTTTGCAGATACTGATAATCGCACTCATACTTCGATGCAAAAGGTTTGGAAATGAAACAATGCGATGCACCAGTGTCAAAAAGAACTTTTGCAGGAATATCATTAACAAGAAGGTTACCCATGATGACTTCTGATGAGTCATCTGCCTGAGCTGCATTCATCAAGTTGACCTTGGCATGCTTGGGGTTATGCTTGACCATAGCTGTACTTGTCGATCTGACAGGAGGAGGAGGAGGAAGACGCCTCTGGTTAAAACACTTGTTGGCATAGTGACCCTTCTGTTGGCACTTGTTGCACGTGACCTCTGAAAGCGGACGGTGATACGGAGCACTTGATCTTGGAGGTTGAGACGAAGTCTTGTTCTGAAAGCCAGGGTTGGGTGGGTGGGAAGAACCACTGCCACCTTTGCTCTTCTGCTGATACGGCTGACGGAACGGAGGAGGAGGAAGCCAATACTTCTGCTGCTTGGCCACTTGAGTAGAGGAAGAAGGAGTAACATCTCTGACTCGCTTCTTGGAAGCATCACACCTCAACTGAGCAGCCTCTTGCTTCAATGCCATGTTGTAGAACTCATTGTACCTCAAGGGCTCAAAGAGAAAAAGAGCTAGCTGGATTTCTTCTCTGAGACCACCCCTGAACTGGTATATCATGCTCTTCTCATCAGGGACGTCCTGCTTAGCAAAGCGGGCGAGCTTCTGAAACAACTTGTTGTAGTCATAGAGAGACAAAGAGCCTTGCTTCATATTGCGGAATTCCTCACGCTTGCTTTCAACCACGCTCTGAGGGATATGGTGAGCTCTGAAATCTTGACGGAATTCATCCCAAGTGATAACACGTCCACCTCTGGAGTCCTTGTACTGCTGGAACCATTCTACAGCTTGATCTTTGAGTTGGAAGGAAGCGAACTTGACGAAGTCCTCAGGCCTGACGTTACTGCACTTGAAATGCTTGCACAGATCCACAAGCCAATCGTCAGCATCGGTTGCCTCAACACAATTACTGAAAGTCTTAGGCCCGTTAGCAAGGAACTGGTTGAGTGTAGCAGAGTGATTCTGATTGTTGCTTTGGTTCCCTTGGTTGCCTTGATTGCGCTCTTGAAGAATTTGCATGATCAACTGTGTGTTTGCATTGGTTGCGGCCATCATAGCTTGCCATGCCTCCGGAGGAGGTGGAGGTGGTGGCGGATCAGGATTCGGAGTCATGCGCGTTGGAGGAGCCATCCTGAAGAGGTTGACATCCATTAGCACATTGATAGACAAACATTGAAGCTGAATCCAATGGAATGATAATTGCAACATATAGTCTTCACATCCGAACAAAATGAACGAATGCATTCCTCTTGAAATGGTCACATATCCATAAATTGAGAAGCCACTTAGAATTTAGGTAGAGAAATAAATCAACAAGGTACGGATCAAGAACGAATAATCGGTAAGAAATCCCAATCTCAAACCAATATCCGTGGAAGAAGAACTAGAGCTACTAGAATTCCCACCTATGAAACTCCCGAACCTTTCCGGTTATGCAATCAGGTGTTGGGGATACAGGGGAAGCATAATATCTCACCCAAATCTAGCAAATCCTACATCCAGCTGTATCCATCCTTCAACACATAACCGAGAAAAACTTCGGAAACCATCTACCTCAACCTTCGAAAAGCATCCATTATACAAGTTGTGGCGATACTCCCAAACTCCCGCCCAAGTACTGGGTGGCGTCAAGGTTATCTCGCCAACGAACTGCATAAAAGAGATTTTTTATGTCGGCGTACTATACTCAGGTATTCCAGAATTGCAACGATAAAATTATGACGACAACACCTCAGAGCTCAACTCCCCGGGACACTTCCACAAAACCCCTAACAGGAGGCACCAAGACAATGTTCTCATCATAAAACCATCGGAACGATTCCAAGATACCCGCGTGATCCTAAAAAAAATTTAGTGAAATTTGAGAAGAGAAGAGTCAAAACTCTACGTCAGGATGCCTTACCAGAGCGATGAGGAGACTGGGAATTAAAAAGAATTCCTAAACTCTCCGATATATAATTCCTAAATGACTCAAAACATTTTTCTAGACACAACTCAGCTGCTAAAAACGATCAAGCAATGGGGCTCCTAAGGTCGGGGAAGGCTCTGATACCAACTTGTAACACCCTCGATGCGACTATAGCTCCCACGTGTCGAGGCACGACTTATAGACATAATCGCATTGAAGGCATATGTCGCAAGTAAGGTAATCTTTACACATCCCATGTAATATAATAATAAAGGGGAGATAACATAGTTGGCTTACACTCGCCACGTCAATCAAGGTACATAAATAACATTACATCATCCAAACACTCATGGCCCGACTACGACACCAAAATAAAAGATAATCCAACATGCGACACGGTCCCGATCACCCCCAACTAGGCACCACTACTGATCATCAGGAAAGGAAACATAGTAACACTGAGAGTCCTCATCGAACTCCCACTTGAGCTTGAGTGCGTCACCTGGAGCGGAATCGTCAGGCCCTGCATCTAGTGTAATAGTAATCTGTGAGCCACAGGGACTCAGCAATCTCGCACCCTCGCGATCAAGACTATTTAAGCTTATAGGTAAGGCAAGGTAAGAATATATGTGGAGCTGCAGCAAGCGACTAGCATAATATGGTGGATATCCTATTCGCAAAAGAGAGTGAGAAGAGGAGGCAAAGCACGAGCGAGAAACTAGAGAGTAACCTGCGCAAGCATTACTCTAACACCATGTCCACTTCCCGGACTCCACCGAGAAGAGGCCATCACGGTAACACACTCAGTTGATTCATTTTAGTTAAGTTAAGGTTCAAGTTATCTACAACCGGACATTAACAAATTCCCATCTGCCCACAACCGCGGGCACGGCTTTCTAAAGTTCAAATCCCTGCAGGGGAGTCCCAACTTAGCCCATGACAAGCTCTCATGGTCAACGAAGGAATAGACCTCCTCCCAAGACGTTCCGATCAGACTCGGTATCTCGGTTCTTCAAGACACTTCGACAGGTTAAAACAAGACCAGCAACACCGCCCGAATGTGCCGACAAATCCTGATAGGAGCTGCACATATCTCGTTCTCAGGGCACACTCAGATGAGCTCTCCATACAACTAAAAACAAACCTCGAGTTTCCCCGAGGGGGCGCTGCATAGGACTCTAGTTTGGACCAACACTCAGAGGAGCACTGGCCCAGGGGGGGATAAAATAAGATGCCCCTCGGGCTCCGGAAACCCAACGGAAAAAGAGGCTAGGTGGAAAATGGTAAAACCAAGGTTGGGCATTGCTGGAAAAGCTTTAATCAAGGTGAACTATCAAGGGGTTCCCATTATAACCCAACCACGTAAGGAACGCAAAATCCGGGAACATAACACCGATATGACGGAAAACTAGGGCGGCAAGAGTGGAACAAAACACTAGGCGAGAGGCCGAGCCTTCCACCCTTTACCAAGTATATAGATTCATTAAGATAACAAGATAATATAATGATATCCCAACAAGTAAATAAATGTTCCAACAAGGAATGGCCTCCAATCTTCACCTGCAACTAGCAACGCTATAAGAGGGGCTGAGCAAAGCGGTAACATAGCCAATCAACGGTTTGCTAGGACAAGGTGGGTTAGAGGTTTAACATGGCAATTTGGGAGGCTTGAAAGCAAATGGTAGGCATCGTAGCATTGGCATAGAAAAAGAGCGAGCAATCTAGCATAGCAAAGATAGTAGTGATTTCGAGGGTATGATCATCTTGCCTGCACAGTTGTCAGAGTTGACTGGATCCTCGAAAGCAAACTCAACGGGCTCCTCGTTAGCGAACTCGTCTACCGGCTCTACCCAAACAAGACAAACAAGCAACAAGGACACAATCAACCACATGCAAGGATCAAACAATATGATGCAAGGATGGTATGCTATGCGGGATGCGATGCAGGATGCATATGCAAGATTTGACAAGGGATACATGAACCTGGCCTCAACATGGAAATCCAAGTGTGCCACTAGAAAGATGAGATGAAATCTCTTGAAAACGATATAAAGAACGCCGGAATCGGAGTTACGGTTTGGAAATGGCAAGCAAAACAAATATGACACCGGTCTGCAATTTGCAGCAAGTAGCCATCTCAATGCAATGAAATGAACATGCTACAGCACCCAAACATGACAACAAAATAAATGGCAGGTATGCACTCAAGATTCTTAACAAAAGTCTAGCACTGAGCTACGGCCAATTCATCCATTAATAGGTTCAAACAAGCATGGCAAAAATGCATA
Organism: Triticum urartu; assembly: GCF_056163025.1. Taxonomy (NCBI): domain Eukaryota; kingdom Viridiplantae; phylum Streptophyta; class Magnoliopsida; order Poales; family Poaceae; genus Triticum; species Triticum urartu. Next base: position 61,251,077 of record NC_141877.1, on the reverse strand, counting down.
TGGAAAACAGATCTCAGACTTAGTGCAATTAACACTTGTTTGGAATTTCAGATCAGGTAGCACTCTTCGGAGCAACAAAACTACATGCTACAGGACCTGAACATGGCAAATTAAAGCATGGCATGGAGCTACTCAAAGAGCTTAACAAATGTCCCTTAGTGACCTTGATCCAAAAGGGACCAGAAAATACAATTGCAAGCATGTGAACATGGCAAAAAACATAATCAGATCACAGACTTAGTGAAAACTGGAGCATGCTGAAAACAGATATCAAGTAGGCATGTTTACGAGCTCGATGCACTCACTACGGAGCAAGACATGTAAAGCTACGCATACATCTATCAAGAACACACAAAATGCAAGCTAGACATGGCAAGAACAGTAACATAGCATGCACGGATCAACTACAACATCATCGGCAAAATTGCAAACAAGTTGACAATCTGCCCAGATTCACAAAGTAGCAAAAGTAGAGCTCGATTACCTCAAGCTAGGGTGCTCCATAATTGCAAACAAAGACATGGATGGATTGAGAACTACAAAATTAACAAAACATCCTTACTGATCATCCTCAAAACAGGCACGGATCACTAGGAAACAACATGAACATATGGCCATATGAAATAAACAGATCAAGGACTTGGTGGAATTGCTAAGTCCCTGAAATCAGCACTACCAAGTGCCTCACTTTGTAAACTTGTGCTAGTCACCACACACATCACAAAAATACATGGGTTGCACCTCTGGAAAGATGGCAAAACCCTTAACAAAACATATGTAGAGCTCATGGGCATAACATGCACACAATAATCATGGCAAAATGACAAATATGCAAATGCAGTAGCAGATCTGACAATTATCTCAAGTAGCCCTCTTCTAACAGCATTTCGGGCATCAAGATGAACTCAAATGAAAATGATGCAATGGAATGAAATGATGTACTCTCTGAGACGAACAATTTGATATGCTATATGTCAAAAACGGAGCTACGGATGTGGAGATACAGCCTGATGAATAGGAGCACATGGATCTGAAAATTTAGGGACTTAGAAGAAAGAATGACCTAGGGTTTACTGTTCACCGGATCTGGCCAGATCAGCGCACGGGAACCGAGGTTGGCCGGGGCACTGTTCACCGGGGAGTCGCCGGAGTTCGTCGCGGCTCGCCAGAGGAAGAGGAACGGCGGCGTCGGGCGCCGGTGGCCGGGGCGACGAGGGGCGGAGGCGGCGGCGGAGGAGTTAGGCGGCGGGGCTGCGACCAGGCGCCGCGGCGAGGGAGCTCGCCGGAGTTGGCTCCCGCCGGCGAGAGGAGGGGTGCCGGGCGCGGGAAGGCGGCGGCCGGGCGGCGAAGGGACAAGGCGGCGCGGGGCGGCGCCACTGGCCCGGTGGGAGGCTCGGGCGGGCCTCCTGCGGGCTCGCGGGGCCGCGTGGTGGAGCGGCGGGACAGGGACATTTGGCGGCGCGTAATTGGGCGGCGGTGGCGGCGCGGACGCGTCCGGCCCGGACGGACAATGTCCGGCGCGGCGCGAGGGGTGGATCTAGGTTTAGAGAAGGAAGGGATCCGGGATTTCGGGGAAGGGGTCTATATATAGGCATAGAGGGAGCTAGGAGAGTCCAAATGAGGTGCGGTTTTCGGCCACGAGATCGTGATCGGACGCTCTAGATGATGGAGCAGGTTTAGGTGGGTTTTGGGCCAACTTGGAGGGGTGTTTGGCTGCAACACACACGAGGCCTTTTCGGTCCCTCGGTTAACCGTTGGAGTATCAAACGAAGTCCGAATGATACGAAACTTGACAGGCGGTCTACCGGTAGTAAACCAAGGCCGCTTGGCCAGTCTCGGTCCAATACGGAAATGTTTAATCCCCACACACGAAAGAAAGCTAGAAATGACCACTGGAGGAGAACGAAGCGTCAGAATGCAAAACGGACAACAGGGAAAATACTCGGATGCATGAGATGAACACGTATGCAAATGCAATGCACATGATGACATGATATGAGATGCATGACAACGACAACAACACACGGAGACAAAAACCCGAACCCGAGAAAATAAAATAACTTAACACCAGAAACGGCAAGAGTTGGAGTACAAATCGGGAAAGTCATATCCGGGGTGTTACAATATTACTCAATCCATAGGTAGGTATGGTGGACTCTCATGGAAAAATTGGTTTAAGGGTGTTTGGAAGCACAAGTAGTATCTCTACTTGGTGCAAAGAATTTGGCTAGCATGAGGGGGAAAGGCAAGCTCAATCATGTTGGATGATCCATGACAATATAATTTATCTCAGATGTAAGAAAACATAACCCATTACGTTGTCTTCCTTGTCCAACGTCAACTCTTTAGCATGTCATATTTTAATGAGTGCTCACAATCATAAAAGATTTCCATGATAGTGTATTTATATGTGAAGACCTCTCTTTCTTTATTACTTCCTATTAATTGCAACGATGACCAAAACTATGTTTGTCAACTCTCAACAACTTTTATTCATCATACTTTTTATCACTACAAGAAATATGTCAACTAGTGACCTTCTGTCAGTGACCCTGGAAGAATTGGTCATAGATCTATGACCATTTGAGACCAATTGGTCAAAAGCTGTTCGGGGGGCTCCAAACCCTAAACTATAACGACCATTTTGGTCAGGAAGGTCGTAATTTCCTTACACGAAATGGACATAAAGCATATAGCACTGGTCCGCTACCTTATTTCTAGCTGATCATGACCAATATAGATGGTCATAACCTTGTAAATTGTGGTGGTGGCTATGACTAGGCGCCACCTCATCAGTTTTGCCTATGTGTCATGTCCATGTGTCAGTTTTGCCCTAGGTTGTGAAGCAACCTTTATTTCTGTCATCCCAAAATTCCCAAAAAAATCTCATAAATTCTTTGGGTCATATCTTTGTCAAATATGTACAAAACCTTCCTTGCCTAGTTAAAAAATAATTCAACGATATTCATTTTCCTATTCTGTTCAGAAAAACACTTTGTGAAGGAAGTGCTATTTATATATTCTTGATTGCCCTCAAAATTTTTGGGCACTCTTTCCTATTCAAATCATTGCCGCATGATAAAATTTAGGTCCATTTGCCCAGTAAATCTTTCTCAGCAAATTTCCAAAGTTTTTGTCCACCTAGAAGCATTGTGAAGGAACTACAAGATAGGAATATCGTTATGAGTTTAATTTTTTCCACATATTCTATATGCCAAAGTCGAAGTTCTATATGCTCTATCTAACAATACATTTGAGCTCACCATCGAATCTTTGTTCTTGGTAATATTTTTAGTTTGTGAAGCAACTACATTTTATATTGCTTTATAATTGCTGAAAAATTGCCAGGACATTAGCCTGACTATAGAAACCCCCTACACCGAATTTCAGCACAATCCAATCATCTATGTAAGCCCAGCTTCAATTTCTATTTTCTGTCCAAATAGGCACATTGCAAAGGAAGTGCTATCTAGACACCTCCTATTGTCCTCAAACTTTTTGTGCCATCTTACATATAAAAATCATTGCCACATTCCAATATTTAGCTCCATTTTCCTAAATCTTCCTTAGGAAATTTATAAAGTTTCTATCCAGAGAGAAGCTTTGTGAAGGAAGTACAAGCTAGGATTATCCAAATGGTATAAAACTTTTACAGTGCTTTAATATGCCCTAATTACCATACTCCACAAAATTTCAGCTCAATCCACTAATCAATTTGAGCCCAGATTCAACATCCATATTTCTGTCCGATGTGGTACTTTGCAAAGCAAGTTCCATCCAAACTCCTCCATTTGAGTTGAAAATTTGCCAAGACAGTCTCCCTAGTAGATGATCATCCTCAGCCAAAACTCAGGCCCATTAGCCTTGTGAATTTCCCGTACCGCTTATCAAACACTTGGCTGCTAATTCATGTTTGAGCATAGTTCGGTCTCCTCGTGAGATTCTTCTATTGTTATTTTCTTCCTAGCATCTACCTGAGAAGTTCCCAACCTACTAGACATGCCTAGGCTACCCAGAACGCATGGCAATGCCACGGTCAGGCGGTGACCACGCGGCGGGCATGCGAGTCTACGCGCTTTGGAGTTGGGGCCCTGGGCCATCGTCCAAACCACGACGTATCACCACCAAACCATGTATTTATGATTAAATAGATACTTATGTAACTAGAAACGATTTTTGGAAAAAATAAAGAGCAAACTATAAGGCAGCTGCAGTTCAAATTTGACACGTTTCCTACTGAATGGGCGAATTTTTTTCTTTTTCACGAGAGGTGGATAAAAAAATTTGACACCCAACCATTTTTTCAATTGTGCATTAAATATGGCCTAGTATTTTATAAAATTGATTTGGTCCAATTTTGCAACAAATATATGGTAGGTCCTTCACAAAAAAACTCATTTCGGGCACTCAGAAAATGAATTTTTCATGCAAAGAAATGAAAACTTCCTTAGGAAACACTGTTTGGAATTCCAATATGCACCCTTGTGCACAATATGAGATCATTTGAGCAAACTATGCCATGAATGTGGCCATAAGATTGATCATTTGGCTTGAAAGACATGAATCTTCACGCATGATAGCTCATTTCTGAGAACACTTTTTTAAAAAAAATTGTCGTATTACAAGTTTATTATTTTTCCTTGTAACTTGGTCACATATAATGACACAATGCAAAGGTTTTCCAATTTTTTGATTTTTTTTGAATTTTTTTATGCCTGTTTCAAAAGGCGGTCAAAACGGCGGGCTTGACCGTTCCTAGCTAGTGGTTGAATCTTGGAAAACTTTTGATGTTTCTATGATTAAATAGATACTTATGTACCTAGAAATGATTTTTGGAAAAAAATAATGAGCAAACTATGAGGCAGCTGCAGTTCAAATTTGACCCGGTTCCTACTGAATCGGCGGAAATTTGTCTTTTTCACGAGAGGTGGATCAAAACTTTTTACACCCAACCATTTTGTCAATTGTGCATTAAATATGTCCTAGTATTTTAGAAAATTGATTTGGGCCAATTTTGCAACAAATATGTGGTAGGTCCTTCACACAAAAAACACATTTCGGGCACTCGGAAAATGAAAAATGAATTTTACATGCAAAGAAAATGAAAACTTCCTTAGGAAACATTGTTTGGAATTCCAATATGCACCCTTGTGCACAATATGAGATAATTTGAATAAACTATGCCATGAATGTGGCCATAATATTGATCATTTGGCTTGAAAGCCATGAATCTTCACGCATGATAGCTCATTTCTGAGAACACTTTTAAAATAATTGCCGTATTACAAGTTTATTATTATTCCTCGTAACTTGGTCACATATAATGACACAATGCAAAGGTTTTCCAATTTTTAAATTTTTTATGCCCGTTTCAAAATGCGGCATTTCTGAGAACACTTTTAAAATAATTGCCGTATTACAAGTTTATTACTATTCCTCGTAACTTGGTCACATATAATGACACAATGCAAAGGTTTTCCAATTTTTAAATTTTTTATGCCCGTTTCAAAATGCGGTCAAAACGGCAGGCTTGACCATTCCTAGCTAGTGGTTGAATCTTGGAAAACTTTTGATGTTTCTCTGATTAATTAGATACTTATGTACCTAGAAATGATTTTTGGAAAAAAATAATAAGCAAACTATGAGGTAGCTGTAGTTCAAATTTGACCCGGTTCCTACTAAATCGGCGGAAATTTTTCTTTTTCACGAGAGGTGGATCGAAACATTTTACACCCAACCATTTTGTCAATTGTGCATTAAATACGTCCTAGTATTTTAGAAAATTGATTTGGTCCAATTTTGCAACAAATATATGGTAGGTCCTTCACAAAAAAACTCATTTCGGGCACTAGGAAAATGGAAAGTGAATTTTCCGTGCAAAGAAAATGAAAACTTCCTTAGGAAACATTGTTTGTAATTCCAATATGCACTCTTGTGCAAAATATGAGATCATTTGAACAAACTATGCCATGAACGTGGCCATAAGATTGATCATTTGGCTTGAAAGCCATGAATCTTCACGCATGATAGCTCATTTCTGAGAACACTTTTTGAAAATAAATGTCGTATTACAAGTTTATTAGTTTTCCTGGAAACTTGGTCACATATGATGGCACAATGCGAAGGTTTTCCAATTTTTTGAATTTTTATTTTATTTTTTATGCCCGTTTCAAAATGCGGTCAAAACGGCGGGCTTGACCGTTCCTATCTAGTGGTTGAATCTTGGAAAAAATTTGATGTTTCTCTGATTAAATAGATGCTTATGTACCTAGAAATGATTTTTAAAAAAAATAAAGAGCAAACTATAAGGCAGTTGTAGTTCAAATTTGACCCGCTTCCACCTGAATCAGCGGAAATTTGTCTTTTTCACCAAATGTGGATAAGATCTTTTGACACCCAACTATTTGGTCATTTGTGCGGTAAATATGGCCTAATAGTTTAAAAAATTTATTTCATCCAATTTTGCAATAAATATATTGTAGGTCCTTCACAAAAAAACTCATTTTGGGCACTCGAAAAAGGGAAAATGTTTTTTTTGCAAAAAACTCATTTCCGATGACACCTTTTTAAAGATATTTATCTTATTCCATGTTGTTATTTTTTATGAAAACTTGTTCACATTTTGGTGACACAACGAGAAGGTTTTCCATTTTTTTAGAATTTCTCAGATCATAAAGTAGCTTAAATGATTTTAACACATTATATTAAGTCAACTATGACCAATTTAGATGGTCATAACATCGTACTGCATTCTGATTGGTCTGTGGACATATCACGCGGATCGTGCATCAAACACCGTCGGAAGCTCCGGGATCCAACGGTTGTCCTCGACCCATACACACCAACCCCGAAACCCTAGATGGTCATTTTGCATCCACCCCCCCCCCGCCTCCTTTCTTTCCACATCCATCCATAGATCCCTTGTCTCCTTACTGTCTCTCCCGATGGAGAGAGCTCGCGTCCTCCCTTCCAGATCCATCGCCCCCGCCACCTCCCTCCGGCGGAGCTCGCTGCCATTCATGGCCTCCCCCATGCCCTCCTCCTCTCGCCTCTCCCTTCCCTCACCACCCAACCGAACCAACCAGCCCACCACGCACCCTTCCTCATCCTCTCCCCATCCCCCATCCCCCATCCCCCAACTAGCCGCCGGCCGCCTCTTCCCCAATCTTCTTCTCCTCGGCTTCCGGCCCTCGCCTTCGTTACCAACGCGCCGCCGTCGTCCCGCTTCTCTCCCGACGACCTCGACACCTTCGTTGCATCCCTACTGCAGCCCACCCTCAACCTCGTCGTCTCCCCAAACCCTAGCTCCGCCCCGCAGCTCCTGGTCGTCCTCATCTCCCCCGCCTTCCTCGCTCTCCTCCCCTCCCCACGGCCTCATCTCCACGCGTCCCTCCTCCTCCCAGAGCTCCCCCTGCAGCAGTCCCGCGCGCCCATCCGCATCTACCTATACCCGTTGAGCAGCAGCAGGTCAGGCGGAGGCGGCGGCCAGATCCGCGCCCTCATCACGCGCGCTCGACACCATGGAACTCGTCAACAAGGTATTCTCTCACCCTCTTCTCTTCTCCTTTCGATTGGATCTGGCTGTTGCTCACGCATGCCTGATTTGGTTTTCTTCCTAACGCAGGTCGTCGTCAAGCCCTCGATCTGGCTGTGACCTCCAGTGCGCTCGCGCGGCTGATGGGCATAGGCTGGTCCATGCACGCTGCTAATGGCGGCTCACCAAGGTTGTCGTCGTTGCCTGCACGCACGATGCACCCGACGACCTCCTCCATCACTAACCATGAGGACCGGGCACGAGCTGCAGTACAGGTCTCGTACACGAGGTATGCCATCTCCCGTCCTTCATTTTCCTTCCTTCCTGTCATGTTAAGTGCTTGCTTGTGTGTTTGTTAATTCAGTAAACTAGGGGTTGTCAGCCATTAAATTCAGAGAAACCCCTGTCAAGCATGAGGTTCTCCTACATACCTACTACTATATGTTTGTACTGAATATATTGACATGTCATGACACTATGAAGTAACAAAATTCACTTGTAAGGATGACAGCAGTAGGAAGAATCATTGTATTCAAGTGACCATAATATCTATTTTATTGTGCTGAACTTTGTTGTTACCTGGATGTTGCAGTCCTTGACTATTCTCATGATGTCGTACAGGAGGCCCTTATGGTCGCCGTTGGAGGGGCTGGAGCTTGGCGGTAGCCTAGCGGATGACGGGGGCCTGGACGGTGGCTATTTCTGCAGCAGGATGATAACTTAAATTTTGTGATAATTTTGGAATAGCTTCAGCACCTACAGTTAATTTTGCACATAAAGCTTGAGTAACTTTGCACATGAAGCTTCAGTATTTTAGCAGATGAAGCTTTTGCTACTGTTATTCTTGTCATCAATCTTCCACCATTTTTTAGGAGCTTGAATTTGACTTGGTGTAGTAATCTTAGTGCTTAGTGCTGCTTGTATCTCATGCTAATTGTTGCATGAGTAGTTTCAGTAGTTTTATAACAGCAGCAGTAGCACAAATTTAATTGAATTCAATTAAAATTTCCAGAATCTCTTCTTGATCTGTAATGTTTTAGTGCAACAAAGTCATACCAAGTGAGGTCCATGTGGTGCTCTGAGATGCTCTTGGTGGTTTGTTGTCAAGACTGATATCCCCTGTATGTCATGATGTTGCTAGCTTGTTTCAGTCCAGTATCTTCTTGATAGTCTTGTTAACATATCTTTCAGTAGATGTCACAATAGCATGATAAAAAATTTAGTTGGTGATGTACTGTAGTCTGTAGTATGCACCTGCATATGCATGAAAGAATAGTTAATATCTTGATCCAAGTCTAAGCTTTCATACTTGAAATGTTACTCCTGCCAATAGGACAACTGGGTGAGGACGCTGCGGCTGGGCTTCTAGTGTGTGGGGATCCTCTACGCTGACCTCGGGACATCGCCGCTCTATGTCTTCTCCAACACCTTCAAGTATGGCGTCGGGCACGAGGACGACGTGCCAGGCGTCCTCTCCCTCATCATCTACAGCTTCCTGCTCTTCGCCATGGTCAAGATCATCTTCATCGCGCTCTTATATTTAGGAATGGAGGTAGTACTTGCTAAATGTGTTTGGTCGGTGCTGAGTATTGGATAGTCATGTATGTGCCCATATTTAAGGGCCGATTAAATCCTCACTTTTCTGCGTTCGAGCTTCTCTGTGCTACTCCATATGACTGCTTTTATTTGTCAACCATGCCTTGCACATCAAGTTAATATGTATGCATGTAACTACTAGATATTTCCATATTCTGGAAACAACCGTATATGATTAGGATTTGCACACGTCATTGTCGTCTTAGCTTTGCGTGTTATATGATGTGAAACACAATCTTATATATGCGTTACCTGACAATCATGTTTTACTTAACTGATCTAGTGCAACAGTATGTTGATACACAGCAGCATGGTCTTTTTTGCAAATGTTCTAGTGTTCATATAGTAATGGGCAGTTTCATGATTGTAGGATGTTATAGCTAGGCTTACATATTATATGTATATATGGAACTCATGTAAGGGAATTAGAACTATAGAAATATATACGTACATGTACCTCTGCTATTGCAAATACCAACTATGCATCATCTTGTTAATTACTACACCTCATCTTGTTGCAGCCTTATTGGTGAAACAAATTTGTTTTTTTGGCTGGCAGATTTGCTGTTGGAGGCACTAGGTGGACAAGTTGTACCTTCGGAGTAGTACTACATCAACCTCATGGAACCTTCAAGTTGTTTCATTGATTTTCCATGAATATATACTACTACAACAGCTTGTTACTATTACTACATGCCATCCTTTTTATTTTCAGTAGTGATTTTGATGCACAAATGCTTGTGAGAATATGATGCTTTAGCCTAGATATATGATGCAAAGTATGTTGCTGCTAGTGCTAGGTCCTCGTTGTGGGTTTCTAACTTTGCAGAGCTGAGGATATCTTTTATGTTGCACCTGAAATTTTCTATTGAAGTCGTTAGGCTAAGTAGTTTCTTGTAGGACTTGAGCATCGGTTCTACTCTGAAAATCATGTGTGTTTGATGGTATAATTATCTTTGGTTCATCTACACTTGGTACCTTGTATCAAGCCTGAACATCAAGGTGCTAGACCATGATTAGCCCGAGTCTTTGTTCAACTTCCTATTAGTAGAAAGCAATGTCAATGTGTCCCAGTTTGGCTGTTTCATCTGCTCCAGTGTCATCTGATGAGGTGCCTGGATCTAGGTGCCATCCCCGCCTCTGTGTCGGATCATTCAATTTGTTTTTCAACTTGATGCCATCCCCATCTAGTGCCATCTGATGATCTGCATGACATGAAATATATATTTACAATTTTTTCAAATTGTTTTCGCTGTTACTTGATACATACTTATCTTGTACTTGAAGTTGTGGGTTACTTATGGTGATTTTGTTCTACTTGAATGCATTGGTACCGCCATCATCGAGCGAACGGATGCAATAGCAGCAAGAAGCTCACAGATGTGTGCATCTAAAGCACACCATGGACATCATCCACCTCCTCACGGATGTGGCAAGAAGAGCTCCATGCTGAAGAACATAACACTTGTAGAGATTGTAAAGTATTGTATCTAGTTATTTAACTTGTGGAGCTTGTATAGTAGGAGCTCTGTACTGAATTTGTACAACAAGAGCTCTGTACTGAATTTGGTTGATAATATTAGAAGTATTTCATGTGTTTTCTGTGTGCCAATTTAAATACTAGGTATTTACTTACGTCAAATTAGAAAATGAAGAATATGGCCCTGACAGCTAGGACCCAGTACCAGAATCTGACAATGGGGACCCACCTGACTAGTGAACTCATTTTATAAAACAAGAAAACTGAAACTGTTGAGACAAAAAGCCCACAACCCAAAAATAAGAAGGCTACAATGTTGGGCTTGGCCCATGAAGTCGACTAGAATTAACAAGGAAAAAATATAATAAATGGACTGAATTAATGGGCTCGTCCCATATAGACACCTAATCGGACCGGGCTGAATCTTGTCAATGACCTTTTCAATTGGTCGCAATTTTGCCACGTCAGATTGCCACGTCGGATCCGACGTGGCCTGGGCAAACAGCTAGCGACCAAAATAGAAGGTCACAGAATCAATGACCTTTTGTTTTGGTCATGGAATTCCACGACCTTCTCACAGAGAAGGTCGTTAATTTTAGTTTACGACCGCCAGCTTTTGACCTTTTGTTTTTGGTCACAAAAAGGTCGCAAATGAAAAACAATGACCTTTCAGCGGCCAATAGTGAGGGTCACAATTTGACATATTTCTTGTAGTGTATATGTGAGCTCATTACTCTACATAAGATCAATATGATCTCTTTGTTTTTTTATTCTTTCTTCTTTTCTTTTATTCACTCAAGATCATGGCAAAATAATCAAGCCCTTGACTCAACACTAATCTTTATTATATATAGCTCATGAACTCGATTACATAGAAGGATCATAAAGCAAAACTCACAACTATATCATACTAAAACTTTATGCTACTAGATCGAACCTAAGAAAAATGGTAAAGATAGAAGTGATGGTGATACGATACCGGGGCACTCCCTCAAGCTTGGCAGTTGCCAAGGGGAGTGCCCATACCCATGTGATTATGTTTCCTTCTTCGGAGGTGATGGTGTGATATTCTTGGCGATGATACTCCTCAGGATACGATTCTCTTCTTCGAGCTTATTGAGTTGCTGCTTGAGATCCATTATCTCCTTACGAAGCTTTCCTGTAACGGTCAAAGCTCCTTGAACCCAAGGGTGTTGCATGGCTATGGGAGAACAAGTGACACTCTTCTTCATATTTTCATAAGAAAGAAATCTAACATTGGAAGGGATAACCGAGTTTGGAATAGCCGAGCTATGTAGTTCTCCCATTGTGAATCCAGCTCGGAAGCGAGAAGTGACTTCTTGATCCTCCTCCATGGCGTCTATCCTCTTCAAATCAGCCTCCATCTCTTCCTCCGTTGCTGGCCCGAAGTGGTCAGCGTCGCTGTTTGTCCTTGATCTCGGTGCCGGATGAGACACCCAGCTCTCCCCGAGTGACTCTTGATAAGACACCTTGCTCTAATCTGTAGCAGCAACAACTCGAAACGAAAACAGAGGATATTTGCGTGATACAGGAGTCAAAACCTTTGGGGGATTATATAATGAATTTTTACCGACCAAAATACGTAACGTGCAAGAAAACGGAGTCCGGAGAGCACACGAGGTAGGGGGCGCGCCCAGGGAGGTAGGGCACGCCCTCCACCCTCGTGGAGCCGTCGTGTCCTTCCTGGACTGCTTCTTATTTTTCTAAATATTCCAGGAAGAAAATTGCCATTAGAACTATTTTGGAGTCAGTTTACTTACCGTACCACATACTTATTCCTTTTCGGAGTCTAAAACGTTCCGTAAAGTGTCCCTTATGTATTCCTCCAGGGTTACGGTTTCAATAATATTGGTTTCAACATTTATAGGATTACCTGAGATATAATGTTTAATTCTTCGACAGTTCACCACCTTTGGATTTGTGCCTTCAAGTTGTTGATTTTTATGGCACCGGAATGATAGACCTCCTCGATAACGTAAGGACCTTCCCATTTAGAGAGAAGTTTTCCTGCAAAAAATCTTAAACGAGAGTTGTATAGCAATACATAATCACCTACATTAAACTCACGCTTTTGTATTCTTTTGGCATGCCATCTTTTAACTGTTTCTTTAAATAATTTGGCATTCTCATAGGCTTGGGTTCTCCATTCATCAAGTGAGCTAATGTCAAATAACCTGTACTCACCGGCAAGTTTGAAATCATAATTGAGCTCTTTAATAGCCCAATAGGCCTTATGTTCTAGTTCGAGAGGTAAGTGACATGCTTTTCCATAAACCATTTTATACGGAGACATGCCCATAGGATTTTTATATGCAGTTCTATAGGCCCATAATGCATCATCAAGTTTCTTGGACCAATTCTTTCTAGATCTATTAACAGTCTCTTGCAAAATTAATTTGAGTTCTCTATTGCTCAATTCTACTTGACCGCTAGACTGTGGGTGATAATGGGATGCAATTCTATGATTAACATCATATTTAGCAAGCATTTTACGGAAAGCACCATGAATAAAATGTGAACCACCATCAGTCATTAAGTATCTAGGGACTCCAAACCTCGGAAAAATAACTTCTTTAAGCATCTTAATAGAAGTGTTATGATCAGCACTACTAGTTGGAATAGCTTCTACCCACTTAGTAACGTAATCAACAACAACTAAAATATGTGTGTATCCATTAGAGGCAGGAAAAGGCCCCATATAATCAAAGCCCCAAACATCAAATGGTTCAATAACAAGTGAATAATTCATAGGCATTTCTTGACGTCTACTAACATTACCAATTCTTTGACATTCATCACAAGATAAGAGAAACTTACGGGCATCCTTGAAGAGAGTAGGCCAATAAAAACCGGATTGCAATACCTTATGTGCAGTTCTATCTCCAGCATGGTGTGCTCCATAAGCCTCGGAGTGGCACTTGCGTAGGAGATGTTCCTGTTCATGCTCAGGTACACAACGTCTAATAACACCATCTACTCCTTCTTTATAAAGATGTGGGTCATCCCAAAAGTAATGTCTCAAATCATACAAGAACTTTTTCTTTTGCTGGTATGTGAAACTAGGTGGTATAAATTTAGCAACAATGTAATTAGCATAATCAGCATACCATGGAGCAGTGTGGGAAGCATTGATGACATTTAATTGTTCATCATGAAAGCTATCATCAATAGGTAGTGGGTCATCAAGAACATTTTCTAACCTAGAAAAGTTATCTGCAACGGGGTTCTCAGCTCCCTTTCTATCAATAATATGCAAATCAAATTCTTGTAGCAAGAGAACCCATCTAATAAGTCTAGGTTTAGCATCTTTCTTTTCCATAAGATATTTAATAGCAGCATGATCCATGTGAATAGTTACTTTAGAGTCAACAATATAAGGTCTAAACTTATCACAAGCGAATACAACTGCCAAGAATTCTTTTTCAGTAGTAGCATAATTTCTCTGAGCATTGTCTAGAGTTTTACTAGCATATTGAATAACATTTAATTTCTTATCAACTCTTTGCCCTAGAACAGCACCTACAGCATAATCACTAGCATCACACATAATTTCAAAGGGTAAATTCCAATCAGGTGGCTGAACAATAGGTGCAGAGATTAATGCTTTCTTAAGTATTTCAAATGCTTCTAAGCAATCATCATCAAAGACAAAAGGAATATCTTTTTGTAATAAATTAGTCAGAGGCCGAGAAATTTTTGAGAAGTCCTTAATGAACCTCCTATAAAAACCAGCGTGACCAAGGAAACTTCGTATACCTTTGATGTCCTTGGGACATGGCATCTTTTCAATAGCATCAACCTTAGCTTTATCAACTTCAATACCTCTTTCAGAAACTTTATGCCCCAAGACAATACCTTCATTAACCATAAAGTTGCACTTCTCCCAATTCAAGACAAGGTTAGTTTCTTCACATCTCTGCAAAACTCGATCAAGGTTGCTTAAGCAATCATCAAAAGAGGATCCATAGACAGAAAAATCGTCCATGAAAACCTCACAAATCTTTTCACAAAAGTCAGAGAATATAGCCATCATGCATCTTTGGAAGGTAGCAGGTGCATTACATAAACCAAAAGGCATGCGTCTATAAGCAAAAGTACCGAAAGGGCAAGTAAAAGTGGTCTTAGATTGATCATCAGCTGATATGGGTATTTGAGAGAAACTAGAATAACCATCTAGAAAGCAAAAATGTGTATGTTTGGATAATATTTCTAGCATTTGATCAATAAAAGGTAAGGGGTAATGATCTTTTTAGTAGCCTTATTTAATTTGCGGAAATCAATTACCGTCCTATAACCTGTAATAATTCTTTGCGGAATCAATTCATCTTTATCATTAGGAACGACGGTAATACCTCCCTTTTTAGGGACACAATGGACAGGACTTACCCATTGACTATCAGCAACGGGATAAATAATACCTGCCTCAAGAAGCTTTAGTATCTCCTTTCTTACCACTTCATTCATCTTAGGATTCAGCCGTTGTTGGTGATCCCGAACTGGTTTGGCATCTTTCTCTAAATTTATTTTGTGTTGACATAGTGTGGGACTAATGCCCTTAAGATCATCAAGAGTATACCCAATAGCAGCACGGTGCTTCTTCATAGTTTTCAATACTCTCTCTTCTTCATGCTCTGAAAGGTTAGCACTAATAATAACAGGATATATCTTTTTCTCATCAAGATAAGCATATTTAAGAGTATCAGGTAACGGTTTGAGCTCAAACACGGGATCACCCTTGGGTGGAGGAGGATCCCCTAGGATTTCAACAGGCAAATTGTGTTTCAGGATGGGTTCTTGTTTAAAGAATACTTCATCTATTTCCCTTCTTTCATTCATAAACATATCATTTTCATGGTCTAGCAAATATTGTTCTAAAGGATCACTAAGAGGCACGACAATATAAGCAAGACCAATAATTACATCTTTACTAGGCAATTCCTCTTCACGCTGTTGTCTACGTAATTTAGAGAAATAAAACTCATGAGACATATCACCTAAACCAATAGTAACAATATCCTTTTCTCAATCTATCTTAGCATTAACTGTGTTCAAGAAGGGTCTACCAAATATAATGGGACAAAAGCTATCTTGTGGGGAACCAAGAACAAGAAAATCAGCAGGATATTTAGTTTTCCCACACAAGACTTCAACATCTCTAACAATCATTGGTGAAATAGTATCTCTATTGGCAAGTTTAATTGTGACATCAATTTCTTCTAACTCAACAGGTGCAATATCATGCATAATTTCTTTGTATAAGTCAATAGGTATTGCACTAGCACTAGAACCCATATCACACTAGCCATGATAACAATGATCTCCTATTTTAACAGAAATAACAGCATGCCTACCACAGGTCTATGTTTATCTGTAGCACAAGGTTTAGCAATTCTAGCAGTCTCATCACAGAAATGAATAGCATGCCCATCAATACTATCAGACAAGAGATCTTTGACAATAGCAATATTAGGTTCAACTTTAATTTGCTCATGAGGTGTATAGGTTCTAATATTGCTTTTACGAACCACAATTGAAGCTTTAGCATGATCTTTTATCCTAACAGGAAAAGGTGGTTTCTCAACATAAGCAGTAGGAATAATAGGATCATTATAAGTGACAGTCTTTTCTTCAACTTTAATAGGTGCAGCTACTTTTACTTCTATGGGAGGATGATATTTAATCCACTTCTCCTTAGGGAGATCAACATGAGTTGCAAAAGATTCACAAAAGGAAGCTACTATCTCAGAGTCAAGTCCATATTTAGTGCTAAATTCAGGGAAAACATCGGTATCCATAAAAGATTTAACACAATCAAACTTAGGTGTCATACCTGACTCCTTACGTTCGTCGAGGTTCCAATCTTCAGAGTTTCATTTAATTCTTTCCAATAAATCCCATTTGAATTCAATAGTCTTCATCATAAAAGAGCCAGCACAAGAAGTGTCGAGCATGGTGTGATTATTATCAGAAAGCCGAGCATATAAATTTTGAATAATTATTTCTCTTGGAAACTCATGATTGGGGCATGAATATAACATTGATTTAAGCCTCCCCCAAGCTTGAGCGACGCTTTCTCCTTCGCGAGGCCAAAAATTATATATATAATTGTGATCACGATGAACAAGATGCATAGGATAAAACTTCTAATGAAATTCCAATTTCAATCGTTTGTAGTTCCATGATCCCATATCATCACATAGCCTATACCATATCAATGCATATCCCTCCAAAGATAAAGGGAAGACCTTCTTCTTGATAACATCATCGGGCATACCTGCAAGCTTAAATAATCCACAAACTTTATCCACATATATTAGGTGCTCATCAGGATGTAATGTTCCATCTCCTGCAAAAGGATTAGCTAGCACTTTTTCTATCATACCCGAAGGAATTTCAAAGTAGACATTTTCATTCTCAGTAGGTTCAGTAGGTTGAGGAGCAACTCTTTGCTCTACTGGTTGGGGTGAAGATACCCCGAACAAGCCCCTGAGAGGATTACTTTCCTTAGTAACAAGTGACAGTAAATTTTCGCACACTATATAAATTTTTCCTTACCAAAGGCGCTTCACTCCCCGGCAACGGCACCAAAAAAGAGTCTTGATGACCCACAAGTATAGGGGATCTATCGTAGTCCTTTCGATAAGTAAGAATGTCGAACCCAACGAGGAGCAGAAGGAAATGATAAGTGGTTTCCAGCAAGGTATTCTCTGCAAGTACTGAAATAAGTGGTAACAGATAGTTTTGTGATAGGATAATTTGTAACTAGAAACAAGTAACAAAAGTAAATAAAGTGCAGCAAGGTGGCCCAATCCTTTTTGTAGCAAAGGACAAGCCTGGACAAATTCTTATATAGAGAAAAGCGCTCCCGAGGACACATGGGAATTATCGTCAAGCAAGGTTTCATCACGATCATATGATTCGCGTTCGGTACTTTGATAATTTGATATGTGGGTGGACCAGTGCTTGGGTACTTCCCTTACTTGGACAAGCATCCCACTTATGATTAACCTCTATTGCAAGCATCCGCAACTACAAAAAAAGTATTAAGGTAAACCTAACCATAGCATGAAATATATGGATCCAAAACAGCCCCTTACGAAGCAACGCATAAACTAGGGTTTAAGCTTCTGTCACTCTAGCAACCCATCATCTACTTATTACTTCCTAATGCCTTCCTCTAGGCCCAAATAATGATGAAGTGTCATGTAGTCGACGTTCACATAACACCACTAGAGGATAGACAACATACATCTCATCAAAATATCGAACGAATACCAAATTCACATGACTACTAATAGCAAGACTTCTCCCATGTCCTCAGGAACAAACATAACTACTCACAAAGCATATTCATGTTCATAATCAGAGGGGTATTAATGTGCATATAGGATCTGAACATATGATCTTCCACCAAATAAACTAACTAGCATCAACTACAAGGAGTAATCAACACTACTAGTAACCCACATGTACCAATCCCGGACTTAGAGACAAGAATTGGATACAAGAGATGAACTAGGGTTTGAGAGGAGATGGGTGCTGGTGAAGATGTTGATGGATATTGACCCCCTCCTGATGAGAGGATCATTGGTGATGACGATGGCGATGATTTCCCCCTCCCGGAGGGAAGTTTCCCCGGCAGAACAGCTCCGCCGGAGCCCTAGATTGATTCTGCCAAGGTTCTGCCTCATGGCGGTGGAGTCTCGTCCAGAAAGCTGGCTTATGATTTTTTCCTCATCGAAAGACTCCATATAGAAGAAGATGGGCATCGAAGGGCCACCAGGGGACCCACGAGGCAGGGGGTGTGCCCAGGGGGGTAGGGCGTGCCCCCCACCCTCGTGGGCCGGGTGTGGCCCCCCTCTGGAACCTCTTGCGCTCAGTATTTTTTATATGTTCTAAAAATGACTTCCGTGAACTTTCAAGACTTTTGGAGCTGTGCGGAATAGGTCTCTAATATTTGCTCCTTTTCCAGCCCAGAATCCCAGCTGCCGGCATTCTCCCTCTTTATGTAAACCTTGTAAAATAAGAGAGAATAGCATAAGTATTGTGACATAATGGGTAATAACAGCCCATAATGCAATAAATATCAATATAAAAGCATGATGCAAAATGGACGTATCAATATGCCATCGCTTGAGGGCAAGGCTTGGGCAGGCGCAAATGGAGATTGGGTTGTTCATATTGGGTACAAATGGGAGTGGGAACTTGTGAATGTCTACACTTGTCACCGGCTTCCACTTCGAAAAAATTCAGATGACTGCCCAGAGGTTGAATACACCGGTATTCTACATGAGTTAAAATACGATCATGCTGACTGTCATCTACAGAAGATAGCAATTTGTCGAGTTCCCAACCGCTCTTGGGGTTATAGGGATGCTTATGTTGTCGCTATCTTCGATAAGCTTGTTGCCGTCCTTCATGGTTTGACTCGATGGATATTGCTCAAAAATCAGTTTCTATACATGGATGAGTACTGTGATGCAATTCAATACGAGGGTCTTGTGTTTGCTGCCACCACTCGTGGCACTGTTTTTGCATGGAATCCTCATGATTTTGGTACGTTTGTCTTCCACCGTAATTATAATTGCTTCATCCACATGCATGTGGGTTAGCTAGTTTCCCTTTACTAATTAACCTTCTTGTGTTTTCAAGGACCTGTGAACATTCCACCACATATACTTGAAAATTTTATTCACGAGCATGTGGACGAGCAGGACCCATATACTCAGTGGCGCCTGGCAACTTATTCCGATGGATCACCTCTTCTTGTCTGTATACGGGGCACTGCTGATGTTACTAAGGAAGCAGGTGTTGTCTTGCATGGTCGCACTTTCCGGACCTATTCCAACATCCGTTGCAGGGTATTCAGGATGGATACTAGTGTACTAGTGCCAACACCTTCTCCCTGGTTCAGTGTTGAATGTCTTGGAGGAAACTCACTCTTCCTTGGACAAAACTATCCAATGATGGTGGAAGGCGATCCAGCTACTGTTGACACAATGTTACTACCATTTATGAGAATCAACTGTATATATACCTCGGACATTACTATGCTTCCCTACCGTCCCAATATGGGTCCTGACATAGGCCTCTTCAGCCTCGATGATCAGTCATGCGTTTGTGTCGAGATTGATAGTAGCTGGCCCTTCCTAGAGAATCACTTCTGGTTCAAAGCAAGTGTTTCCAACGCCGACGAGTGTTGAGCTGAAGTTCATTTCATCGCTTTGTTATTTGTTGTGTGAGAAAAACTTTACTAGAATGTTTTGTTGGAAATGATCTATAATCCAACGTGTATCCTCAATGTCGTTGTGGGTTGATGACTTGTTGTATGTAATCAATGGTACATTTGCATATGCGTCCATGAACTCACGCCTGCTAGTGGTGTCCATATGAACAGTGCTAGTGATTTTAGTTGCAAAAATTAGATAGTGCTAGTGATTTGTAGCTGCATATTTTGATAAATCGCAGTGCTACAAGGTTGACAAATGGCAATGTTACTAGAAAACAAATGTCAATCTTTCCAGTTTGAGAAATGGCAACATACCCAAAATGGCAGATATGCAAATCTTACCCAATTGTTTGTACGTGGTTGCACATGGGTCATGCAAAACAACCGTTTGCGTTGAAGGGATGCAGAAATCCTGCTCGGCACATTTTCCCTTGGCTTCTTGGGGAAGCTGTCGGTTTGCATACGGGTGTTCTAACTAAAATGTTTGCGATGAGTGTTTTATATTTAAAAACCGTTGATGTTTTTTAAAAAGAAAATAATTTGATAAGTCTGTACATTAAGAGAGAAGAACGCAAGTTCGTTCAAACCATATCTTTCATTCAGTCACACTGTGAATTTATATTCATATGATCGAGAATTCGAGATACAGTATTAAACCCCAAAAAACCTATTTCTGGCGGCGGCGGAGGCGGCGTGCTGCGCCGTCGTTGTCATTGTCGTCCTTCGGGATGCCGTTGTTGAAGTCTTTAATGCAGCACAAAATTTTCTTGACTTGTAAATCAATCATGTCATCGCGCGATCGACGGGCTGGGCGCGGGAGGACGGCAACTAGCGCCGCTGAAGGTAGCGTTCGACGGCAGCATCCCATGCCGCTGAGGGGGGAGGGCACACGAGCACGGGCGCGGCGGGTGCAGCCAAACGCACGGGGACCGGCGCCGCGGTGGGTGGAGGGGCGCACACGGGCACGGCAGGTGCAGCCAAACGCATGGGGGTCGGCGCCACGGTCAGTGGAGGGGCGTGCACGGGCACGGGCACTGGCGCTGGCATGTACACGAGCTCGCACGGGTCCGCGGAGACCTCGTTGACGCCCGCGGCTTCCAGCTCTGTGATAGTGCTCGGCGACCAGCCCGTCAATGCCATGGGGATGGTTGCTAACGCGGGCGAGGGGATGGGAGCTGGACGCGAGCGAGGGCAGCAACCGCTGCGGCCAGCTCGTTCTGGGCCATGTCCATGAGGCCCCATTCCTCCTTATTTTCTATCTCCTCCGGCTCGGAGTCGACTTCACCAAACTTGAAGACTAGTAGCAGATGATCATTCTGTGCCATGGCGGTGGAGGTCTGCGGGGGGAGGGGAATGGGAGGCGAACAGTAAAGCCTCCCGTATTAAACAGCGGCTCGGGTGCCATTAATGGAGAGGAAGGCGGGTGGCCATGGAAGTCAAAGGGCTCGCTTCCCAGTGAGCTTGCGCAGCATATAGCTCGCACACTTCTTGGTGAGCCTGCACATTGGAGGACAGCTTGCACACCTCTCGGTCAGCCTGCGCATCGGACTACGCTCGCACGCCTCCCGTTCAGTCAATCTCAAGCAGCTGTCCGCATGGCACCTCCTACAGCCATTAAAACCAAGACAAGTGGCGTCACGTGAATGGTTAACAGAACACACATGATTTGAAATATACAAACATTTGAGATATTAAAGTGACAGATATTTTTTCAAAATGCCTTTCTTGGCTATCATTATTCGAGTGCGCCTTCTCTCAAAATGGACACGAAAAATACCACATCATGTCGGGTGCCATTCCATGATAGCATGCCAAGTTTCATGAATTTCAGACGAGTTTAGGATTTACTAGAATTTAAAAACCAGGCATCTCAATGTTTTGTTGGCAATCAACGGTGCCCTGGTGTTTGAAATTCATTCCCATTTCTTGCATGGGACCTAAGCATGCACCCAAGTACACAGATTTGATTTTTCAACCAATTTATATGCACTAGAGCATGTGCATGTAGTTCAAATTTGAATTATGCACATAAATGCATTGAAAACTCAGTTAATGCATAAAAATCTCCAAAAGAACCCCCAAAAATCACAAAAAATGACACAACACTCCTGTTGTTCTATGTTGACACGAGAAAATTTTTGGAAGCAATAAGAGGCAGTGGATATCGTTTCGTCCCCAAAGGTTGGACGTTCCCTACCGAAACCATGATGCTTGTTGTGAGAAGCTCTGGCTTGTGAGAAGCATATACCCAAACCTGCCCCAAACGGAACAAAAATTTTACCACGGCATGTTGATGCCGCTCCATGAAAGCATGCCAAGTTTCTAGAATTTCAGACGAGTTTTGGATTTACTAGAATTTAGAAAACGAGGCATCTCAATGTTTTCCGGCAATCAACGGTGCCCAGGTGTTTGAAATTCATTCCCATTTCTTGCATGGGACCTAAGCATGCACCCAAGGACACAGATTTGATTTTTCAACCAATTTATATGCACTGGAGCATGTGCACGTAGTTCAAATTTGAATCATGCACATAAATGCATTGAAAACTCAGTTAATGCATTAAAATGTCCAAACGAACCCCGAAAAATCCCAAAAATTGACACAACACTCCTGTTGTTCTATATTGACATGAGAAATTTTTTGAAAGCAATAAGAGCCAATGGATATCGTTTCGTCCCCAA
Source organism: Triticum urartu (assembly GCF_056163025.1). Classification (NCBI taxonomy): domain Eukaryota; kingdom Viridiplantae; phylum Streptophyta; class Magnoliopsida; order Poales; family Poaceae; genus Triticum; species Triticum urartu. Next base: position 61,228,535 of record NC_141877.1, on the reverse strand, counting down.
AGGTGGGATGTTCCCTACCGAAACCATCATGCTTGTTGTGAGAAGCTCTGGTTTGTGATAAGCAAATACCTGAACCTGCCCCAAATGGGACAAAAAATTTAACACGGCATGTTGATGCCACTCCATGGTAGCATGCCAAGTTTCATGAATTTCAGACGAGTTTTGGATTTAGTAGAATTTAAAAACCAGGCATCTCAACATTTCACCGTCAATCAACAATGCCCTGGTGTTTGAATTTCATTCCCATCTCTTGCATGGGACCTAGAAATTCACCCAAGGACACAGATTAGATTTTTCGACCAACCTTAGTGCATTGGAGGATGTGCATGTAGTTCAAATTTGAATTATGCACATAAATGCATTGAAAAGATAGTTAATGCATAAAAATGTCAAAACGAACCCCAAAAAATCCCAAAAATTGACACAACACTCCTGTTGTTCTATGTTGACATGAAAAAAAATATGAAAGCAATAAGAGGCAATGGATATCATTTCGTCCCCAAAGGTGGGACGTTCCCTACCGAAACCATCATCCTTGTTGTGAGAAGCTCTGGTTTGTGAGAAGCATATACCCGAACCTGCCCCAAATGGGACAAAATTTTTAACACGGCATGTTGATGCCGCTCCATGATATCATGCCAAGTTTCATGAATTTCATATGAGTTTTGGAATTACTAGAATTGAAAAACCAGGCATCTCAACGTTTTGCCGGCAATCAACAGTGCCCTGGTGTTTGAATTTCATTCCCATCTCTTGCATGGGACCTAGAAATTCACCCAAGGACACACATGTGATTTTTCAACCAACCTTAGTGCATTGGAGCATGTGCTTGTCGTTCAAATTTGAATTATGCACATAAAATGCCTAGAAAACCAAGTTAATGCATAAAAAGGCCAAACGAACCACGAAAAATTCCAAGATTGAACACAACACTCCTGTTGGTCTATCTTGACAATAGAAAATTTTTGAAAGCAATAAGAGGCAACGGATATCGTCCCGTCCCCAAAGGTGGTACGTTCCCTATCGAAACCATCATGCTTGTTGGGAGAAGCTCTGGTTTGTGAGAAGCTTATACCCGAACCTGCCCCAAATGGGACAAAATTTTCACCATGGCATGTTGATGCCGCTCCATGATAGCGTGCCAAGTTTCATGAATTTCAGACGAGTTTTGGATTTACTAGAATTTAAAAACTAGGCATCTCAACATTTTGCCGGTAATCAACAGTGCCATGGTGTTTGAATTTCATTCCCATCTCTTGCATGGGACCTAGAAATTCACCCAAGGACACACATGTGATTTTTCAACCAACTTTGGTGCATTGGAGCATGTGCTTGTAGTTCAAATTTGAATTATGCACATAAAATGCCTAGAAAACCCAGTTAATGTATTAAAAAGACCAAACGAACCCCAAAAAATTCATTCCCATTTCTTCCATGGGACCTAAGCATGCATTGAAGGACACAAATTTGATTTTACACTCAATTTGTATGCACCGGAACATGTGCCTGTAGTTTAATTTTGAATTGTGCACCTGAAATGGCTAGAAAACAAGTTTAATGTACGAAATGTCCAAACGAACCTTGAATAATTCCAATTCTTTTACGACACACATAAATTTGCATGTTCACTGCAGATAAAAGGTCTAGCAATTCAAACACCGTCCATTGCGGCTGTGACCCCATTTTGTAATTCAAATCAAGTAGATACCACACAGTTTATTCTCACCAACCGTGTGAGATGTAGTAAAAAATATCTTGGAGCACCGTCCGTGTATAGTATGCCTACGGCTTACGCGAGAAGGTGCGTCGGCTACAGTCCACTGCCGGCGTGTCTAGCACACTAGCTCGCTCCCCCAAAACTCCCGCCTCTGCATTCCTCGCATTCTCGAAAATATCTACCGCCTAGAAGGTTTTAATGTTTGATGGCACACGATTAGTATGTGCGGACCGTGTGCGATGTCTGTTACTCCCGCTCTGCTTCAGTCCCTTGATTCAAATTTTCAGTAGCCCCGGCATTTTACTCCCGCCTCTGCATCCCTCGCAATCTCAAAAATATCTGCTCGCCCTTGATCCAAATTTTCAGTAGCCCTGCCTTGTTACTCCCACCTAGTAAAATTTTCAGTTGCCGCAGTATTTCCTCAAACACAACTGCTACCTCTTGAGCATTGCGTTGGTTTTCACTTGAAGAGGAAAGGGTGATGCATCAAAGTAGTGTAAGTATTTCCCTCGGTTTTTGAGAACCAAGGTATCAATCAAGTAGGAGACTACACGCAAGTCCCTCGTATCTACACAAAAAATAAGAAGCTCGCAACCAACGTGATAAAGGGGTTGTCAATCCCTTCACGGTCACCTACGAGAGTGAGATCTGATAGAGATAATAATAAGATAAATATTTTTGGTATTTTTATGATATAGATTGAAAGTAAAGATTGCAAAATAAAATAGATTGAAAACTTATATGATAAAAGATAGACCCAGGGGCCATAGGTTTCACTAGTGGCTTCTCTCAAAATAGCATAAGTATTACGGTGGGTGAACAAATTACTGTTGACAATTGATAGAAAAGTGCAAAATTATGAGAATATCTAGGCATGGATCATGTATATAGGCATCACGTCCGTGACAAGTAGACCGAAACAATTCTGCATCTACTACTATTACTCCACACATCGACCGCTATCCAGCATGCATCTAGAGTATTAAGTTCATAAGAACAGAGTAACGCATTAGGCAAGATGACATCATGTAGAGGGATAAACTCAAGAAATATGATATAAACCCCATATTTTTATCCTCAATGGCAACAATACAATATGTGCCTTGCTGCCCCTGCTGTCACTGGGAAAGGACACTGCAAGATTGAACCCAAAGCTAAGCACTTCTTCCATTGCAAGAAAGATCAATCTAGTAGGCCAAAGCAAACTGATAATTCGAAGAGACTTACAAAGATAACCAATCATACATAAAAGATTTCAGAGAAGAATCAAATATTGTTCATAGATAAACTTGATGATAAACCCACAATTCATTGGATCTCGACAAACACACCGCAAAAAGAGTTACATCAAATAGATCTCTAAGAAGATCGAGGAGAACATTGTATTGAGATCCAAAGAGAGAGAAGAAGCCATCTAGCTAATAACTATGGACCCGAAGGTCTGTGGTAAACTACTCACACATCATCGGAGAAGCTATGGTGCTGATGTAGAAACCCTCCGTGATCGATTCCCCCTCCGGCGGAGCTCCGGAAAAGGCCCCAAGATGGGATCTCTTGGGTACAGAAGGTTGCGGTGGTGCAAATAGAGTGTCTTGGTGCTCCTGGATGTTTTCGGTGTACATGGATATATATAGGAGGAAGAAGTAGGTCGGTGGAGCTGCGAGGGGCCCACGAGGGTGGGGGCGCGCCCAGGGGGGCAGGCGCGCCTCCCTGCCTCGTAGGTCCCTCGTTTCTTTCTTGACGTCCACTCCAAGTCCCCTGGATCACATTTGTTCCAAAAATAACTCTCCCGAAGGTTTCATTCTGTTTGGATTCTGTTTGATATTCCTTTTCTGCGAAACACTGAAATAGGCAAAAAACAGCAATTTGCACTGGGCCTTGGGTTAGTAGGTTAGTCCCAAAAATAATATAAAAGTGTATAATAAAGCCCATTAACATCCAAAACAGATAATATAATTGCATGGAACAATCAAAAAATATAGATACATTGGAGATGTATCAACAACCTCCGCTCACACAGACACACACAACCCTCGAAACCATTGGTAGGTCGCCGCCATCGTCGGCGCCTCCCTCCTCAACCTATGCATGTGTGCCGGGGAGCTCGAGTAGCCAATGGCCAAAATAGGTTTATCACGGCCTTTTCGCCCGACGCCGGCGAGGTGGCCGCCAAGGTGTCCCCGTCGTCCTTCACGGGCCCGATTCGCCGTCGCCAGTCCCCGATCCGCCCACCACCGTGCCCATACGCCGGTTTGAGGACTTCCCCGTCCTCCCCTGGACCCGACAGCCTACGAAGTCCTACTTTGGGGTCCGGAAGCAGTGGTGGGGGACGTGGGTCACCGAGATTACAAATCGAGAGACCCACACCCACCGGTGGCTCGGTAGCTTCCAGACGGCCGAGCTCGTGGCCATGGAGTACGACCGCTGGCAGGTCCGCTACCACGGTGCGGTGGCTAGGCTCAATTTCCCCTTCGGCACACGTTCGGTCCACCTCGTTCCGCCAGAGCCAGGGGTGGTGAGCTTGGCTATGGCGCGGGAGGACCGCGAGGCGTGGGAGCGTCTCGAGGCTAAGGCCGCCGACAAGGCCTACATGCAAGAGCTCCGCCGGAAACACCCGGAGCTCGTGGAGGCAGAGCGGGCCATCTTTGCCGGCATGGAGGGCGGTGAGGTTATCATGCTCTCCTCCGATGACGAGGTCGAAGGCAGTGAGGACGACGGCGCGGAGGGCGGCGAGGTTATCGTACTCTCCTCTGATGACGAGGTCGAAGGCAGCGGCGACGGCGGGATGGAGGGCGTCGAGGTGTGCCCCGAGGACGAGGAGATCGACGTCGACGAGTAGAGGAGTGCCTTCCCCAATGACCCCGGTGATGGTACTGGCCCGGACCCGGCTCGCGGCACACTATACATGACGAGGAAGGATTGGCTCGACCTCTACTTCGACCGAAAGTAGTTTAGCTTAGTTTAAATTTATGTTTTATGTTCAGTTATGCAAAACTATCTATGTTTATGTTTGAATGCATGCTACTTTCGGTTAAACCTGCTTTGAACTTGATCAAATTGAAGTTTACAACCTTAAGTTTAGGGGATCGACTAAAAAGGCCAAAATTTGTTGAATATATATATCCACTAAGGGTTTTAGTCCTTTAACTTTTTAAGGATCGCCTAGAGATTTCCTTACAACTTGTTTATTTCAGTTCTTCACAACGTGATGCTCTATATGTGCAACTATTTGCTGTGCAGTTCAATTTCATCAATAACAGTTTCAACAATACCACTATGAATTATGATATTTGGTTGTTGTTAAGGATATTGTGATTAACATGCCTTTTCGTTTTTCAATTGTTGTTTAGCAACATGCATTGTACTGAATGACTAAATATGCAATCTTAGGCTACATAGCAACAAGGAAGAGTGTTACCTTAATGTTCGGATGATGTCAAGATATACATGTAATAAAATCTTATATGATGGGATGGATGGAGTGTTGTACTACATCATTTTTCAATTGTTGTTTAGCTTCTAATATTAACTTGGTGCTTTTAGGTACATATATCATTGCCAAAGATCCACACTTCGACCCTTTCTGCGTATGGGGCAATGAGATATTCATGAACCAGCATCAAGTGAGGAAACTGATAAAGATTGTTACTAAAATGGGTCAAAAGATGTCAATCAAACTATTTGTTTACACTTTATGCAAGACAACAGTGAACTGCAGGATGGTAAGTAAGAACCCTGTAGCCTTCTTTTTACTGCCCGTAATGAGTTGTGTTAGATGACAATATCTGAATCGTTTTTCTTTTGCAGTCGATCCTGAAGCAGTTTACTCAAGATTACCTCTCAAGCTACATGATTGGCAGCCGACCATCACAAGGGGTTGGACTAGAGTCCTGCATGCCTTCTGCATCCAGGAGAGCACAATAGATGTCTGTCGCCTCTTTCTTTACCATCTGTAATAGTACCAGTATAGAACCCTAGTACATCATTCTTTATTTGGTGCGTCTGTAATTCTTAAACATATGTACCTGTGAATCGAATAATGCATTGGTTGTTTGAACCTGATGGATATGAATAAAGCTATATCCTACTTTCAAGTTTAAATTAGGTACAATTTTAAGTAGCAGCAATTAAATTAGGGCAAAATTACATTGTTCAGGTCATTACGGCACACACGGTTGGTAAAACACAAACGTTTGCGATATACACCATAATCCGAGACGGTTCACAGAGAGGAAACTTGTGCAAGCAAGCAGACGGTTGTCGTTTGCAAAGCGTGTGTGATGTCAGACACTATCACATACGGTGCGGGAAAACTAAATGTGTGTGATTGTCTACCTATCATACACGGTTTATAATCATGAACTATTTGTGATGTGCCAGGCATCGTAAATCTCCTGTGCCTAGAATCTGCCTAGAAAACTTCCGTGCCTGGAATCTTCCTGGTTTTAGGCAGAACCACAAAACTCTGACTGCGATGGCAATGCAAGCACAAACGAGTCGCAAGGATGAAGCGTTTGGGATATTCGAGATATCGGAAACAGTTATACAGGGACAACTGTATGCATCAAGGCTCCCTATCCCCGATAGTTTCTGGGTCATGTGGGAAGGTGATGTCTACTACACAACCTTCTTCTTATAAACGTTGTTGGGCCTCCAAGTGCAGAGGTTTGTAGGACAGTAGAAAATTTCCCTCAAGTGGATGACCCAAGGTTTATCAATCTGTGGGAGGCATAGGATGAAGATGGTCTCTCTCAAACAACCCTGCAACCAAATAACAAAGAGTCTCGTGTGTCCCCAACACACCCAATATAATGGTAAATTGTATAGGTGCAGTAGTTCGGTGAAGAGATGGTGATACAAGTGCAATATGGATGATAGATATGGGTATTTGTAATCTGAATATAAAAACAGTAAGGTAATAAGGTAACTAATGATAAAAATGAGCACAAATGGTATTTTCAATGCTAGGAAATAAGGCCTAGGGTTCATACTTTCACTAGTGCAAGTTCTCTCAACAATAATAACATAATTGGATCATATAACTATCCCTCAACATGCAACAAAGAGTCACTCCAAAGTCACTAATAGCGGAGAACAAATGAAGAGATTATGGTAGGGTATGAAACCACCTCAAATTTATCCTTTCTGATCGATCTATTCAAGAGTCCGTAGTAAAATAACCTGAAGCTATTATTTCCGTTCGATCTATCCTAGAGTTCGTACTAGAATAACACCTTAAGACACAAATCAACCAAAACCCTAATGTCACCTAGATACTCCAATGTCACCTCAAGTATCCGTGCGTATGATTATACGATATGCATCACACAATCTCAGATTCATCTATTCAACCAACACAAAGTACTTCAAAGAGTGCCCCAAAGTTTCTACCGGAGAGTCAAGACGAAAACGTGTGCCAACCCCTATGCATAGGTTCATGGGCGGAACCCGCAAGTTGATCACCAAAACATACATCAAGTGGATCAATAGAATACCCCATTGTCACCACGGGTATCCCACACAAGACATACATCAAGTGTTCACAAATCCTTAAAGACTCAATCCGATAAGATAACTTCAAAGGGAAAACTCAATCCATTACAATAGAGTAGAGGGGGAGAAACATCATAAGATCCAACTATAATAGCAAAGCTCGCGATACATCAAGATCATGCCACCTCAAGAACATGAGTGAGAGAGAGAGAGAGATCAAACACATAGCTACTGGTACATACCCTCAGCCCCGAGGGAGAACTACTCCCTCCTCGTCATGGAGAGCGTCGGGATGATGAAGATGGCCACCGGAGAGGGATTCTCCCCTCCGACAGGGTGCCAGAACGGGTCTAGATTGGTTTTCGGTGGCTACGGAGGCTTCTGGCGGTGGAACTCCTGATCTATTCTGGTCCTTGAAGTTTTTAGGGTATATGGGTATGTATAGCAGGAAGAAGTACGTCGGTAGACCTCCGGGTTGTCCACAAGGCAAGGGGGCACGCCCAGGGGGTTGGGCGCGCCCCCCACCCTCATGGGCAGCCCGGGACTCTTCTGGTCCATCTCCGATACTCCGTGGGCTTCTTCTGGTCCAAAAATAAGTTCCGTGAAGTTTCAGGTCAATTGGACTCCGTTTGATTTTCCTTTTCTGCGATACTCTAAAACAAGGAAAAAATAGAAACTGGCACTGGGCTCTAGGTTAATAGGTTAGTCCCAAAAATCATATAAAACAACATATAAATGCATATAAAACATCCATGGTTGATAATATAATAGCATGAAACAATCAAAAATTATAGATACGTTGGAGACGTATCAGAAGGACCCCCCTATCGCCCACACTCACTTGGCGACGGTTCCATATGCCGTCGCGGAAAGGGGTTAAAAACCGTTTGTTTAGGATCAACGCGCACCAGTGGTTTTTACTCATACCAACTACTTTCGAATTTGAAGGATCCAATTGAAACTCCAATGGCGCAACAGGTATGTTTTAAACCTATTTCTTTAACTAGATTGTTCTTCTAACTTCTTTCTCTATGTAGATTTGAGTTTCAGTTGTATAAATAGGTATGTTCTCATGTGATGCACATTACAAGTGTTGCCAATGCTGTGTAGTTTCTCACACTTATATTCTGTCTATGCGGTTGTGTCTTAAAAATATATGAGTTGAACTGTGTCTCTATCTTGATTTCGCAACATAATCTAGGACGATATGGACAATACAGTGACCATAGTACATAGATATATGTTTGTTTCATGTTGTTATCCTGTCAACCTTACTACTGAACTGGTTTACCAAAATGAGTTTTGTACACTACATGCTAAACATGTGATGTGTCTGCTTGTTTCTCTTTTAGTATGCGAACAGAGTATTGGAGAAGCGCACCCCACTATGCAGTGGTAGAGAAAGTAATGCAGATAAGGTTCAAGATAGTGAGACAACCCTGTTGGTCTCCAAGAAAGGTGATAAAAACGATGTTGTAGATAGTGAGAAAACCCCACAGTCATGTGTTGATGTAGTGTTCGAGTTACTAGTCAGTACCGCTGGCACAAGCTCTTCGAACTCGCTTCCTGAATCACTTCGGCTTCTTCAGCCTCAGCTACAAGCTAAAAGGCGTCAGTTAGTTGTGCTGCGGCAAGAAGCCGACAGACTGAGGAAGTCCCTGCAGAATTCAGATGCATACTTTCTTGTGCAAAAGCAAACGTTGGAGGATTTAAGCGCCAAACAAGAGGAAGTTAATAAGCTTGCTAAGCATCTTGCCAGCATTATGGGTACCCAGGATATTGTTTCTTGAGCTCTTCTGAAGTGGTTTCAGTTCTGGACTTGTTTTGCTGTGGCATTTATTTGCATTGGTCGCCAACTTTGACAACCAGTGTATGTGATATGCTACTTTGTTCCCTATATTTGCACTAGTGGCAAACTTTGATGCCTAGTGGATGTAATATGTGTAATAGCCATGATAGCCTAGCGTAAGTTGCTTGCTTATTTACTTCCTTGTTGTCTTATTTATTTCTTTGCTTGTAGTCAGTGCAGTTCTTTTTCCGCGGTTTGCTAGTGGCCGCAATAACCTATTTTTTAAAACTGGACCAGAATAACCATGGGCTACATATTTACTATAGTGACCCTGGGCGTCCTACGTGCCGCAGGAACAATGGGCCTTCTACGGGCCGTAGAAACAATGGGCCTTCTACAGGCTGTATCATCGATTGGCCAAACATGGGCCAATAATGGACCGCATTACATGCTTTAAACGGGCTAGAGTTGGAATCGTCCGTTCATGGGTCAACCATAATGGGCCGTCATTAATCGGCCATATTTGAGGATGCTATGAAAATGACCCAAAGGATTAACGGGCCACAAATGGGCCAACTGTAACCACGGGCTGAATTTGGCCCACAAGCAGAAAGGCCAGTAACAGGCCCTAAGTAACCGAATGCTGGAAATGAGCCAAATAATAAATGGGCCCTGAGAAGGCCGAAAGATAACATGGGCTTGAAACAACCCAATGGAATAATGGGCCGTTAATGGGTCTAAAGTGATATACTGTTCATTATGGGCCAGTTTCACCATAGGCCATTAATGGGCCAAGAGTTACAGAGTGCATCATATGGGCCGAAAGACGTCATGGGCCATACATGGGCCGGAAGTTACAACGGGCTGGAATCATATTGGACGGCCCAGATGACGCTACTGGGCCTAATACGGATAGGCCATTGTGTTAGCGGGTTGTAAATGGGCTACATGCGAATAGGCCGTTAACAGGCTTTCCATGGGCCGAACCGCTATCTTTTGATCAAGTCAAACGGGCCGGCCTTTTCACAGGAATGGGCCTCTGTTGGGCCGTGCCACGTGTCGACGTATCATCGATGCCTTCTGTCCAATGAGTGGATGACATATGTCCCAACGGTGAGTCGACACATGTTTCCTCCAGCCAATGATGATTTTACACATGGAAAATCCCCATTGGTGTGGGCTGTTAACGGGTTATCGGATCCAAACAGGAACCCGATAGCTTAACGGCGACCCGTTACGGTGGATGCCACATCTCGATTACCCTTGACGAAAGCACTTCCATGACGCGTCATTTATCGTCATGGAAGTGAACACTTCCGTGATGATAATGTTGGTATTGTCATGGAACACTTCTACGACAACACATGTATGACTATCTTGATTATGTCATAATATCGTCATGGATGTACATGCATGACGAAAAATGTGACCTACTGTGACAAACATATATCAGCACGGAAGTGTATTTCTTTGTAGTGCTTATGGTTGTCACTTTATTGTATTAAATGCAAACGCCATGTAATTGCTTTACTTTATCACTATGTGTTAGCGATAGTTGTAGAAGCAATAGTTGGCGAGATGACCACGACACTACGATGGAGATCAAGGTGTCAAGCCGGCGAAGATGGGGATCATGACGGTGCTTTGGAGATGGAGATCAAAGGCACAAGATGATGATGGCCATATCATGTGATTGAATGTGATGTTTATCTTTATGCATCTTATTTTGCTTAGTACGGCGGTAGCATTATAAGATGATCCCTCACTAAAATTTCAAGGTATAAGTGTTCTCCCTGAGTATGCACCATTGCGACAGTTCGTCCTGCTGAGACACCACGTGATGATCGGGTGTGATAAGCTCTACGTTCACATACATCAGGTGCAAGACAGTTTTGCACATGCAGAATACTCGGGTTAAACTTGACGAGCCTAGCATGTACAGACATGGCCTCGGAACACTGGAGACTGAAAGGTCGAACGTTGTCGGATTTCGGGTTCCGGCAGACCCTTGAGGTTCGAACACTGGGGTGCGCGCGGAGATTTCGCCTCCTACCTACCTGCACCCCTCCGCCATGCTAGGATCTAAACTATGGAAAGAACGACACAAGAGACACAAGGTTTATACTGGTTCGGGCCACCGTTGTGGTGTAATACCCTACTCCAGTGTGTGGTGTGGTGGATTGCCTCTTGGGCTGATGATGATGAACAATACAAGGAAGAATAGCCTCGCGAGGGTCTGTTCTTGGCTGGGGCGATGAACTGCTCGGAGGAGTTCAGTCACCTTTCTCTCTCTCTCTCTCTCTCTCTCTCTCTCTCTCTGCTTCCCACCAACCAACCGATCAACCCCCTCTAACGAGCCTCTTCCTTCCAACCTCTCAACCAACTGGCCCCCTTGCTCTGTGGGTGGCTGGTCCTATTTATAGAGGCCCTGGTCCTCTTCCCAAATATCGAGCAGGAAGGGAGCCAACAATGGCGGGCTAATTTGAAGGGGGACAGCAAGTATCAGCTATCCTGACAAAAGTAGTCTTCGCCTGCGCAAAGCTCTGGTGATGACGCCGTCTTGGGCTCCACGGTGACCTCCATCTCATAGTCCTCCTGGTCTTGGTCTCGTTGCACCGAAATGGCAACCTTTGCCTGATGCCTCGGTACTCCGCGGCTGCGCTTGCCCCCTTTGCACCAAAGAGGAAAGGAGGACGCTGCGCGGGCTGGCGCCCGCCTGGCGCCCTTGGTCGTCATGGCTTGCGTCATGTGCACCTCGTGAGGTACCCCGCCTTGATCTCTCCGCCTCCTCGTGAGCCATCCTGACGAGGCCGTGCCTGAGGAAGCTCCGCGTCGTCCGCCCCACGAGGCTTGGCCCCTCGCGAGGGTCTTGGGTTTGTATTGGTGAAGATGGGCCGTGCTGGGACCCCTTTGAGCCACGCCACAGGCCGCAGGCAGGCAAGTCTGGGGACCCCCGTTCCCAGAACACCGACAGTAGCCCCCGGGCCCAAGGCGCGCCCGGACTTGGCCGTGCTGGGAGGCAGAAGGGCAAGAGTGAAGCGCCGCGGGCCCTAACAGCCTGCGGCCTTGGACGCCGCGTGGCAGTTAACTGGACGTGGGCGCCTCCACTTCCCCATGTCGCCTCGGCAATTGCATGGATTGGACAAGTCCCTGCATGCAAAACGGGTTAGGATTACCTGTGATCGTGGGGGTCGGCGGTTGGCCTTCGCCGGCTATAAGTACGGAACGGCGCGCGCCCTTCCAGTCCATCCCTCCTTGCTTCTCCTTTTTCCCGATTCTTGCTCCATCTTGCCGCGATGGCTCCGATCCGCCGGTTCTCGACGACAGAGAAGGGAAAGGCTCCCCGAGAGGGACCAGACCCACTCCCGCCGAAGAAACGGCTTGTCCACCATGGCCCGGACGAGGGGGCCCTTCAGGTGGTGTCGAGGCCTTGGGGCGAGCGGGCGCCGCAGGGGTTCCCGCTTCCATTGTATGCCCATGTCGAGGGCCCCGAAGGAGCTGATGCTGACCGCCACGGGCGGCGCCGCCGTCAGCGCCGACGGGTCACGAAGTTGTGGGTCGTCCCCCCTGGGGTCCACACCGAGGGCTCATCCCAAGAGTTCGTGCTCCACATCGCCATTCCTCTTCAGTCTTGGATCCGCCTGCCTCCCTTCTTCGCCTCCATCATCCCACAGGGGGAGCCCCTAGAGCTCTAGCTGCAGCACGCCGGCTGCAGCACCCTCATGACCGAGGAAGAGGTCACGGTCGTTGCCCCAGGCGAGGTCTACATGACTCGAGGCTGGAGAGAGATCGCCCGGGTTTGCAGGACAAGGGGCGTCTTCGCGATCCACTTGGACTACGATGGTGCTTCGGTGATGCTCTTCAAGGTCTTCGATGTGAGCGGGCGCCGGCTGGAGTGCTGCCCCAGTGAAGGTGGCCAGGGCCCTGCTGCAACGAGGACTGGGCTCGCCAACCGCTCCCTTGGCGGCTCCTCAGGCGGTGGAGATGTCGGAGGTTCTAGTGACTCCGGCGAGCCCTTCGCGACTCCGGAGACGAGCGACGACAGCTACGAGCCCCCGAGCCGGCGCTGCTCCTGGAGCAGGGCGGGCTCGTCAGGCCGCCGCCGACTCTGATCTGGATGGGGTTGGCGTCGATGCTTGACGGCTCACTGTTGATGATGGCGTCTTTTGTAAGGATGCACGTAGTTTGCGTCTCTTCAGGATCTGTTCCCTGCGAGGAACCAAAAACGCGCCCCGTGGGGGCTTGTAAGGTGCATGTGATCCTGTTTTGTTAATATAACCCTTGTCGTAGAATTGCGCGAGTTGCTCATCCCGTCTTAGCTCGGTCCTCCCTTTCGAACCTCACGAGGGCTTGGTGCTCTGCGCCGACAGGTCCCAGTCCCAAGGCGGCTTCAGCCGTCGCTGGTATGCCAGGTCGCGATGCCATGGTCAAGGCCAGGAGGTGAGCGACCCGGAGTCCGGTAAGAGCCCCTGAGTCGCGATGCTCAGCAGGTCCCCTTTGGCGCCCAAGCAGTCGTCGCTTGGTGAGAAAGGAGAGCGGAGTCACTAACAAGGGATAGCATTAGGTGCGGGGATGGTGCCACGGTAGCTGGTGCTTTCGGGTGATGACTTATCTCGAGGACCAGGGGCCGCTCTCTGGTGTGTCGCCGGGTCTGTGCTTCGGCAGGCGCGAGGTTGCTCGGCGAGGTCCTCGTGTGTCTCTCCCCTCTCGCCTTTGCTCCCCTTTCTGCTCTACGTCCTCAGGTCCCGGCCCTCGAGCGAATCTCAGCTGTCGCTGGTATGCCAGGTCGCGATGCCGTGGTAAAGGCCAGAGGGTGAGGGCTGGAGAGCCAGTAAGAGCCCTAAGTTGCGATGCTCAGGTACCCCCCCCCCTTAACGTGCAAGCGGTTCGCGCGGACGAGAGCGAAGGAGACACGGCAAGAGCCTCGCCTGACGCAGCTCCTTCAGGAGGTCCTGTAGGTCCATCATAGAAAAAGCAAGGGGTTGCCATAACAATTGACGGTCAGCCGTTGGTTGCTTCCGAGGGGTAGTGAGGCATTGAAGGCTTGACGAGGTGATGCTATGCGGGGCTGCCGCGGCCAGAGCTCAGCCATCCAGGTTTGTCGGTGTTGCAGGGACGGACCCATGCGCAAGCATCGTGCCGTTTGGGAGCAGCTCCGTTAGTTGGCGTCAGCTGAGCAGGCAACTAGGTAAAACACATTAGCCGCGAAGGAGTGGATTTGTTCAAATAGATGCTGGGAATGCAGAGATCACTGGGTCAGGACCGAGCGACTTGGGGGTGATGCAGCCCGAGGGGCGCCCCCAACAAGGTAAGCTAACGACATGGAATAAAGAAGGGGATACACACCTCAGGGACGGACCCACGCGGCCTGGGAATAATGCAGCCCTGGGGGCGCTCCCAGCTGGAAGTAAAACTCGAAAGATGTCACCTGATGATGTTGAGGACGAAGGGGTGTTGGTGTAGCAAACTCGGTGGGCTGCGGAAGCCGATCCTCATGAGCCCCCAGGCCCAGGGGCCTCGGGAGGCTCCGGAAGTGTTGGAGGCTCCTCGCGGACCATCTCCATCTCCGCCAGGGCTGTGGAACGCCTGGCCTCTTGCGCCTCCGTGATGCCCCTCATGAGGCGCTGGTACGCGTCAGCCACGCTCGGCAAGCCGTAAGGCATGCGAACGTAGCTGTGGGGTGGACCTCCGCAGCGCCCCATTCGCGAGGGCCAGAGGCGCTCCAGGGAGGCGACTCGGTTGAGCCCTGGTATGTCGATGCAGACGCGCAGCCCGCCATCCTCGCCTGGATGGGGAGCCACTGCTGGTAGGCGGCGGCCGCCTTTCATGACTCTTGACTCATGTAGCTCCTGAACGGCCTTGCTGACGAACTCCTGAGGGTCTGGATCTCCTTACCTTGCTCCTTCTCGAGGAAACGTACTTCAAAACACGCCTCCAGGTGGTGCCCAAGCGCCTCCCTCGTGACCCTAGCTAGGTCGGTGGCCCTCCAGGGGAGAGCCCCCGAGCCCTGCCTGAGGAGGGCGTCGGGCGCGCTTTCCTATGCGATGGAAGGAGGTTCCCCCTGGGCAGGCACGGGCCCAGAGGGGCCTGCCTCCTGAGGGGCCGGGCCGGACGATGTCTTCTTCTTCTTGGGGGCGGCCTCGGAAGCCTCCTGCTTCCGCGATCCGGGTCTTCCAGTGATGCGGCCTGAAAGGCTCGTTCCAGGGAACACACCGCGTCCTTCTCTTCGCAGGGCACCGTGATGACTTCGCCGCTTCCTGGCATCTTGAGGACGTTGTAGCCGTGGTGATTTACGGCCATGAACTTGGCCAGCGCTGGGTACCCAAGGATGGCGTTGTACGGCAGGCGAATTTGAGCGACGTCGAAGTCGATGAGCTCGGTGCGGTAGTTGTCGCGTGCCCCGAAGGTGACAGGGAGGCGGACCTGCCCGATCGGGACCATGGAGCCGTCGGTGATACCGGAGAAAGGCTTGGTTGGCTAAAGCTGGCTGTATGGCACTTGGAGGTTGTTGAATGTCTCCACGGATAGGACGTTGAGCCCTGCCCCGCCATCGATGAGGGTCTTGGTGACCACCACGTTGCTGATGATTGGGGAACAAAGCATCGGGAGGACTCCGGCCGTAGCCGCACACTTGAGCTGATCTGCTGAGCTGAACGTGATGGCGCACGCCGACCACCTGAGAGGGCACGTGGCTTCGAGCCTGGGGAGGACTGCGTTCACTTCACGGGCGAACTGCTTGAAGATGCGTTGAGAGGCTGGGGCTTGAGCCCCGCCCAGGATGCAGGCGATCGCGCGCGGCTCCTGGAAGCCCCCAGCCTCCTCGTCCTGGTGGCAGTCCTCGTTTCTCCTTGGCTACGGCGGCAGCGGTGGGAGGCCTGCGTTGCCTTGCGGGCGATCCTCGCGAGGCTGATCCCTCCAGCCTCCCTCGCGAGGCGGGTCTTGCCAGCGATCCTTGCGAGGTTGATTGCGCCACCCCTGGCGCGGGCCACGGTCTTCCCAGCGTCCTACGTTCCTTCCTCCTCCTCGGCCGTAGCCTCGGTCACCGCGATCAGGGCGACGGCCGATCCTTCCTTCACGCACGGCTCGGAGTTCTTGACATTTGTTGGTGTTGTGGGTGTGGAGGTCGTGGTACACATAGTACCGACTGCCCTTGGAAGGTTCGGGCTGATCTCTGCCCCGCTTGGTGTTTGGTTCTACCGCGAGCACGGCAGCCCCCTTGCGCTTCACATCCTTGGCCTTGAGCTTCTTCTCTTCTGGGTCTGCGGCAGGCAGCTCGAGGAGGGAGAGGCGCCCTTCCTCAGCCCTGGCGCACTTGTTTGCCAAGTTGAACAGCTCCAAGGAAGTGCACAGGTCTTCATGCATCGCCAGCTCCTCCTTCATCTTGACGTCACGCACGCTGTCGGAGAAGGCCGAGATAATGGCCTCTTTAGTCACCTTGGGAATCTTGAGGCGTGCGTTGTTGAAGCGCTGGATGTACTTCTGCAGGGTCTCCCCGGGTTGTTGCTTGATGCGGCGCAT
The DNA here is from genome assembly GCF_056163025.1 of Triticum urartu. Taxonomy (NCBI): domain Eukaryota; kingdom Viridiplantae; phylum Streptophyta; class Magnoliopsida; order Poales; family Poaceae; genus Triticum; species Triticum urartu. Next base: position 61,212,018 of record NC_141877.1, on the reverse strand, counting down.
GTCGCTCACGGTGGGTGGCCGATCGCGAGTGCCTTGGAAGTTGGCGATGAAGCGGGTGCACATCTTGTCCCAGGAGGAGATTGTGCCTGGAGCCAGGTTCAGGAGCCAGGTGCGGGCCCCGTCCTTGAGCGCCATGGGAAACCAGTTCGCCATGACCTTCTCGTCTCCGTTGGCAGCTTCGATGCCCAGCTCGTAGAGCTGGAGGAACTCCGCAGGGTCGGCCGTGCCGTCGTAGCGAGGAGGCAGGTCTGGCTTGAACTTGCCGGGCCACGCGATGCTGCGTAGTTCGGTCGTGAAGGCGCGGCAGCCTGCTGTGGCCACGGGAGGCCTTGGGTGACGGAGAGCTTGGTCTTGCATGTCCCCACGCGCTGGAGCAGGAGGATGGTCGCGACGTGCTGGAGCAGGGAGCGCCCGGGCAGCTTCTGGCGGGAGAGGGACTTCTTGGCAGCTCTGTTCTTGCCGCGCTGGCACCTGATGAAGCGGGTTCCGCCCAGGGGCCACGCGCCTTGGAGCCATGGCATCTTCTTGAGGAGGAGGCGGCCGGGGCGCCGCCGGAGCCTCGTCGCCCGCAAGAGGCGGGGTGCGGTGCAGCGGAACGGACGGCGCAGGAGAGCCCCCTGCAGCGCGGACGAGCTCGGCGACGCGGTCGAGCCATTCGTCGTAGACGTCATCGATGGGACGGTAGTGTAGGAGCTCGATTGCCGCGATGAGTGCAGCCCGAGCCTCCATGGGCGCGCGGAGCGCGCGGGACGAAGATCCAGCCGGGGCGAGCTAGGGAGTTGCGGTGCGGCCGTCTTGCCGCACGGATGGATGCTGGGACGATGCTTGCTGCTCGTCCCCCGCCGGGCCGGTGGCGGCGTTGACGGCAGGTGACGGGGAACGGCGAGGACGCCCGCCGACAGGGGCCGCCTGGGCGACGCGGGAAGCAAGGGCGGCCCGGCGCTCCACGCGGGCCCGACGAGCGTCAGACATGAGCGTGATGGTCGGAGGAGAACGGGGTGGTGGAACACGAATTCCGGCGCACCCCTACCTGGCGCGCCAAATGTCGGATTTCGGGTTCCGGCAGACCCTTGAGGTTCGAACACTGGGGTGCGCGTGGAGATTTCGCCTCCTACCTACCTGCACCCCTCCGCCATGCTAGGATCTAAACTATGGAAAGAACGACACAAGAGACACAAGGTTTATACTGGTTCGGGCCACCGTTGTGGTGTAATACCCTACTCCAGTGTGTGGTGTGGTGGATTGCCTCTTGGGCTGATGATGATGAACAATACAAGGAAGAACAGCCTCGCGAGGGTCTGTTCTTGGCTGGGGCGATGAACTGCTCGAAGGAGTTCAGTCACCTTTCTCTCTCTCTATCTCTCTCTCTCTCTGCTTCCCACCAACCGGTCGATCGACCCCCTCTAACGAGCCTCTTCCTTCCAACCTCTCAACCAACCGGCCCCCTTGCTCTGTGGGTGGCTGGTCCTATTTATAGAGGCCCTGGTCCTCTTCCCAAATATCGAGCGGGAAGGGAGCCAACAATGACGGGCTAATTTGAATGGGGACAGCAAGTATCAGCTATCCTGACAAAAGTAGTCTTCGCCTGCGCAAAGCTCTGGTGATGACGCCGTCTTGGGCTCCACGGTGACCTCCGTCTCGTAGTCCTCCTGGTCTTGGTCTCGTTGCACCGAAATGGAAACATTTGCCTGATGCCTCGGTACTCCGCGGCTGCGCTTGCCCCCTTTGCACCAAAGAGGAAAGGAGGACGCTGCGCGGGCTGGCGCCCGCCTGGCGCCCTTGGTCATCATGGCTTGCATCACGTGCACCTCGTGAGGTACCCCGCCTTAATCTCTCCGCCTCCTCGTGAGCCAGCCTGACGAGGCCGTTCCTGAGGAAGCTCCGCGTCGTCCGCCCCGCGAGGCTTGGCCCCTCGCGAGGGTCTTGGGTTTGTGTTGGTGAAGATGGGCCATGCTAGGCCCCCCTTTGAGCCACGCTGCAGGCCGCAGGCAGGCAAGTCTGGGGACCCCCGTTCCCTGAACGCCGACAAACGTGAATCATATAGTAGATATGATCAACATAGAGATGTTCACCATTAAAAACTACTCCATCTCACATGATGATCGGGCATGGTTTAGTTGATATGGATCACATGATCATTTAGATGACTCGAGGGATGTCAATCTAAGTGGGAGTTCTTAAGTAATATGATTAATTGAACTTAATTTATCATGAACTTAGTCCTGATAGTTTTTTCATATCTATGTTGTGGATCAATCGCCCGTGCTACCGTTCCCTTGAATTTTAATGCGTTCCTAGAAAAAGCTAAGTTGAAAGATGATGGTAGCAACTACACGGACTGGATCCGTAACTTGAGGATTATCCTCATTGCTGCACAGAAGAATTATGTCCTTGATGCACCTCTAGGTGACAAGCCCCCTCCCGCTAATGTAGACGCTTTGAACGTCTGGCACACGCGGTATGATGACTACTCTATAGTTCAGTGTGCCATGCTCTACGTCTTAGAATCAGGAATTCAAAGACGTTTCGAGCGTCATGGACCATATGAGATGTTATAGGAATTAAATTTAATATTTCAAGAAAATGCTCGAGATGAGAGATATGAAGTCTCCAACAAGTTCTATAGCTGCAAGATGGAGGAGAATAGTTCTGTCAGTGAACACATACTTAGAATGTTTGGGCATCATAACCACTTGACTCAGCTGGGAGTTAATCTTCCGGATGATAGTGTTATTGACAGAGTTCTTCAATCACTGCCACCAAGCTACAAAGGCTTCATGATGAACTATAATATGCAAAGGATGGATAAGACAATTCCCGAGCTCTTCGTTATGCTCAAAGCTGCAGAGGTAGAAATTAAGAAGGAGCATCAAGTGTTGATGGTTAACAAGACAACTAGTTTCAAGAAAAAGGGCAAGGGAAAGAAGGGGAACTTCAAGAAGAATGGCAAGCAAGTTTTCACTCCCGGGAAGAGGCCCAAGTCTGGACCCAAGCCTGAAACTGAGTGCTTCTACTACAAAGGGACTAGTCACTAGAAGTGGAACTTCCCCAAGTATTTGGTGGATAAGAAGAATGGCGAAGTGGACAAAGGTATATTTGATATACATGTTATTGATGTGTACCTTACTAATGCTCGTAGTAGTGCCTGGGTATTTGATACTGGTTCTGTTGCTCATATTTGCAACTCGAAACAGGGGCTACAAATTAAACGAATATTGGCTAAGGACGAGGTAATGATGCGCATCGGTAATGGTTCCAAGGTCGATGTGATCGCCTTCGGCATGCTACCTCTACATCTACCTTCGGGATTAGTTTTAGACCTGAATAATTTTTATTTGGTGCCAGCGTTGAGCATGAACATTATATCTGGATCTTGTTTGATGTGAGACGGTTATTCATTTAAATCAGAGAATAATGGTTGTTCTATTTATATGAGTAATATATTTTATGGTCATGCACCCTTGAAGAGTGGTCTATTTTTATTGAATATCGATGGTGGTGATACAGATATTCATAATGTTGATGCCAAAAGATGCAAAGTTGATAATGATAGTGCAACATATTTGTGGCACTGCCGTTTAGGTCATATTGGTGTAAAGCGCATGAAGAAACTCCATGCAAATGGACTTCTGGAATCACTTGATTATGAATCATTTGATGCTTGCGAACCATGCCTCATGGGCAAGATGACTAAAACTCCGTTCTCCGGAACAATGGAGCAAGCCACTGACTTATTGGAAATAATACATACCGATGTATGCGGTCTGATGAGTGTTGAGGCTCGCGGTGGGTATCGTTATTTTCTGACCTTCATAGATGAGTTGAGCAAATATGGGTATATCTACTTAATGAAACACAAGTATGAAACAGTTGAAAAGTTCACAGAATTTTAGATTGAACTGGAGAATTATCGTAACAAGAAATAAAGTTTCTACGATCTGATCGCGGAGGCGAATATTTGAGTTACGAGTTTGGTCTTCATTTAAAACAATGTGGAATAGTTTCACAACTCACGCCACCTGGAACACCACAGCGTAATGGTGTGTTCGAACATCGTAACCGTACTTTATTAGATATGGTGTGATCTATGATGTCTCTTACCGATCTACCACTATTATTTTGGGGTTATGCATTAGAGACAGCTGCATTCACTTTAAATAGGGCGCCATCTAAATCCGTTGAGACGACACCGTATGAACTGTGGTTTGGCAAGAAACCTAAGCTGTCATTTCTTAAAGTTTGGGGTTGTGATGCTTATGTGAAGGCAATATCTTTGTTGCTAAATCGGAGAAGTGCGTCTTCATAGGATACCCAAAAGAAACTGTTGGGTACACCTTCTATCACAGATCCGAAGGCAAGATCTTTGTTGCTAAGAATGGATCCTTTCTAGAGGAGGAGTTTCTCTCGTAAGAAGTGAGTGGGAGAAAACTAGAACTTGATGAGGTAATTGTAGCTTCTCTCATATTGGAAAGTAGCTCATCACAGAAATCAGTTCCAGTGATGCCTACACCAACTAGAGAGGAAGCTAATGATAATGATGATGAAACTTCAGATCAACTTACTACCGAACCTTGTAGGTCAACCAGAGCACGTTCCGCACCTGAGTGGTACGGTAATCCTGTTCTGGAAGTCATGTTACTAGACCATGACGAACCTACAAACTATGAGGAAGCGATGATGAGCCGAGATACCAATAAATGGCTTGAGGGCATGAAATCTGAGATAGGATCCATGTATGAGAACAAAGTATGGACTTTGGTTGACTTGCCCGATGATCAGCAAGCCATAGAGAATAAATGGATCTTCAAGAAGAAGACTAACGCTGATGGTAATGTTACTGTCTACAAAGCTCGACTTGTTCTAAAAGGTTTTTGACAAGTTCAAGGAGTTGACTACGATGAGACTTTCTCACCCGTAGTGATGCTTAAGTATGTCTGAATCATATTAGCAATTGCCGCATTTTATGATTATGAAATCTGGCAAATGGAGGTCAAAACTGCATTCCTTAATGGATTTATCAAAGAAGAGTTGTAGATGATGCAACCAGAAGGTTTTGTCGATCCTAAAGGTGCTAACAAAGTGTGCAAGCTCCAGCGATCCATTTATGGACTGGTGCAAGCCTCTCGGAGTTGGAACACACGCTTTGATAGTGTGATCAAAGCATATGGTTTTATACAGACTTTTGGAGAAGCCTGTATTTACAAGTGAGTGTGAGCTCTGTAGCATTTCTAATATTATATGTGGAAGACATATTGTTGATTGGAAATGATATAGAATTTCTGGATAGCATAAAAGGATACTTGAATAAGAGTTTTTCAATGAAAGACCTTGGTGAAGCTGCTTATATATTGGGCATCAAGATCTATAGAGAAAGATCAAGATGCTTAATTGGACTTTCACAAAGCACATACCTTGATAAAGTTTTGAAGAAGTTCAAAATGGATCTGCCGGGGTTTCTGATCCACGGGCACCTATGGGACCGGCGGACCGGGTCCCTTTTGGTTCGGCGGGGGGCGGAGGTTGCGCAAAGAGCATATCGAGGCGAAGCAAGCGGGCGGTTGGTCGTGCGAGGAGTAAATCGAGGCGAAGCACGCGAGCGATTTACCCAGGTTCGGGCCGCACGGATGCGTAAAACCCTACTCCTGCTTTGTGGATTGGTATTGATTTCTAGCTCGGGAGCGAGCATGAGTGTGTGGAATTGCTGAACCTCGTGAGAGCTCTCGAGATGGCCGACCCCCACTACGTTGCACACGGGCCTCCTTTTATACTCAAGGGGTTACCGACATAGAGCAACGGGGGCCAAGGGCAAAAATGGAAAGGGTGCCGTGGGTAGGCACAGCTAGGTGCTGTAGTAGGCACAGCTAGCTGCTACAGTGTTATCATACCTAACCCTGACGGCAGGGGACAAGGGCATTAAATGCCCGTCTGTGTCGCCTAGACGGCACCGAAAGGGACCGCTAAGGACGCCACCGTCTTGCCACGATGGTTGTCTTGTCAGCGCCTGCGCGCCACCGCACGCCCCTAGCTGCACAGCCTCCTGCCACGTGCGCTCGGGAGGGGCCCCGGAGCGACACGTGGGTGGATGTGCTGGAGCGCGGGCGTGGAGTGGGGGCTTGACGCGGCAAGCGCCTTGCCGCGGCCGTCGACTTGTCGCTTCTGGGAGCTTGTCGCTCACCGGGCCTTGTCGGGGCGCGTAGCGCGCCGCGGCAAGTTTCTTGGAATGCCTTGGACGGCCTTCCCGGCAAGCGCCTCTTGCCGGGGTCTTGGGACGCTTCTGATGGCCTTCCCGGCAAGCTCCTCTTGCCGGGGTCTTGCCTTCTTCCCGGCAAGCTCCTCTTGCCGGGGTCTTGTCTTGAGTACTTTGTTCTTGAATGGTCTTCAGAGGGACCACGAGGAATCTTGGCAGTGACCTGGCAGGCCTTGCCGCGGGACGCTGCGACTGCCCGTGCACAAGTTCGGGGTACAAGGGTACCCCTACTCTAGTACACCGACAGGAGCCCCCGGGCCTGGGCCAGACACGGTGCCGAGCGCTGTTGGGCCAGGCCCAAATAGTGCACGGGCACGCGCGTCCTAGGTTACACCGAGTCTTTCTCCGCATCTATCGCGCACGCTCGGAACGGCGCGCGTCAAACGCGGCGTCATGGGTGACGCAAGTGGCGCGCGTGCGTGGGGCTGAGCCCCGCGAGCATGCGTCAAGCCATGATGAAGGGGAATGGCCCACGCCCCCTTCTCCAAACGGAGGTAGGCGTGGGGGCGTGGCGCATTTACTGGACGGGGCCGGTGCGCGGTTTCCGAAGCACCCACTCCCCGAGATCACGGGGTAGGGCGAGGCCGCCCCATCCGTCGCCTCAGTTCTGCATCTCCGCCACGCGGCTCTCATGCACTTGGGATCGCGGACGGCGGGAGCGGGAACCTGGGCCGTTGCGAGCAGAGGTGACGGGTCGGCCCGCCTCCCTGCTCTTCCTGTGCCTTGATTCGTTGAGCGGGGCGGCTGGGCTCCCACTTCGCTCCTTTATAAGGAGCGGGAAGGGAGTACCGAAGCCTTCACGAGCTCATCTCCTCCTTTCTTCAGCTTCTGCTCCCCTTTCTCTCATTCGCCATGGAGAAAGGGAATCCTGGGCCTTCATCGGTGGTGGCGAGGGTCGCCGCCAGGCAGCGCACCCTCCCCTCTTCCTCGCTCGTGGTGGCAGAGCCAGCCATAAGGGGAAGAGGGAGGGGCGAGGTCGAGGACGAGGTCGAGGCGCTCGGGGAAGAGCCGGATGGGGCGACGCGCCAGCTTCGCCCCCGCCAGCGGCTCCTCTCCCCGCGGCGGTCCATATAGGGGACGACCCTTGCGAGTTCTTCGTCAAACTGCACCGGGCGCCTCGTCGTCGCCTCCAGCTTCCTGCTCCGTTCGCGAGCGCGATGGAGTCGGACCCGCCCGAAACTCTGAGATTACACATGAGGGGCTGTGGGATCAGCAGCACGCGAGCCCGCGTGGTGTTCCCAGCCCCTAGTGTGATGTATCTCGATCGAGGGTGGAAGACGTTCGCCCGCATCCACAGCTTGACGGGGGGACTCACCCTCCATTTTAAGCTGGTGGAGGGCGATCTCCTCTCCGTTAAGGTCTTCGGGTGCTTCGGTACCCGGGCGAAGTGCTGCGTGGACAGCTCCTCCGATAGCGAAGGCTCCTCCTCGAGCGAGAGTGACGAGGAGGAGAGCGGCAGTGATGGTGAGGGTGGCGGGCGGCAGGATGGCGGCTCCGACTAGGTGTCGGGCGCCGTCTTGTGCGGCACCGGCGACCCCACCATCCGCGCCGCCGGCTTCTTGAACTCCCCGGGGGCGTCTCCTTGGGCGGCTGGCGTAGGGAGGCCGTGGAAGGGGAAGAGGGCTGGCGACAAGGCCATCAGGTCGGAGTACGAGGGCGTGGTGCCCTCGACAGCGCACTGACATCCTGCCGCCCTTCCTTCGCACCCTTCTCCCGGCGTCGCCATCACCGTCCGGCCCCTGGGATGTCCTCTTGGTGTCTTCTGGCACCTGTAGCTCGCCTTGGCGCCCCTTTCCCCTTTTCGCCTCCTTGATCTACCTCCTGAAGAGAGGGACAGGAAAGGGATTACGGGCACCTTATCTTTTTAATTGTAAGCCCTCGGGCCTTAGTTGTATCTAGAACTTGTAATCCTCTCCTCATGTTTTTCATCCTCTATGGACTATACCTGTATGGGATGTTTTTTAATGAGAAGGGGATGTTTGCCGGGTTATCTGCCTCGCGGTCCGGACCCACGCCAAGGAGTGAATCCTTGGTATCCCTCGGACAGACATTCCCGGCAACAGGCCCTGCCGCCTTCCCACATCGCTCGACCTTTCTCACGCCTTTGACGGAGGCGGGAACGAGGTGGGTGCGGCCTCCTCGTTTCATCCCTTTGCTGTCGCGGCTACGACCAAACTTGGCCCCGGGAACGCGCTCCAGGGCCTAGAGTCGGGGGAGCACGGCAGTTTCCGGGAAGAAACGTGGTTTCACATTCCCCAGTCTATAAGAGGATGCATGAAGAGGGATGAAAGACTTATCTGATATTGCAGCCCCCGGCAACTCTGGCTTGCCGGAGGTGACATCTTGGCATTCGCAGCCCCCGGCGTTCTTGCCGGGACCCAGGTGCCGGCGCGCCCTTCTTCTCCTTTTCGTCTCCAGGTGGTCTGGCCAGGATGTGCGAGCCCTGTGAACGAAGGAAAAGCAAAGGGACGGACACTCGACCTCTAAGCTAGGGGTTAGCCGCTGTTAGGGACTATCAACCCTAACCAAGGACGAGACTCAGACTCAACCTAGCATGCATGCTATAGCCCCCGGGGTATGCAGCGCTTCATTTTCTGGTGCCAGGGTCTGCGCCTGGCTCTGTACAGAGGTTTACATGCAACAGCGGCAAGACTCGCACAGAGAGGTGGCTGCCGGACGGGGTCCGACAACCGTGCCTTACGAACGAAACTTGCGAAGAGGCTCGATGTCCCAGGAGTTGCTCACTGGCGTGCCATCTTCGGTCTCCAGGCGGACAGCGCCAGGCCTGGTGACTCGTTTCACCCGGTAAGGGCCTTCCCACTTCGGCGTCGACTTGTTTGGATCTTGGCCGACTGAACGCGCCAAAGAACAAGGTCGCCTTCCTCGAAGCTTCTGGCACGGGATGGGAGCGACGGCTCGCACAGCGGCCTGAAGACGATCTTCCTCAAGGATCAGCGCGTCATCTTGCCGCAGCCGCTCTTGCTCAAGCTCATCATGAGCGAGCACTCGAGGTGACCCGTATACGAGTTCCGTGAGGATATCTGTTTCTGCGCCAGGGTCTGCGCCTGGCTCTGTACAAAGGATTACATGCAGCAGCGGCAAGACTTGCACAGAGAGGTGGTTGCCGGACGGGGTCCGACAACCGCGCCTTACGGGTAAAACTTGCGAAGATGCTCGATGTTCCAGGAGTTGCTCACTGGAATACCGTCTTCGGTCTCCAGGCGGACAGCGCCAGGCCTGGTGACTCGTCTCACCCGGTAAGGGCCTTCCCACTTCGGCGTCAACTTGTTGGAATTCTTGGCGGACTGAGCGCGCCGAAGAACAAGGTTGCCTTCCTCGAGACTCCTAGCATTAACTCTGCGCCTGTGGTAGCGGCGCAGAGCTTGCTGGTAGCGAGCAGCTCGCACAGCAGCCTGGAGACGATCTTCCTCAAGGAGCAGCGCGTCATCTTGCCGCAGCCGCTCTTGCTCAAGCTCATCATAAGCGAGCACTCGAGGTGACCCGTATACGAGTTCCGTGGGGGTAACTGCCTCTGCTCCATAGACTAGAGCAAAGGGTGTCTGTCTAGTGGCTCGATTTGGCGTCGTTCTGATCGACCAAAGAACCACCGGTAGCTCCTCGATCCAGTTTCTTCCACACTTGTGCAGCCTGTCGAAAGTTCTGGTCTTGAGCCCGCGCAACACCTCGGTGTTTGCCCTTTCCGCTTGACCGTTGCTTTTTGGGTGAGCAACAGAAGCGAAGCAGACCTTGGTGCCGAGATCTTGGACGTACTGCATGAAGGCGTGGCTCGTGAACTGTGTGCCGTTGTCGGTGATTATCCGGTTAGGGATCCCGAAGAGGCAGACAATCGACCTAAAGAACTTGACGGCTGACTGTGCGGTCACCTTCCTCACTGGTTCCACTTCTGGCCACTTTGTGAACTTGTCGATTGCGACGTACAAGTACTCAAAGCCCCCGACGGCTCGGGGGAAGGGGCCGAGGATGTCAAGCCCCCAGACCGAAAATGGCCAGGATAAAGGGATCGTCTGGAGAGCTTGAGCTAGCTGATGTATCTGCTTGGAATGGAACTGGCACGCTTCACACTTGGTTACTTGTGCAGTTGCATCCTGGAGGGCTGTTGGCCAGAAGAATCCTTGCCGGAATGCTTTGCCGACAAGTGCTCTCGCGCCAATGTGGTGACCACATATGCCTCCGTGTATCTCTGCCAACAGCTTCTGTCCGTCTTCCTGGGAAATGCACCTTAATTTCACACCATTGAGTCTTCTTCTGTACAGCGTCTTGTCGACGAACTGGTACATACTTGACTGCCGGGCTACTCTTTCGGCTTCTTCTTGCTCTTCGGGAAGTTCTCCTATTTGAAGGAAACGGACAATCTGCTGCGCCCATGTTGGAGCTCGTGGCTCGACAACAAGGACTAAAGGCGACTCTGCTGCCGCAGGAACATCCGCTTCTACGGCGAGAAGCTGTGTCTCTGCCGGAGCTCGACGTTCCGCGACAAGCTTGCCGGGAGCTTCAGCTTCAACGGAACAAACCCTAGGGTTTGCCGGAGCATCTTGCTCCACGGCGCTCTTGGCGTTGATCTTGGAGGCTGCTGCGGGAATATCTGCTTCTACGGCGAGAAGCTGTGTCTCTGCCGGAGCGTGACATTCCGCGACAAGCTTGCCGGGAGCTTCAGCTTCAACGGAATAAGCCCTAGGGCTTGCCGGAGCAGACTGCTCCTCAGCGCCTTCGGTGTTGATCTTGGGGACCTTCTTGGCGGCGGCTTCGGGAAGCTCTGCCGGCAGGTAGTCACCAGGAATCAACTTCCTCTTCTTGCTTTGTCCAGTTGATGGTGTCACGGACGGTTGAGTCAGCTTGAGCACAAAGGTCCCTGGTTCCACAGGTAACTTAAGTGCGGCGCACTTCGACAGGCCATCTGCAATGGCGTTCTGAGTTCTCGGAACGTGCTCCATTTGTAGGCCGTCAAAGCGCTCTTCTAGCTTTCTCACTTCGTCGACGTAAGCTTCCATCAACGGACTCTGATAATTCTTGTTTACTTGGCGGACGACAAGCTGTGAGTCACCCCTGACAATGAGCTTCTTAATCCCAAGGTCTGCCGCGATCCTGAGACCGGCAAGCAATCCCTCATACTCTGCAGTATTGTTTGTTGCTTGCTCCTTGGGAAAGTGCATCTGGACTATGTACTTGAGGTGCTCTCCGGTGGGCGCGATAAGTAGCACACCAGCGCCGGCGCCTTGCAGCGAGAAGGCACCATCAAAGTACATCAGCCACTCTTTGCTCGCTTCTTTGTCGGGGATGCTCGTCTCCGGAATTTCTTCATCCGGAGTTGGCGTCCATTCCGCTATGAATTCTGCCAATGCTCTGCTCTAGATAGTTGAAGTGCTTTCAAACTTGAGACCAAAGCTTGACAGTTCCAGTGCCCACTCAACAATCCTGCCGGTCGCTTCTGGATTCTGCAGTATCCTCTTCAGCAGAAAGCGAGTGACCACTGTGATCTCATGTGCTTGGAAGTAATGGCGCAGCTTTCTCGAGGCCATGAGAAGGCCGAAAAGCAGTTTCTGCACACCAGAGTACCTTGACCTAGCCCCCTGCAAGAGGGAACTGACAAAGTAAACTGGGCGCTGCACCATTTTCTTCTGTATCTCCTCGTGTATCAGCGCGGGTTCATCTTTGTCGGGACCAGAGCTTGTCGGGGAAGCCCCCTGCTTGTCGCTGGATGCGCTTGCCGCGGTTGCTGGCTCATCATCCGCCTCCCTCTCTGCCACTAACGCAGCACTAACCACTTGATTGGTTGCCGCTATGTACAGCAGCAACTTCTCTTGTGGTTTAGGCGCGACAAGTATTGGAGGGGAGGACAGGTATCTCTTCAGGTCTTGCAGCGCAGCCTCCGCTTCCGGAGTCCATTTCATTGGACCTACTTTTTTCAATAGTTTGAAAAATGGCAGGGCGCGCTCAGCAGACCGAGAGATGAACCTGCTGAGAGCAGCCACGCAACCGGCAAGTTTCTGTACATCCTTGACGCGCTTCGGTGCTTCAATCTGCTCAATGGCCTTGATCTTGTCGGGATTGGCTTCAATCCCTCGCTGAGACACGAAGAACCCGAGAAGCTTGCCGGAGGGAACTCCAAACACACACTTCTCTGGGTTGAGCTTGAGGCTGATCTTGCGCAGATTTGCAAAAGTCTCGTCCAAGTCTTGGATCAGGGTTGCTCCGTCCTTGCTCTTGACCACTATATCATCCATGTAGGCTTCCACATTTCTGTGTATTTGTGGCTCAAGAGCAATATGGACTACTCTTGCAAATGTTGAACCAGCATTCTTTAATCCGAAAGGCATCCGTACGAAACAGTACGTGCCACATGGAGTAATAAATGCGGTCTTCTCTTCATCCTCCTCTGCCATGAAGATCTGATGATACCCGGAGTATGCATCAAGAAATGAAAGCAAATCACACCCAGCTGTGGAGTCAACAATCTGGTCAATGCGCGGCAAAGGAAATGGGTCTTTGGGACAAGCTTTGTTAACATCGGTGAAATCGATGCAAAGCCTCCATTTCCCGTTTGCCTTGCGCACGACTACAGGATTGGCCAACCACGTGGGATGGAGCACTCCTCTAACGAGGCCTGCTGCTTCCAGTTTCTTGATTTCCTCCGCAATGAATTCTTGGCGCTCCACCGCCTGCTTCCGGACTTTCTGCTTGACGGGCCGCGCATGAGGACAAACGGCAAGGTGGCGCTCAATCACTTTCCTGGGAACACCGGGGATGTCAGACGGTTGCCATGCAAACAAGTCGACGTTCGCCCGCAGGAAAGCAACGAGCGCGCTTTCCTATTTAGGATCAAGCGCGGCACTGATGGTGAAGGTACCACCAGTGCCATCCTCCTTGGCGGACACCTTCTTCGTCTCCGCCGGAGCTGCCATCATCTTCTTGTGCTTGCCGGCGGAGCTCGATGGTGCGTCCTCGACGGCAGCGCAGCACTCCAAAGGGGCGCGCTTGCCGGAGTGGGCACCAGAGCTTTTGCCGGACTTGGGCTTCTTGCCGGTGGAGCTCGATGGTGCGTCCTCGACGGCAGCGCAGCACTCCGAAGAGGTGCGCTTGCCGGAGTAGGCACCAGAGCTCTTGCCGGACTTGGTCTTCTTGCCAGTGGAGCTCGATGGTGCGTCCTCGACGGCAGCGCAGCACTCCGAAGAGGTGCGCTTGCCGGAGTAGGCACCAGAGCTCTTGCCGGACTTGGTCTTCTTGCCGGTGGAGCTCGATGGTGCGTCCTCGACGGCAGCGCAGCACTCCGAAGAGGTGCGCTTGCCGGAGTAGGCACCAGAACTCTTGCCGGGCTTGGTCTTCTTGGTCCCGGGGGCTTCAGCGGCAAGTGGATCGCGGTCTGCCGTGGCTGCCGCTTCCCGGTAGATCTTGTCGGCACAGATAAGAGCGTCCTTCTTGTCGCCAGGGACAGAAATGACGCTTATCGGGCCTGGCATCTTCAGCACGTTATACGCGTAGTGAGAGGCCGCCATGAACTTGGCGAGTGCTGGACGGCCAAGTATCCCATTGTAAGGCAACGGGATATCGGCAACGTCGAATGTGACCTTCTCAGTCTTGAAGTTTAACTCGCTGTCGAATGTTACCGGCAGCGTGACCTTCCCCTTCGGCTTGCTCCTTCCTGGATTGATTCCTTGGAATGTGCCGGTCTCTTCGAGCTCGCCGTCAGGGATCTGGAGTTTTCGGAGCACAGCGGAGGAGATCAGGTTTAAGCCGGCCCCGCCGTCAACTAGCATCTTGGTGACCTTGAGGTTGCGGATAGTTGGTGAAACCAACATCGGCAGACACCCGACCGCGGTTGTGCAGTCAGGGTGGTCCTCAATGTCAAATATGATAGGCATGCTGGACCACTTCACAAGCTTGCGTGATTCGATGGGTGGTTCCGCTGCATTGACTTCCCGCATCCAGTGTTTGAGTTGGCGGTGCGAGGTATGCAGGGAAGCACCCCCGTCAACGCACAAGACCTCTGTGGCTTTCTGAAACTCCTGCTCACTGGTCTCAACGTCATCCATATCTTCTTCCTCCCCGTCGTCTTCGTCGTTGTCGCGACCCCGGGGAGGTCTGTCTCCTTGCCGCTGCTTGGCCTTGCCGCGGCGTCCTTCCTGGCCGGTGCGCTTCTGGCCAGGCTTCTCGGCACCCCCTTGGGATCTCTCCCTGTCGCGCCGCTCGTACTCAGCCCTCTGTTGCTGGACGAGCTGCTCGACCTTCTTGCAGCTCTGGAGGTCATGGCCCTTGGTGCGGTGAATCTTACAGTATTGCTTGCCGGAGCCGTCCCGCTTGTCGGCGGCCGCCACAGCCTGACAGTTGGTGCATGCGGCAACTTCCTTGCCGGAGCTACCAACTGTAGCCTTCGTGGCGTCACCTTCATTGCCGGACTGCTCAACGACCAGCACCTCGTTGTTCTGCTTCTTCCTGTTGTTGCGCCGCCGGCTTCTCTTTGCCGGGGCGGCATCCTCACTGTCAGATCCTCCTGCTCCAGTGCTTTCTCCGGGGAATTTCCTCCCCTCCTCAGCGCGTGCACACCGGTCGGCCAGGGCATAAAGCTCGCTGACGTCCCGAATCTTGCACATCGCCAACTCCTCCCGCATCCTGCGGTTACGCACGTTCTGGTGGAACGCGCTGATTACCGCGGCAGGGTGGATATTTGGGATGTTGTGGTGTACACGGCTGAACCTCTGGATGTACTGGCGCAGGGGCTCTCCTTCCTTCTGGATGAGCAGATGGAGATCACTCTCTTGGCCATGAGGTTTGTGGCCGCCTGTGAAGGCGCCAAAAACTGGTGGCACAGGTCAGCCCAGGAGGATACGGAGTTGTCCGGCAAGTGCATAAGCCAGGACCTGACGTTGGGCTTAAGCACCAGGGGGAAGTAGTTGGCAAGAATCTTGTCGTCCCGTCCCCCAGCAGCCTGCACCGCGATGGTGTAGATGCTGAGGAACTCCGACGGATGCAACTTGCCGTCGTACTTCTCTGGTACGTCGGGCTTGAAGTTCTTCGTACTGGGCCACTGGACTTGCCGCAGCTCAGGAGTGAACGCAGGGCAACCTACCGGGTACGGCAAGTCGCCTGGTTCCCCTAGCGCGTGCATGTCAACAGAGGGCCCAGCGCGCTGGTCTGACTGACGTCGCGCTTCTCTCCGGCGCTCGATGCGTGTACGAGCGTCTTCCCGCTGCCGTTCTTGAAGAACTTGTCGTTGGTCGCGACGAGCTCGCGGATCCGACGACGCGGTGGAGTCGCTGTCGTGGCGGATCCGGCGGGCCGGCGATCTTGGCCTTCGGGGTGGGGAGTGCATAGTAGTTGCACCCCCACCAGTCTTGTCTCCACCGGTTTGCGCCTGGCTGACTCGCTGCGGCTGCAACGTGCTCGGCTGCCGAGGAGTGTCGCCGTTGGCGAAGCCGATGAGACTCTGGATAGTGGCCCTCCAGTCGTCGATCTTGTCCGCCGCTGGAGCGTAGTCTAGGAGCAGCTGAGCTCGTGCCAGAGCTTCCGCTGTGGTGGCGGGCGGCGGTAGCGAACGGTGCGAGGAGCGGGATACGCTCGGACTCCTAACCACGTTCGAAGGAGCAGTATCCCGTCCAGGCGACCGCGTCTCGCTCGCGCCGGCTTGTTGACGCGCATGGTGGTCCTGGGCGCTCCGGGATCCACCAGCTCGATCTTGATCCAGCGAGCGCATGGTACCGTGAGTACCATGATGCTGCTGGTCCCGCGCCTCCTGAGATGGGCGCGGTGCATGCACGGACACCGAGGTCTTGGAGTGTGCCCGGTCGTTGTGGGAGCCGGCCACGCCGCCGATGCGCAGCGCAGCCTTTCCCTGGGACCTGGCAGCACCAAGAGTTCCCTCGTCGATGCGTGCCCTTCCGCCGGCGCCTGCCCCACCATCCGTTTGCTCCGGCGGTGGGTGGCTCGGCGCGGACGGAGCAGCTGCCTCCGAAACCTTCCTCTTCGGTGACATGTTGATGAAGAAGATGAAGATCTAGCTCGCAAGAACGCCGGATCTGATTCACACCACTTCGACGCCCCCCTACCTGGCGCGCCAGAGATGCCGGGGTTTCTGATCCACGGGCACCTATGGGACCGGCGGACCGGGTCCCTTTTGGTTCGGCGGGGGGCGGAGGTTGCGCAAAGAGCAGATCGAGGCGAAGCAAGCGGGTGGTTGGTCGTGCGAGGAGTAAATCGAGGCGAAGCACGCGAGCGATTTACCCAGGTTCGGGCCGCACGGATGCGTAAAACCCTACTCCTGCTTTGTGGATTGGTATTGATTTCTAGCTCGGGAGCGAGCGTGAGTGTGTGGAATTGCTGAACCTCGCGAGAGCTCTCGAGATGGCCGACCCCCACTACGTTGCACACGGGCCTCCTTTTATACTCAAGGGGTTACCGACATAGAGCAACGGGGGCCAAGGGCAAAAATGGAAAGGGTGCCGTGGGTAGGCACAGCTAGGTGCTGTAGTAGGCACAGCTAGCTGCTACAGTGTTATCATACCTAACCCTGACGGCAGGGGACAAGGGCATTAAATGCCCGTCTGTGTCGCCTAGACGGCACCGAAAGGGACCGCTAGGGACGCCACCGTCTTGCCACGATGGTTGTCTTGTCAGCGCCTGCGCGCCACCGCACGCCCCTAGCTGCACAGCCTCCTGCCACGTGCGCTCGGGAGGGGCCCCGGAGCGACACGTGGGTGGATGTGCTGGAGCGCGGGCGTGGAGTGGGGGCTTGCCGCAGCAAGCGCCTTGCCGCGGCCGTCGACTTGTCGCTTCTGGGAGCTTGTCGCTCACCGGGCCTTGTCGGGGCGCGTAGCGTGCCGCGGCAAGTTTCTTGGAATGCCTCGGACGGCCTTCCCGGCAAGCGCCTCTTGCCGGGGTCTTGGGACGCTTCTGATGGCCTTCCCGGCAAGCTCCTCTTGCCAGGGTCTTGCCTTCTTCCCGGCAAGCTCCTCTTGCCGGGGTCTTGTCTTGAGTACTTTGTTCTTGAATGGTCTTCAGAGGGACCACGAGGAATCTTGGCGGTGACCTGGCAGGCCTTGCCGCGGGACACTGCGACTGCCCGTGCACATGTTCGGGGTACAAGGGTACCCCTACTCTAGTACACCGACAGGATCAGTCAAAGAAAGGGTTCTTGCTTGTGTTACAAGGTGTGAAGTTGAGTCAGACTCAATGCTTGACCACTGCAGAAGATAGAGAGAAAATGAAAGTCATTCCCTATGCCTTAGCCATAGGATCTATCATGTATGCTATGCTCTGTAATAGACCTGATGTGTGCCTGGATATAAGTCTATCAGGGAGGTACCAAAGTAATCTAGGACAGGATCATTGGACAGTGGTCAAGAACATCCTGAAGTACCTAAAAAGGACTAAGGATATGTTTCTCGTTTATAGAGGTGACAAAGAGCTTGTCGTAAATGGTTACGTCGATGCTAGCTTTGACACTGATCCGAATGACTCTAAGTCACAGACCGGATACGTATTTATATTGAATGGTGGAGCTGTCAATTGGTGCTGTTCCAAGCAAAAGCGTCGTGGCGGGATCTACGTGTGAAGCGGAGTACATAGCTGCTTCGGAAGCAGCAAATCAAGGACTCTGGATGAAGGAGTTCATATCCGATCTAGGTGTAATACCTAGTGCATCGGGTCCAATGAAAATCTTTTGTGACAATACTGGAACAATTGCCTTGGCAAAGGAATCTAGATCTCACAAAAGAACCAAACACATCAAGAGACGCTTCAACTCCATCGTGATCAAGTCAAGGAGGGAGACATGGAGATTTGCAAAATACATATGGATCTGAATGTTGCAGACCCATTGACTAAGCCTCTTCCACAAGCAAAACATGATCAACACCAAGACTCCATGGGTGTTAGAATCATTACAATGTAATCTAGATTATTGACTCTAGTGAAAGTGGGAGACTAAAGGAAATATGCCCTAGAGGCAATAATAAAGTTGTTATTTATATTTCCTTATATCATGATAAATGTTTATTATTCATGCTAGAATTGTATTAATCAGAAACTTGATACATGTGTGGATACATAGATAAAACACAATGTCCCTAGTAAGCCTCTACTAGACTAGCTCGTTAATCAAAGATGGTTAAGTTTCTTAACCATAGACATGTGTTGTCATTTGATGAACGGGATCACATAATTAGGAGAATGATGTGATGGACAAGACCATTCATTAGCTTAGCATAATGATCATTAAGTTTTATTGATATTGCTTTCTTCATGTCAAATACATATTCCTTCGACTATGAGATTATGCAACTCCTGAATACCGGAGGAATACCTCGTATGCTATCAAACGTCACAACATAATTGGGTGATTATAAGGTAAGGATGCTCTACGGGTATCTCCGAAGGTGTTTGTTGGGCTGCCATAGATCGAGATTAGGATTTGTCACTCCGAGTATCGGAGAGGTATCTCTGGGCCTCTCGGTAATGCACATCATGACAAGACTTACAAGCATTGTGACTAATGAGTTAGTTGTGGGATGATGCATTATACAACAAGTAAAGAGACTTTTTGATAACGAGATTGAACTAGGTATGAAGATACCGACGATCGAATCTCGGGCAAGTAACATACCGATGACAAAGGGAATAATGTATGTTGTCATTACGGTATGACCGATAAAGATCTTCGTAGAATATTTGGGAACCAATATGAGCATCCAGGTTTCGTTGTTGGTTATTTACCGAGGAGGTATCTCGGTCATGTCTACATAGTTCTCGAACCCGTAGGGTCCGCACGCTTAATGTTCGATGACGATTTTGTATTATATGAGTTGTGTGATTTGGTAAACGAATGTTGTTTGGAGTCCCGGATGAGATCATGGAAATGACGAGGAGTCTCGAAATGGTCGAGAGGTAAAGATTCATATATAGGACGATAGTATTCAGACACCAGAAGTGTTCCGAGGGTACCGGATACGTATCAGGTCACCGGAAGGGGTTCCGGGCAACCCCCGACAAACTATATGGGCCTAATGGCCAAGAGAGGGACAAACAAGCCCCTAAGGGGCTGGTGCGCCCCCTGAGGGAGTCCTGGATTAGGGGGTCTCTGGACAGCCGGACTATCTCCATTGGCCGGACTGTTGGACTATGAAGATACAAGATTGAAGACTTCGTCTCGTGTCCGGATGGGACTCTACTTGGCGTGGAAGGCAAGCTAGGCGATACGGATATGTATATCTCCTCCTTTGTAATTGACCTTGTGTAACCCTAACCCTCTCCGGTGTCTATATAAACCGGAGGGTTTTAGTCCGTTCGGTACATACTGCAAATATTGTATACAGATTCCAACAATGCAGCCGAATACGAAGCTCTGTTGCATGGTCTTCGGATGGCAGTCTCCATGGCATTCAACGCCAGGAGGTGCGTGGGGATTCAAACCTCACAATATACCAAATAAACGGAGATTTTGATGCCATGGATCCAAAAATGGCGGCCTATCGAAACATCGTCCTCAAAACGTCAGCTCGGCTCGAGGGACTCGAATTTCACCACGTGGCTCGGGAAAACAATCAGGCGGCGGATATCCTCGCCCGCATCGGCGCAAAACGCGACGTAGTTGTTGGGGAACGTAGTAATTTCAAAAAAAAAAATCCTACGCACACGCAAGATCGTGGTGATGCACAACAACGAGAGGGGAGAGTGTTGTCTACATACCCTCGTAGACCGGAAGCGGAATCGTTATAACAACGCGGTTGATGTAGTCGTACATCTTCACGGCCCGACCGATCAAGCACCGAAACTATGGCACCTCCAAGTTTTTGCACACGTTCAGCTCGATGACGATCCCCGGACTCCGATCCAGCAAACTGTCGGGGATAATTTCTGTCAGCACGACGGCGTGGTGATGATCTTGATGTTCTACCGTCGCAGGGCTTCGCCTAAGCACCGCTACAATATAATCGAGGATTATGGTGGAGGGGGGCACCGCACACGGCTAAGAGATCAATGATCAATTGTTGTGTCTCTGGGGTGCCCCCCTGCCCCCGTATATAAAGGAGTGGAGGAGGGGGCCGGCCAAGGAGGGTGGCGCGCCCAAGGGGGGAGTCCAACTCCCACCGGGAGTAGGACTCCCCTTTTTCCTATTAGGAGTAGGAGAGGGAAGGAAGAGGAAGGAGGGAGGAACGAAAGGGGGGGCCGCCCCCCTCCCAATTCGGATTGGGCTTGGGGGGCACGCACCCTCCCTTGCTCCTTTCCCCTCCTTTCCACTAAGGCCCAATAAGGCCCATATACCTCCCG
Organism: Triticum urartu; assembly: GCF_056163025.1. Lineage (NCBI taxonomy): Eukaryota > Viridiplantae > Streptophyta > Magnoliopsida > Poales > Poaceae > Triticum > Triticum urartu. Next base: position 61,191,494 of record NC_141877.1, on the reverse strand, counting down.
GGGGGTTCCGATAACCTCCCGATGATCCGGTATTGTCCCAATCTTACCTGGAACCTTTCTGGTGTCCAAATATAGTCGTCCAATATATCGATCTTTATGTCTCGACCATTTCGAGACTCCTCGTCAAGTCCGTGATCACATCCGGGACTCCGAACAACCTTAGGTACATCAAAATATATAAACTCATAATGAAACTGTCATCGTAACGTTAAGCGTGCGGACCCTACAGGTTCGAGAACAATGTATACATGACTGAGACACGTCTCCGGTCAATAACCAATAGCGGAACCTGGATGCTCATATTGGCTCCTACATATTCTACGAAGATCTTTATCGGTCAGACCGCATAACAACATACGTTGTTCCCTTTATCATCGGTATGTTACTTGCCCGAGATTCGATCGTCGGTATCTCAATACCTAGTTCAATCTCGTTACCGGCAAGTCTCTTTACTCGTTCCATAATACATCATCCCGCAACTAACTCATTAGTTGCAATGCTTGCAAGGCTTAAGTGATGTGCATTACCGAGAGGGCCCAGAGATACCTCTCCGACAATCAGAGTGACAAATCCTAATCTCGAAATATGCCAACCCAACAAGTACCTTTGGAGACACCTGTAGAGCACCTTTATAATCACCCAGTTACGTTGTGACGTTTGGTAGCACAAAAAGTGTTCCTCTGGTAAACGGGAGTTGCATAATCTCATAGTCATAGGAACATGTATAAGTCATGAAGAAAGCAATAGCAACAAACTAAACGATCAAGTGCTATGCTAACAGAATGGGTCAAATCAATCACATCATTCTCCTAATGATGTGATCCCGTTAATCAAATGACAACTCACGTCTATGGTTAGGAAACATAACCATCTTTGATCAACGAGCTAGTCAAGTAGAGGCATACTAGTGACACTCTATTTGTCTATGTATTCACACATGTATTATGTTTCCGGTTAATACAATTCTAGCATGAATAATAAACATATATCATGAAATAAGGAAATAAATAATAACTTTATTATTGCCTCTAGGGCATATTTCCTTCAGTCTCCCACTTGCACTAGAGTCAATAATCTAGTTCACATCGCCATGTGATTTAACATCAATAGTTCACATCACCATGTGATTAACACCCATAGTTCACATCGTCATGTGACCAACACCCAAAGGGTTTACTAGATTCAATAATCTAGTTCACATCGCTATGTGACTAACGCCCAAAGAGTACTAAGGTATGATCATGTTTTGCTTGTGAGAGAAGTTTAGTTAACGGGTCTGCCACATTCAGATCCGTAAGTATTTTGCAAATTTCTATGTCAACAATGCTCTGCACTAAGCTACTCTAGCTAATTTCTCCCACTTTAATTAGGTATCCAGATTGAGACTTTGAGTCATCTGGATCAGTGTCAAAACTTGCATCGATGTAACCTTTTACGACGAACCTTTTGTCACCTCCATAATCGAGAAACATATCCTTATTCCACTAAGGATAATTTTGACCAATGTCCAGTGATCTACTCCTAGATCACTATTGTACTCCCTTGCCAAACTCAGGGCAGGGTATACAATAGGTTTGGTACACATCATGGCATACTTTATAGAACCTATGGCTGAGGCATAGGGAATGACTTCCATTCTCTCTCTATCTTCTGCCGTGGTCGGGTTTTGAGTCTTACTCAACTTCACACCTTTGTGACTAGGGCTGGAAAAAAGCTCAAAGCTCGTGAGCTAAACAAGTAGCTCGTGACTCGGCTCGAATTGACTCGAACTCGAAGAATAACGAGCCGAGCCAAGCTTTAGTTTAAGATCGTTTACATACCAAGTTAAACGAGCCAATCTCACGAGTACTCGGGTGACTCATTAAGCTCGGTAAAAAAATTAATATTTTTAGGGGTAGTAAAATACAATCACTAAACACCTTGCGTCCCAACAGAAGGCCCAACTGCTCAAGGCCGAGCCACCCAGGAGACTCACACGTACATGACCACATATGCACATGCTAAATTCTTAGTTAATATTTTTATCGTATTTGTAAGGTATAATGTTCATATCTTTAACGAGCTTAACAAGCTAAACGAGCCAGCTCACGAGTTATATGAGTCGAGCCAATCTTGAATTTGAGCTCGTTATAGTAACGAGTCGAGTCGAGTCGAGCTAGCTCGTTAATGAAACGAGCTTTAGCGAGTCGAGTCGAGCTGGCTTGACTCGGCTCGAATTCTGCCCCTATTTGTGACACAGGCAAGAACTCCTTCTTTGACTGTTCCATTTTGAACTACTTCAAAATCTTGTCAAGGTATGTACTCATTGAAAAACTTATCAAGCGTCTTGATCTATCTCTATAGATCTTGATGCTCAATATGTAAGCAGCTTCACCGAGGTCTTTCTTTGAAAAAACTCCTTTCAAACATTCCTTTATGCTTTGCAGAATAATTCTACATTATCTCCGATCAACAATATGTCATACACATATACTTATCAGAAATGTTGTAGTGCTCCCACTCACTTTCTTGTAAAAACAGGCTTCACTGCAAGTCTGTATAAAACTATATGCTTTGATCAACTTATCAAAGCGTATATTCCAACTCTGAGATGCTTGCACCAATCCATAGATGGATCGCTGGAGCTTGCATATTTTGTTAGCACCTTTAGGATTGACAAAACTTTCTTGTTGCATCATATACAACTCTTCTTTAATAAATACATTAAGGAATGTAGTTTTGTTTATCCATTTGTCAGATTTCATAAAATGTGGCAATTGCTAACATGATTCGGACAGAGTTAAGCATAGATACGAGTGAGAAACTCTCATCGTAGTCAACACCTTGAACTTGTCGAAAACCTTTTTGCGACAATTCTAGCTTTGTAGATAGTAACACTACTATCAGCGTCCGTCTTCCTCTTGAAGATCCATTTAATCTCAATGGCTCGCCGATCTTTAGGCAAGTCAATCAAAGTCCATACTTTGTTCTTATACATGGATCTCATCTCAGATTTCATGGCCTCAAGCCATTTTGCGGAATCTGGGCTCATCATCACTTCCTCATAGTTCATAGGCTCGTCATGGTCAAGTAACATGACCTCCAGAATAGGATTACCATACCACTCTGGTGCGGATCTTACTCTGGTTTACCTGCGAGGTTTGGTAGTAACTTGATCTGAAGTTACATGATCATCATCATTAGCTTCCTCACTAATTGGTGTAGTAGTCACAGGAACAGATTTCTGTGATGAACTACTTTCCAATAAGGGAGCAGGTACAGTTACCTCATCAAGTTCTACTTTCCTCCCACTCACTTCTTTCGAGAGAAACTCCATCTCTAGAAATGATCCATTCTCAGCAATGAATATCTTGCCTTTGGATCTGTGATAGAAGGTGTACCCAACATTTTCTTTTGGGTATCTTATGAAGATGCACTTCTCCGATTTGGATTTGAGTTTATCAGGTTGAAACTTTTTCACATAAGCATTGCAACCTCAAACTTTCAGAAACGACAGCTTAGGTTTCTTGCCAAACCATAGTTCATATGGTGTCGTCTCAACGGATTTAGATGGTGCCCTATTTAATGTGAATGTAGCTGTCTCTAATGTATAACCCCAAAATGATAGTGGTAAATCGGTAAGAGACATCATAGCTCGCACCATATCTAATAAAGTACGGTTACGATGTTCGGACACACCATTACAATGTGGTGTTCCAGGTGGCGTGAGTAGTGAAACTATTTCACATTGTTTTAATTGAAGGCCAAACTCGTAACTCAAATATTTTACTTCTGCGATCATATCATAGAAACTTTTATTTTTGTTACGATGATTCTCCACATCACTCTGAAATTCTTTGAACTTTTCAAATGTTTCAGACTTGTGTTTCATCAAGTAGATATACTCATATCTACTCAAATCATCTGTGAAGATCAGAAAATAATGATACCTGCCGCGAGCCTCAATATTCATCGGACCACATACATCAGTATGTATGATTTCCAACAAATCTGTTGCTCGCTCCATTGTTCCGGAGAACGGAGTCTTAGCCATGTTGCCCATGAGGCATGGTTCGCAAGCATCAACTGATTCATAATCAAGTGATTCCAAAAGCCCATCAGCATGGATTTTCTTCATGCGCTTTACACCAATATGACCTAAACGGCAGTGCCACAAATAAATTGCACTATCATTATTAACTTTGCATCTTTTGGTTTCAATATTATGAATATGTGTCTCACTACGATCGAGATCCAACGAACCATTTTCATTGGGTGTGTAACCATATAAGGTTTTATTCATGTAAACAGAACAACAATTTATTCTCTTACTTAAATGAATAACCGTATTGCAATAAACATGATCAAATCATATTCATGCTCAACGCAAACACCAAATAACACTTATTTAGGTTCAACACTAATCCCGAAAGTATAGGGAGTGTGCGATGATGATCATATCAATCTTGGAACCACTTCCAACACACATCGTCACTTCACCCTTAACTAGTCTCTGTTCATTCTGCAACTCCCGTTTCGAGTTACTACTCTTAGCAACTGAACCAGTATCAAATACCGAGGGGTTTCTACGAACACTAGTAAAATACACATCAATAATCTGTATATCAAATATACCTTTGTTCACTTTGCCATCCTTCTTATCCGCCTAATACTTGGGGTAGTTCCGCTTCCAATGACCAGTCCCTTTGCAGTAGAAGCACTCAGTTTCAGGCTTAGGTCCAGACTTGGGTTTTTCACCTGAGCAGCAGCTTGCTTGCCGTTCTTCTTGAAGTTCCCCTTTCTTCCCTTTGTCCCTTTACTTGAAACTAGTGGTTTTGTTTACCATCAACACTTGATGCTTTTCTTGATTTCTACCTTCGTCGATTTCAGCATCGCAAAGAGCTTGGGAATCGTTTCCGTTATCCCTTGCATATTATGGTTCATCACGAAGTTCTACTAACTTGGTGATGGTGACTAGGAATTATGTCAATCACTATTTTATCTGGAAGATTAACTCCCACTTGATTCAAGCAATTGTAGTACTCAGACAATCTGAGCACATGCTCACTGGTTGAGCTATTCTCCTCCATCTTGTAGGCAAAGTACTGTCAGAGGTCTCATACCTCTCGACACGGGCATGAGTATGAAATACCAATTTCAACTCTTGGAACATCTTATATGCTCCATGACGTTCAAAACGTCTTTGAAGCCCCGATTCTAAGCCGTTAAGCATGGTGCACTAAACTATCAAGTAGTCATCATATTGAGCTAGCCAAACGTTCATAACGTCTACTCTGCTCCTGCAATAGGTCAGTCACCTAGCGGTGCATCAAGGACATAATTCTTCTGTGCAGCAATGAGGATAAACCTCAGATCACGGACCCAGTCCGCATCATTGCTACTTTCATCTTTCAACTTAGTTTTCTCTAGGAACATATCAAAAATAAAATAGGGGAGCTAAACGCGAGCTATTGATCTACAACATAGATATGCTAATACTACCAGGACTAAGTTCATGATAAATTTTAGTTCAATTAATCATATTACTTAAGAACTCCCACTTAGATAGACATCCCTCTAATCATCTAAGTGATCACGTGATCCAAATCAACTAAACCATAACCGATCATCACGTGAAATGGAATAGCTTTCAATGGTGAACATCATTATGTTGATCATATCTACTATATGATTCACGCTCGACCTTTCGGTCTCAGTGTTCCGAGGCCATATCTGCATATGCTAGGCTCGTCAAGTTTAACCTGAGTATTCTGCGTGTGCAAAACTGGCTTGCACCCATTGTAGATGGACGTAGAGCTTATCACACCCGATCATCACGTGGTGTCTGGGCACGACGAACTTTGGCAACGGTGCATACTCAGGGAGAAAACTTTTATCTTGAAATTTAGTGAGAGATCATCTTATAATGCTACCATCATAACTAAGCAAAGTAAGACGTATAAAAGATAAACTTCACATGCAATCAAAAAATGTGACATGATATGGCCATCATCATCTTGTGCCTTTGATCTCTATCTCCAAAGCATCGTCATGATCTCCATCGTCACCGGCATGACACCATGATCTCCATAATCTTGATCTATATCAATGTGTCGTCACATGGTCATCTCGCCAACTATTGCTCTTGCAACTATTGCTATCGCATAGCGATAAAGTAAAGCAATTATTTGGCACTTGCATCTTATGCAATAAAGAGACAACCATAAGGCTTCTGCCAATTGCCGATAACTTCAACAAAACATGATCATCTCATACAACAACTTATATCTCATCACGTCTTGACCATATCACATCACAACATGCCCTGCAAAAACAAGTTAGACATCCTCTACTTTGTTGTTGCAAGTTCTATGTAGCTGCTACGGGCTTAGCAAGAACCGTTCTTACCTACGCATCAAAACCACAACGATAGTTTGTCAAGTTAGTGCTATTTTAACCTTCTCAAGGACCGGGCGTAGCCACACTCGATTTAACTAAAGTTGGAGAAACTGACACCCGCCAGCCACCTGTGTGCAAAGCACGTCGGTAGAACCAGTCTTGCGTAAGCGTACGCGTAATGTCGGTCCGGGCCGCTTCATCCAACAATACCGCCGAACCAAAGTATGACATGCTGGTAAGCAGTATGACTTATATCGCCCACAACTCACTTGTGTTCTACTCGTGCATATAACATCAACACATAAAACCTAGGCTCTGATGCCACTGTTGGGGAACGTAGTAACTTCAAAAAAATTCCTACGCACACGCAAGATCATGGTGATGCACAGCAATGAGAGGGGAGAGTGTTGTCTACGTACCCTCGTAGACCGGAAGCGGAACCGTTATAACAACGCGGTTGATGTAGTCGTACGTCTTCACGGCCCGACCGATCAAGCACCGAAACTACGGCACCTCCGAGTTTTTGCACACGTTCAGCTCGATGACGATCCCCGGACTCCGATCCAGCAAAGTGTCGGGGATGAGTTCCGTCAGCATGACGGCGTGTGACGATCTTGATGTTCTACCATCGCAGGGCTTCTCCTAAGCACTGCTACAATATTATCGAGGATTATGGTGGAGGGGGGCACCGCACACGGCTAAGAGATCAATGATCAATTGTTTTGTCTCTGGGGTGCCCCCTGCCCCCGTATATAAAGGAGTGGAGGAGGGGGCCAGCCAAGGAGGGTGGCGCGCCCAAGGGGGGGAGTCCAACTCCCACCGGGAGTAGGACTCCCCTTTTTCCTATTAGGAGTAGGAGAGGGAAGGAAGAGGAAGGAGGGAGGAAGGAAAGGGGGGCCGGCCCCGTCCCAATTCGGATTGGGCTTGGGGGGGCGCGCTCCCTCCCTTGCTCCTTTCCCCTCCTTTCCACTAAGGCCCAATAAGGCCCATATACCTCCCGGGGGGTTCCGATAACCTCCCGGTGATCCGGTATTGTCCCAATCTTACCCGGAACCTTTCCGGTGTCCAAATATAGTCGTCCAATATATTGATCTTTATGTCTCGACCATTTCGAGACTCCTCGTCAAGTCCGTGATCACATCCGGGACTCCGAACAACCTTCGGTACATCAAAATATATAAACTCATAATGAAACTGTCATCGTAATGTTAAGCATGCGGACCCTACGGGTTCGAGAACAATGTAGACATGACCGAGACACGTCTCCGGTCAATAACCAATAGCGGAACCTGGATGCTCATATTGGCTCCTACATACATATTCTACAAAGATCTTTATCGGTCAGACCGCATAACAACATACGTTGTTCCCTTTGTCATCGGTATGTTACTTACCCGAGATTCGATCGTCAGTATCTCAATACCTAGTTCAATCTCGTTACCGGCAAGTCTCTTTACTCATTCCGTAATACATCATCCCGCAACTAACTCATTAGTTGCAATGCTTGCAAGGCTTAAGTGATGTGCATTACCGAGAGGGCCCAGAGATACCTCTCCGACAATAAGAGTGACAAATCCTAATCTTGAAATACGCCAAACCAACAAGTACCTTCAGAGACACCTGTAGAGCACCTTTATAATCACCCAGTTACGTTGTGACATTTAGTAGCACACAAAGTGTTCCTCCGGTAAACAGGAGTTGCATAATCTCATAGTAATAGGAACATGTATAAGTCATGAAGAAAGCAATAGCAACAAACTAAACGATCAAGTGCTATGCTAACGGAATGGGTCAAGTCAATCACATCATTCTCCTAATGATGTGATCACGTTAATCAAATGACAACTCATGTCTATGGTTAGGAAACATAACCATCTTTGATCAACGAGCTAGTCAAGTAGAGGCATACTAGTGACACTCTGTTTGTCTATGTATTCACACATGTATTATGTTTCCGGTTAATACAATTCTAGCATGAATAATAAACATTTATCATGAAATAAGGAAATAAATAATAACTTTATTATTGCCTCTAGGGCATATTTCCTTCAGCAGTCCCTCCCAACAAATTTCTGGAAAGGCTCTTCAAGCCATCCGTAGCATGGGAAGGGGACACCGGTAACAACAGTCCGGACCCGGCCAAAATACCCGATACCGAACTCTCTGACACAATCGGAGGCTCCGCCACCAAAATAACACCTTCAGCCCACGAAATAATGGCCATTATTTCCCCGTGGACAGAACCATTCCTGGCCTACCAAACTAGACAGGAACTTCCGGAGGACCAAAATGAGGCACGCTGCATAGTGCGGCGATCCAAGGCCTACAGGGTCCATGAGGGAGAGTTGTACAAGAAAAGCACTACCGGAGTCCTTCATAGGTGCATCTTCGAGGAGGAAGGGCGGAATCTTTTGGCAGAAATTCACGCCGAACTCGGCGGTCATCACGCCGCAGCCCAGGCTCTTGTAAGCAAGGCCTTCCGTACAGGATTCTATTGGCTAACGGCCCGGGCAGATGCACAGGACTTGGTCCAACGTTGCGACGGTTGCCTGCTCTTTGCAAATCAAAGCCACATGCCACCCACTGCCCTCCAAACAATCCCCATTACATGGCCCTTCGCGGTCTGGGGGCTTGACATGGTTGGACCCCTTAAAGGGGGAACCCACAAGAAAAAATACTTATTGGTCATGGTGGATAAATTCACCAAATGGATAGAGGCTAAACCGGTTAAAACAGCCGAATCCGAACCGGTGATAGATTTCATATCCGGGGTTGTACACCGTTACGATGTCCCCCACAGCATCATCACTGATAACAGCACGAACTTCATGGCCGACGAGGTAAAACTCTGGTGCAGCAAAATGGGCATCAAGCTCGATTATGCTTCAGTCTATCACCCACAAACCAACGGTCAAGTCGAATGAGCAAACGGTCTTATAATGAGCGGCATTAAACCCAGATTAGTGTGTTCCTTAACGGAGTCTGACACGCACTAGGTAGAGGAGCTCGACTCCGTACTCTGGGGGCAGCGGACCACGCCGAATCGTAGTACCGGATATACACCGTTTATTATGGTGTACGGCACAGAGGCAGTCTTGCCCTGTGACATAATTCATGACTCACCTCGAGTGCGCATGTACGAAGAAAGAGAAGCCAAGCTCGATCGGCAGGACAGTCTGGACACCTTGGAGGAAGAGCGCGACGTAGCCAAAGCCCGTTCCGCATTTTACCAGCAATAGGCTCGCAGATACCAAAGCAGAGAAGTACGGGCCAAAACTTATAACGTTGGCGAACTAGTTCTACGCCTGCCGGATAAGAAAAAGAACAAGCTCGAGCCCAAATGGGAAGGTCCCTTCATTATCGACCAAGTTTTGACTGGTGGAGCGTACCGACTGCGGGATGCATTGACTAGTCAACTCGAGTCGAACCCATGGAACGCAGCCAGGCTCCAAAGATTCTACGCCTAGCACCGGACTCTATGTTAGTCCCCTCCCTTTGTCCATTTTCTGCATATGCATCATCTGTCTTGTTTCCCTTTCTTTCTTTTTTTATTATTCCACTAGGCCTTCAAGGGTCACCTTGTGCCTCACTTGTACATTACAGATGTGCTAGCCGCACTCTCCAAACCTGGGGGCTTCTTTCACAGAAGCTTAAATTATTTACCTGGGCCTCACGCCTAACACATGTGTTATACTTCCGCATGTACCTTTTTTCACCATTATATGCATCGATATGACTTAAGTTTTGGCCAAGCTGGGTTGCCTGGCTCTTGTATTTATGCCCTACGTTCCCATTAATTCGGCTAGGGCATAAGGGGAGCACCTCTGCGATTGTTACTGCCGGGTCAGCCGGATGTGTACCTCAGACTGGGTGAAGCCGAAAGCTAGCGTTCTTAAGGGAATATTTGGTCGGTGAACAAAAGATGACTTTTATTTATTATCCATATCTGCCCCCAGATGCTTTTTCTGTGCTTCTTATCGCAGTCCGGACATGCACTTTAGGGCATGCTTACCCAAGGAAAGGAACCCTTAATGGAACTATTCTCCCTGGAAGATGTTTCTTACTACCCATGTAATATAACATAACTAGTTGGGCACTTGTCTGATAAAGCACTAATGACCACTACGCCTGGTCTCCACGCATACCCCGGTTCTTATATAACTAAGCGGGTATTCGGATTCACTCCGGACTATCAGGCCCGGAGGTTGAAGCGAAAAGGTCCGCAACGACAAATGATCTACAATCCGGCTAGAAGGCATTATACATGTCACTTTAATTACATAGTCATGCAGACTAACTAAACTCCTCTTCTATACCATCCAACAGGCGGTCTAGCTTACAATCCTGTTGGGAGTACTTTGCGGCTAATTCTACTTGCCCATAAACTAAGCTAACGGGGATCTCTTTTCCGTCGGGCCCCACAGGTCCGACCTCGGCCATGTGATTTGGGTCTGCCTTGGTATACCGAGTCTTCACCATGGCCCAGGCCTCTCTGGCACCCTGTCGGCAGGCCGATATCTTCCATAATCGGAGGCACCGCCGTGCTCCCTTGAGCTTCTCCGTAAGCTCTGCAACGCCCTCTAGCAAGGAGACAGATGGCCACAAAGCCTGGGCAACACCTTGCATCACCTGCCGAACTTGTTCGTGCAGATGTGTCAGCTCAGACAGAAGATCACTCGCAGACCCGGGCATTTCCTCCGCGGGATGACCCGTCAGCAAACCTACAGACATAACGCTGTTAATCGACTTCCTCGCCGAACTATTTTTCAAAGTTCATTCAAGCACTTACTAAATATGCCGCGTCGAAGCCGCCGATTCTCCTTCACAGAGTCCGACAGTTGGGCACGAACATCCTTTAGTTCCACGCCCAGCATGGTGTTGGCATCTAGGAGATCATTCTTCTCCTGCCTCACCCTCGTAAGCACACTCTCACCAGCCTTCAGCTGACGTTGGAGTTGTTGCTTATCAGGATTTACTCCAGCGACATCTGCAACTTCATCGTCGGATCTGCATATACGCCGCATTCTATATGATACTTATCATTCGAAGGATATATTACCAGAGGGGGTCTCTTTGGGCTCCCCTGCTGCGGCCAGTGCGGCCTCAAGTTGGGCTTTGCACTCTTCCAGCTCCTGGGACAGTTGGGTATTCTTTTCTGTAAGAACCTGCATAACAAATGATCCTTAAATTAGTTATTCTAACTGTTTCAAGTCTCAGGGGCTACTGATATATATAACTACCAAATTTTCTCACCCGTATGTCTTTTACATACTGCTCCGTGGCTCTGGCTAGACCATTTTGAGCGGCACGAAGGTACGCATCTCCCAAGTTGAAGGCATCCAATGCCTCTTGGGAGAAACAAGCGCCACGAAGAACAGTCCGGCGACGTGTGTGGTTCATGGCACTTTCCACCTCGGAATTGGTGGCGGACAATTTATCCACATCCTCTGTCGGAGGAGCACCCGGCACACGCCTCGTATTCGTTCCCGCCTCCGAACCCGGCCTTGGAGCCTGGCTGGTGGAGGCGCGATTAGTAGCCTCTCCGGGTATAGTCCGGCGAGCGCTCCTTTTCCTAAAAAGAAGGCATGGGCGTTAATATGCCTGCAAGAATAATGTCTTGGAATAAAAGACGGCGCGCCGTACCGCTGCGTCGGTGTCTCAATCCGGACTACGGGTCTTTTTAGCCTGCCTGGCCCCGCGGCCCCTTGTTCACCGACCGTTAACACAACCTGACCTAGATCCAGACATGATTGAAGATCCGGAGCACCTGACCTGGGCTTTGGGTGTTAGAACTCGAGGCGGAGGAAGGGTTCGATTGAGCACGAGAGGGAAAAAGTGAAAACCTTGTCCCTTTATAAAGAGGGTGAATATCAAGCGTCCTCTCCGTAGCCGTTTGGGACTTGCCTATAATCTAGGAGTCCTAGACACGGTTGGGTTACCCACGACCGTATTGATGAGAATCCCGTAATAAGGGGACACGATCTCTGCTTTGACAAGACGTGTCGAAAAACTGCCTCGCGTTATGTGCGGGGCTAGTTAAAGGAAAAGGTTCGAATAATCACCGGGCCATGACATAACGTCATACTATCAAGACAAGTCAGCAAATTAGAATTGCGAAAATATTATTCTCTCTACGGTGGTATGTGGAACTTATTTTGCAGGGTCGGACACTATCCTCGTTTTCAAGTTCTTCTGTGATGTATTCAGAGAAGGAACCCGCCTTGCAATGCCGAAGACAATACTACGCGCCGGACTCATCGTCATTGAAGCTTGGTTCAGGGGCTACTGAGGGAGTCCTGGATTAGGGGGTCTCCGGACAGCCGGACTATCTCCATTGGCCGGACTGTTGGACTATGAAGATACAAGATTGAAGACTTCGTCTCGTGTCCGGATGGGACTCTACTTGGCGTGGAAGGCAAGCTAGGCGATACAGATATGGATATCTCCTCCTTTGTAACCGACCTTGTGTAACCCTAACCCTCTCCGGTGTCTATATAAACCGAAGGGTTTTAGTCCGTAGGACAACAACAACAACCATAACAACAATCATACCATAGGCTAGCTTCTAGGGTTTAGCCTCTCTGATCTCGTGGTAGATCTACTCTTGTACTACCCATATCATCAATATCAATCAAGCAGGACATAGGGTTTTACCTCCATCAAGAGGGCCCGAACCTGGGTAAAACATTGTGTCCCCTGCCTCATGTTACCATCCGGCCTAGACGCACAGTTCGGGACCCCCTACCCGAGATCCGCCGGTTTTGACACCGACACCCCCTATAGGCCGAATAGGAGAAGGAAAGCAAGTAGAGGGAGAAGGAAAGGGGAGGATTTGGCCTCCCCCTTTCCTGCTCTCCCCCCTCTCTTTCCTTCCCCCACCAATGTATATGGAAGGGGGAGGCCGACTTGGAGGAGGCGCCCAAGTAGGATCCCTCCTACTTGGGGCGCCCCTTGCAGCCCCTCTCCCTCTTCCTCCTATATATATGTGGGGGGGGGCACCGCTAGAACACACAACATTGATTCCTAGCCATGTGCGGTGCCCCCCTTCACAGTTTACACCTCCGGTCATATTGTCATAGTGCTTAGGCGAAGCACTGCGCGAATCACTTCACCATTACCGTCACCACGCCGTCGTGTTGACGAAACTCTCCCTCGAAACTTTGCTAGATCAAGAGTTCGAGGGACGTCGTCGAGCTAAACATGTGCAGAAATCGGAGGTGTCGTATGTTTGCTGCTTGATCAGTCGGAACAAGAAGAAGTTCGACTACATCACCCAATTTTTCAAACACTTCCGCTTTCGGTATACGAGGGTATTTGGACACACTCTCCCCCTCTCATTGCTATGCATCTCCTAGATAGATCTGGTGTGAGAGTAGGAATTTTTTTGAAATTGCATGCTACATTCCCCAACAAATACACATCATAAGCTTGCAAGAAAATGACTAAGGAGTTTAGTCACGAGGTGATGTATTACGGAACGAGTAAAGAGACTTGCTGGTAACGAGATTGAACTAGGTATGAAGATACGGACGATCGAATCTCGGGCAAGTAACATACCGATAGACAAAGGGAATTACGTATGTTGTCATAACGGTTCGACCGATAAAGATCTGTGTAGAATATGTAGGAGCCAATATGGGCATCCAGGTTCCAATATTGGTTATTAACCGGAGAGGTGTCTCGGTCATGTCTACATAGTTCTTAGGCATCCACTTGATGTTTGTTATTTTCTGAGACAATGCTTTTTGCTAAGTCTGTAACTGTTACATTAAGTTGCCATGTTAACTTGATGCTACCATCAATTCCATGCATAATCTGGAGATGCCTAGTTGACATGTTTTGATTTCCATGTTAATCTCTATCATGCCATGCCATTGGATGCCTCATATATGTCCTATAGCATATTTTTTCATTGCCATGAACATGCCTAAATGATGTTCTAGTTTTTTGTTAACTTCATGATGCCATGTTGTGAGCCTGTTATTAATTAATCTATGCCTCTTTTGGAGATGCTCCAATTACATGAATTGAAGTATGCTATGAGTACTTTGACCACATGCCAAGTTTGATAATTTTGGACTTCATATGACCTCTATTCCAAGCTTGAAAACATGCTTTGCTGATGTTGCTATTTTACACTTGTTGAAATTGTTACACCATTCAAACTTGTCTTGAAGGTTCCCACTAGTCCATGAGCCATATGGTTATGATGCCTTAATGTTATTTGCTCTTTGTTATGTTTAATTTGATACCATGCCCTTGGTTGCCATATAACTTGTTGTAGTTTGTCTCTTTATTGCTCTCAAGTTGCCATCATGCCAAATATGTCAACCTGTTAACAGCATGTTCCATTTTGCAAGTATCGTAGTAATTACTCCATGCATCATATGAATTTGTGTCCATGGACTAAGTTGAAGTATATCATGCCTAATACATGCCCATGTCTTTTGCATAATTATTAAAGTTGCTATGCTTGTTGTTATGTGCCTCCAAATCAGCATCATAATGTTATTGTTTTGCATTCCTAGATTTCCTCTAAGTCTGAAAGTCAGCTTATATCATGTTTGCATCTTGTCTTGATGATTCCCATGAACCTGTTGCTCATATGGTTATGCCATGTTGTGTGTTTTGATCTCCATGATATGTACTAGCATGCCATGCTTTTGCTTGCCATGTTCTTGCACTATAGCTTAATTATTTCTTGCCTCCAACATGCCATCGTATAAACTCTGCTCATGCATATGCTCTGTATTTCACTAAGTCATAATCTGTGTTATCAAGTTGCCTTTTGCTTTGCTCATGTTGGATTAATCCTGATGCCGATGAACCTAAACCTTGATGTTATTTGAAGCATGTAATCTGTATTTTAAGTGCATATCAAGTTTGTGTCCATATGTTTCCTTGATTGCAAAGTGCTTAGTTGCTGTTTTGGGCAGATTGTGTTTGAAACTTGTATTGAGTGTATGTGTTGAACCGTTGCTCCATTTTGAGCATGTTCTATATGAAACTTGCTTCGTTTTGCATGTAGTTTCATCTTGCCTTGTTGCACCCTTGGTTTGAGTATGTGTACTTGATGTTTGAATGCATTTTGCATCATGCTATGTTTAACTTGTTTTGTTCATATCTTCTAGGCTGTAGCTTTGAATTAAACGAACTTTATATGTAACTTGCCTAGAAAACCATGTAGATCATCTTGCTGCTCTTTAAATTGATGTTGAACAACTTTAAAATAATGTTTTGTTCATATCTGGACGAATTTCGAAATTTGCATATGGGGAGTTTCCAGAATTGTTATATGTTGTTTCCGGCCTCATTTAAACTTGCTTGATGTGTTGTTCTTGTATGCATCATCTCATGCCATGAGTAGAACGATGTAGCCTTGTCATGCATCATACTTGGTTGAGCATCATGCCATGTTATGTGTTATGTGTTATGTTGCTTCTTTCCGGTTGTGCTTCTTCTCGATAGTTCCGGTTCCATTGCGATTGTGAGGATTTGTTCGACTACGCTTGGCTCGTCTACGTGGTTTCGTCTTCTTCATGGACTCGATCTTCTTCCTAGAGGGATTTCAGGCAAGATGATCGTCACCTTGGATCTCACTACTATCTTTGCTATGCTAGTTGTCTTGATGCTATCGCTATGTCGCGCAACCTACCACTTGTTTATCAAGTCTCCCAAATTGCCTTGATAGCCTCTAACCTTTTCACCCTTCCTAGAAAAAACCGTTGTTTGGCTATGTTACCGATTTGCTCAACCCCTCTTATAGCGTTGCTAGTTGCAGGTCATTCCATGTTGGGACATGGATATCATGGAGATCTTGGGATATCACATATCTCTGATTTAATTAATGCATCTATATATTTGGTAAAGGGTGGAAGGCTCGGCCTTTTGCCTGGTGTTTTATTCCACTCTTGCCACCCTAGTTTCTGTCATACCGATGTTTTGTTCCTTGATTTTGCGTCCCTAACACGGTGAGGGTTTATGGGCCCCTCTTGACAGATCGCTTTGAATAAAACTCTTCCAGCAAGGCCCAACCTTGGTTTTACCATTTGCCTAATAACAAGTAAAACTTGCATATGGACTTTCCGGACCCCAAGGACTTAATCAACCCCCCCCCCCCCCCGGGCTAGTGCTCCTCATGAGTGTTCGTCCAAAATGGCAGTAGTCGGGGCCACCAACGGGTGTGCCATCCAAAAACTTAGCCAATCCGATCGTGGCCTGAGACGAGATACGCGCAGCTACTATCAGGATGTCGGCACGTTGGGAGGTCTTGCTAGACTTGTTTTACCATTGTCGAAATGTCTTGTGCACCGGGATTCCTAGTCTGATCGGAGGGTCCCACGATGGAGGATTGCCTCCACGGTTCGTGAGCTTGTCATGGGCTAAGTTGGGACACCCCTGTAGGGTTTAAACTTTCAAGAGCCGTGCCCAAGGTTATGTGGCAGATGGGAATTTGTTAATATCCGGTTGTAGTGAACTTGAAGTAAACTCAATTAAAATAAACCAACCATGTGCGTAGGCATGACTGTCTCTTTTCGCGGAAGTTCGAGAGGAGAACACGGTTGGGGTTATGTTTGAACATAAGTAGTTCAAGATCACTTCTTGATCATTACTAGTTTGCGACCGTTTGCGTAGTTTCTCATCTTACTCTTGTGTTTGTAAGTTAGCCACCATACTTTTCTTAGCCGTTGCTGCAACCTCACCACTTACCCTTTCCTACGCATTAAGCTTTGGTAGTGTTGATACCCATGGTAATGGGATTGCTGAGTCCTCGTGGCTCACAGGTTACTACACCAACAGTTGCAGGTACAGGTAATGCGATGATCATGATGTGAGAGTGATATTTACTTGTTTTGGAGTTCTTCTTCTTCGTCGATCATGGGATAGGTTCCAGGTCGGCAGCCTGGGCTAGCAGGGTGGATGTCGTTTGAGTTTCTGTTTGTGTTTCATCCGTAGTCGGATGTTGTTCTCATGTATGATGTGTAGGGTAACGTATCAGAAAACAAAAAAAATCTGACCTACGCACCAGCCCAGGACCACTATGGAGACTGCATACATGGTTTGATCTTTTTCGTTACCAACTCGTAGCGCAGCGGGAAATAGAGTCGATGACGATCGGCGGTGCAGATCCCCGCAAATAGGATTTACAACCTCCCAACCGCGAGGATGTATACCCTCATCTGCTCCTCAGACAGCCCTGCGAGAGGCGGTCGAACAGCCCCCCGGACGGTGTCGCGGACAGCCCTTCGGGAGGACCTTCGAAACTCGAACGGTCACTCGGACAGCCCTTCGGGAGGACCTTCGAAACTCGGACGGTCACACGGATAGCCCTTCAGGAGGCACTCACGAACTAAGACCGAAACTACGATCTCTCTACAGAGTTGCACACATACGGTGTCATCTATCCGGCACGGCTTCGCCGTCCAGAACTAGTTCCTGCCGGAACCCAGACAGCCTTATGGCTCTACGAAACTCTTTTCGTGGGAGGGAGAGAAGAAGCCAGATAATGCATGGCATGTGTATGAGATCAAGGGATGAGCGTGGAGGGCTGCCCCTCCACCTCTATTTATAGGAAATCCCAAGGGGTAGGGTGGTTTTACAAGAAAACCCAAAACCCACATGAAATGGAGTCCTTCCCAAGGACCTAAAGAGTGAAAACAAGGGACAAGTCGGGCCCCATGGATGAGCTGCACCCATGAACGTCCCACCCCTTGTGGGGCCCCCAAAAGGAGGTTACCACCCTTCCATGTCATCCCTAGATCTTTTGGGCAAAGACCCAAAAGGTGGCTTTCCATAAAATATCCCAAAAAGCACTTTCACTATTCACGAGGACATTTTTCAGCGTCCGTTCGAACTGAAAATATTTATGTGGGCTTAGAACATTTCCAGTACCCACCATAATAATTTTCAACGCGTTCTGAAACAATTCCAGTTTAGTGATTTTCATCTGCGAAAAGCATCTGAACCGGTTCCGACAGCTCCGAAACATTTCCGGTTTTTATTTCTGAAAATTCCAAAAAGTTTCCAGAATAATTCTGGCACCCTCCAAGAATTATCAGGCATGTGCCGAAATTTTTTTGACTTAATGGCATACCCCGAAACAACTTTTTCGGTTTCACCGAAACTCATCCGGTGACCTCTCTCTGCGGAACTTTTCCGCTGTCCGAAACTTTTCGGTGTCTGAAACTTTTAAGATGATTTTCTCTCAGACTCCCTGTCTAGTATTCAGCAGATAGATGACCCTTAAGCGTGTGAACCTATAGGTTCGGTGAAGTATAGACATGACCCGGAACCCCTTCCGATCAATGATCAACATTGGAGCCGTGGACACCCATATTGACCCCTATACCCACACGAATAAATATTCGAGTGAACCTCCAGTTGCAGTGAGCTATTCCTGTTGCTTCGTGATATGTCACAAACACCCGAGGTAAGATTTATTGCATCCCCATGGACGAACAATTTGTCCACCATGCAAGTTACCTCATTACCGGTTTTGTTCTCTTTTCTCGTTTCCGTGTTTCGGCATCCCAGTGATCAAATTACAAGGTGTCTGGCCAGACGATTATGGATATCGTAACACCGAGAGGGCCCGATAATATCTCTCCATCGTCGAAGGAGCAAATCCCAATCTTGAGCTATCAAGTTACTTGACACACTTTTCCATGAACCCGTAAGCCGCCGTAATAGCCACACATTTATGGATGACGTTTAACAAACCCCAAAGTTCATGAAGCAAGTATGAAGAAACTCGATACTCTCATGGTCTAAGGAATTATGCAAACATTAACCATCTCTGTGTTATCAACCATAAACTTGTGACGAATGAATCTCATAGCATAACATCAATCCGGGTCGATTCAACACAAATGTTCTCTTAACATTGTGCCCTCAAAGTTGCTGGCATTGACATGCCCATGATCAGGAAAACAGAACCATCATGCAACACTTGAGCTAGTCTTAGAGGCCAGACTAAGAATACTTCTTACCGTTTATTATTCCACGCATGCATATGAGTCTTCCTCCGAGCCTCGTGTTATTGCAGACTCAAGAACCATAGCAGTTATAGCATGAAAATAAACATAATTATGAACTTGGAGATAAATAATATCATTTATTATTGCCTCTAGGGCATACCTCCTACATGATGTTGATGTATTCTTGTGGCATTAGTATGCCCTTTGTTTGTATCCCCAGCTATTATGTAATGGTATGATGTAATGATATCCACCTTGAAAAAGCGTCTCCAATATGCGCTTCTATCCTTGGTGGGACCTTCGAGTTCCTTTAGGATAGAGTCGCATATTGGGCATGACAAGTTGGTATCAGAGCCTCGACCGAACATAGGAGCCCCCTTGTTTGATCATATAGTTTGGCCGGTGTTGAGTCTAGAAGAAAACTTTTTCAGAGTCTAGTTTTATCTGAGAGTAGGAATTATTTTTACTCCTCAGCCCCTTCGTTGCTTCGGTGAGAAATTTTGACGTAGGTGTTTTGACTTACTCCTCTTCCTCTTCAATTTTTTTAGAATCATGCAGTTAGTTTTCGTTCGTTGCGATGCTAGTTCTTTTCATCCGACGCACTTCTCTTCGAGTTGATTCGACCCTCTTTGTCTTTGCAAGATCAATCCTTAGTTCTTTCTCAACGACGTTGTTTTCCCGTCCGAAGATAGACTATGTCATCCGTAGTTGTCTTTATTTTTCCCACCCGCCCACCCATTTTATTCTCGGAGCCGGAGTCCGTAATCGAGTATCCATCCTACTTGTGTGAAGCCTTTGCATTCGTTCCTCAATTATTTCAACCGGTGCTTTTCTCTTCAAGTTATTCATTGGTTCCCCGTTCCAAGTTGCCTTTGTTGTCCCGCCCTCCCACCCATTTTTCTTCCCGGAGTTTGAGCCTCTCTTCGAGCATCAATTTCATTTGTGCGGAGCCTCTTCAGTCTTTTCTCAATTGTCTCAACTGGCGAATTATTGTCTAGTTAATCATTCTTCATCTCTTTTTTTCCTTTCCGGTGGATTCAATTCCAATTTTCGATGTTGAGCATATTCTTTCACATTGCTCAAGTATTTCACCTTGCTCGTTCGCCTCTCGCCATTTAA
Source organism: Triticum urartu (assembly GCF_056163025.1). Taxonomy (NCBI): domain Eukaryota; kingdom Viridiplantae; phylum Streptophyta; class Magnoliopsida; order Poales; family Poaceae; genus Triticum; species Triticum urartu. The sequence continues at coordinate 61,171,020 of NC_141877.1, read as the reverse complement.
TTGTTCCGGAGTTCCGAAGACATCTCAGAAGCTTCGTGTTTGCATTCAATTATTTCGAGGATATCACCTCATTCAAGTCTTTCAGTTGTTCCGGTGCATCAGCTCTCTCTCCAACAATCTGTTCCAACGGTGTTTTCTTTTGAGTGGGCCCTAACCCACAGGTCTTACCCAGGATCTTACCTAATTCTTCTAATTTTCCCAGAGTTACTCTCAAATTCTTTTCGAAGTTTGACGTAAGTATGAATTTCATCAGTCAGATGCTTTTCCAAGATCGATTTCAAATTATTTTCATTGTCGGCTCAACCTCTTCGCTTTTCATTCTCTCGGAGTATCTCAATAATTTTTGGTGGTGTTTCTCGTCGTCATTCTCAACACTTGAAGACCGAAGAAGAGTTTTTCCTCTAAATTTTGTTCGTTCTCCCGGAAATTTGTGGTGCTAGCTTGATGTTATCCTCTCAAATTGTTTCCAATCATGCGATTCTTTTCTTAACCATCTAGAGTATTTCAGGAGTTGTTTTCCATTTCATTTCATCGAAGGTCGTCACTTCAGAAGAATTCTTCATTCACGACATTCTTTTCGCGTACTCAATTCTTCAGGTGTTTCGATATTTCCTCAAGTATCTTTGTTCGTGTTATAGCTCTCCCTAGCGATTCATTCTCTTTTCATCATCTGTTTCAATTCTCACGGTGGTTCATTTAAGATTTTCACTTCCGTTCTTATCATATCAATTCATTCGTTCTTTCCAATCCTACCGGCGGTTCATGAAGACTTTCTCAACTTTTGTGCTATATCTCCCCTTAATGTCCTTGAACGAGAATAAGTAGTATGCAAATCCATTGCTTCTCATCAATTAAATTGATGAAGGATAATCATAACATAATTCTTATTCTTCTTTCATCAAGTTGAGTAATCCCTTCCTTCGGAATTTGGTCATGATGAATAAACTCTAATCCCAAGTGTTTTCAAATTTTTGTTTTTCGGAGTTCAAAGTTTCCGCGAGCATCTCGTCGGAACTCCCGTCTAAATCATCACAAGGCCTTAATCTTATTCTTCTCATCCTTGAATTCTATCTCATCATCCTTTTGTCACCGGAGTTCTTCATGGTGGTTCAGCAGGATTTAATTAATTCTTCAGGTGTTCATCAAGATTCTTGTTGGAGGAGCGCAAGTATCTTTTCCTCTTGCGTCTTGATGTGCAATTAATTCTCCATATTCTTTTGAAGTGGAGTTTTGCATTTCTTCGTTCTTCTCAGCTATTCAATCATTTCCGATTGTGGCCGGTTATCACCTCATAATTTTGAGATGTTTTCCATAAGCCCACAAAAAGCTTATTCTTTTCGTTGTTGAATTTCCAACAACTTCGTTCAACCCTTCTTCATAAGGATGCTTTTCAAACTCAATTATGGTAGAAGATGTCATTTTTCTTCTTCGTTCTTTTCATTAAACTCTTTCAATTCTTCCAGTGGCATTGTGTTGTTCCTCTCGTTAAGTATCGTTCCATCTTGTCAAGTTCATGTTCAATTCTTTCCATGATTCAGCCGGAGGGCTGCCTAAATTCGGTCGTTCTTATTCCTTTTCTATCTTGTTCTAACCGGAGTGGTTTCAGAGTCTATCTTGTTCCCGAGCTTTTGATTCTCGTCATATTCACCGTTTCTCTTTTCTACCGGAGTGCTCTCGTCTTTGTTCATCTTCTCTCTTGTGTTATTGTTTCACCTCTTCCGCTTTTCTTCTGTCTCGTTCCTGAGATCTCGGGATGAGATCTCTTGTTAGTGGAGGAGAATTGTATCGCCCCGAGTCCGATGTGCCAGGTGTCCTCCGTTTACTCGCCGTCGTTGCCATGTCATTCGCCTGCGTGTTGAACTTTGCCATGTCATCATGTGCATTTCATCTGCATGTTTTTCAAAACTTGCATCCGGCCACTTTCTCCGTTGTCCGTTTGGGAATCCGACACTCTCACACGCACTCGTTGCACCTCTCAGATCTTGTTTCGTGAGCAGGAGAAAAATGTTCTCGGAATGGGATAAAAGTTGGCGTGCGGTGTTGTTGTGTTGTAGGTAGACCGCCTGCCAAATTTCGTCGCATTCGGAGTCTGTTGATAGCCCAACCATCATCCGTAGCGGCTCCGTTGCCGGTTTATTCGTCGGATGTTTTCGGTCTCCGGAAGCAGTCGCCAGGCCTCTCTCTGACCTCTCTCACTCAGCCCAAAGCCTCTCTCACCCAGCCCACAAGGCCCAACCAAACCCTCCTCGCATCCGGTGCCATCCGATCATGATCGGAGGGTCCAGAAGCCCCTCCTAACCCTCATCCTAGCCCCCCTTTCCTATATAAACCCCCCCATGCCATTTTTGGCCTCCACCTACCTCCCTCCTCAATTTCCGCAGCCAGCCGCCACCTCCCTCCTTGTTTTCAGCGCCGGCCGCTCCCCCTCTGCTACTTGGCGCGCCACCGTTCGCCAGTCACCACCAGCATCGCCCTCCTCCGCCTCTCCTGCGCCGCCACGTCGCCGCCTCCAGCCACTCTGGGCGCGCCACCTCGCCTTCTCCACCGTCCCACCTCGCGCGGCCCGCTGCGGCCCGCAGCCGGCCCGACCGACGCCCGCGCGAGCCCGCGCGCCAGCCGCCCGAGGCGCCTCGCCGGCTCCCGACCGAGCCTGCCGCTACCGCCTACTCCTCCCCGAGCGCGCCGCCCCGCCGCCGCTCTGGAAGGGGCTCGTCGGAGCACGAGCCCCCAGCCCCGCCAGCTGCAGCCCGTGCGCCTCCGTGGCCTTGTCACCCTGCCACCCGAGCTCCTTGCCGTCCTCAAGGCGCCGCTGCCCGAGCTCCTTGTTGTCCCCATGGCACCTCCGCCCTCGTGTTCGTCACCGAAGGACCAGACCCCATCGGATCCGGCCGCCCTGGACTTTCCTTCGCCGGATCTGGCAGATTTCGGCGACCCTGGTCGCCCCGCCATCGCCTGCATGCCAAAGCCGCCATGGCCGGCCTCCTCTACACGTCGTACCGCCTTGTCCAGCTTCGCGCCAGATCCCGCGGTCCAAATAGGCCCGTGTCATCCTGTTGGATCCCCTCGTCCTGTTTCCCCGAGGTCCAATTTTCTTCCAAGTCCCTGAAAACTCATATTATGTGTGCATGTCTGGGTGGCTCTATCTTCGTGCATATTAATCCGTTTTGCCTGTATGATATGTCGAATTGTTCATCTCTGAATGCTCCACATGCTAGTGTCACTTGTATGCATGTCACTATCCATATTGATGCTAGAATCCTTGTTGCAAAAGTGCTAAATGATATAATCTACTGGAAATTGTTGTAACTTGTTGATTTGTCTTTTTCATAGCATTTTGTGTGTTTATCTTTTGAGCATTATGTCAACATGTTTTAGAAGCATCTTCATGCCATCTTTACAGTGATGCAATCCATGTATTTTTATGTGCCTTGTGGTGACTAGCACAAGCATGCAAAGTGTGCCACTTGATGTTTGTTGTTCTCTGAGACAGTGATTTTTGCTAAGTCTGTAACTGTTATATTAAGTTGCCATGTTAACTTGGTGCTACTATCAATTCCATGCATAATCAGGAAATGCCTAGTTGACATATTTTGATTTCCATGTTATGCTCTATCATGCCATGCCATTTTATGCCTCATATATGTCATGTAGCATATGTTTCTGTTGCCATGAACATGCCTAAATGATGTTCCAGTTTTCTGTTAACTTCATGATGACATGTTGTGAGCTTGTTATTAATTAATCTATGCCACTTTTGGAGATGCTCCAATTATATGAGTTGAAGCATTCTATGAGTACTTTAACCACATGCCAAGTTTGATAATTTGGGAATTTATATAACCTTTGTTCCAAGCTTGCAAACATGCTCTGCTGATGTTGTTGTTTTACACTTCCTGAAACTGTTACAATATTCAAACTTGTCTTGAAGGTTCCCACTAGTCCAGGAGCTATATGGTTATGATGCCTTGATGATATTTGCTCTTTGTTATGTGTAATTTGATGCCATTCCCTTGGTTGCCATATAATTTGCTGTAGTTTGTCTCTTTCTTGCTCTCAAGTTGCCATCATGGCAAATCTGTCAACCTGTTAACAGCATGTTCCATTTTGCAAGTATCATAGTAATTACTCCATGCATCATATGAATTTGTGCCCATGGACTAAGTTGAAGTATATCATGTCTACTACATGCCCATGTCTTTTGCATAATTATTAAAGTTGCTATGCTTGTTGTTATGTGCCTCCAAAGTCAGCATCATAATGCTATTGTTTTGCATTCCCAGATTTCCTCTAAGTCCAAGAGTCGGCTTATATCATGTTTGCATCTTGTCTTGATGATTCCCATGAACCTGTTGCTCATATGGTTATGACATGTTGTGTGTTTTGAGATCCATGATATGTACTAGCATGCCATGCTTTTGCTTGCCATGTTCTTGCACTGTAGCTTAATTATTTCTTGCCTCCAACATGCCATCGTATAAACTCTGCTCATGCATATGCTTTGTTTTTCACCAAGTCATAATCTGTGTTATCAAGTTGCCTTTTGCTTTGCTCATGTTGGATTAATCATGATGCCTATGAACCTGTACCTTGATGTTATTTGAAGCATGTAATCTGTATTTTAAGTACATATCAAGTTTGTGTCCATATGTTTCCTGTAGCATGTTGTTTCCTTGATTGCAAAGTGCTTATTTGCTGTTTTGGGCAGATTGTGTTTGAAACTTGTATTGAGTGTATGTGTTGAACTGTTGCTCCGTTTTGAGCATGTTCTATATGAAACTTGCTTCCTGTTGCATGTAGTTTCATCTTGCCTTGTTGCATCCTTGGTTTGATTATGTGTGCTTGATGTTTGAATGCATTTTGCATCAATGCTATGTTTAACTTGTTTTGCTCATATCTTCTAGGCCGTAGCTTCGAATTAAACGAACTTTATATGTAACTTGACTAGAAAACCGTGTAGATCATCTTGGTGCTCTTTAAATTGATGTTTAAGAGGTAATAGCACCCCAGGTACCCTAACTTGCACAGCATGTGACATTTTAGTCCTAAACTTGCAAAGTGCAACCCCATCATACCCCAATTTGCACCTCATGTGATGTTTTAGTTCCAGGCCAATCAAAGAACCACAATTGGCAGCCCGGTGGCTGGCCCGGTCGGCACACGCCGTTTTGCAAAACCCCCCTGTCATTTTCCCTAATTAACCCGCACTTCACCTCCACCTGAATTAAATCTGTCCGGAAGGAATCGAGTTCGCGTCCGCCTCAGCTCCAGCTCCAGCTCCGGGGTCCGCCGCCTCGTCGTGTCCGACCACTTGCTGCCCACCACGCAGCGCCTCAGGGGCGCCTCGCTGCCCGCGTCCTCCGCGCACAGGGCCGCCGCCCAGCAGTGCAAGCCCGCGCCGCAGGTCGCCTACACCCAGAGCTTCCAGTACGGCCAGGCAATGGCGCACTAAGCAGATTGCTTTGCAAGCTCGTGAAGAAGGAGAAGATTTAGGTCTCAGGTGAGATCGATGGGTAAGATGGCTCGCAACACGATTATATCTGGGAATTTAGAATTGTAGTTTACCCTGCTGCTTTCTTTTCTTTTTTGTGGGTGGATCTGATGTCTCTACATATATAATAGATACCGAGTGTATGTTGGTGGACCACCAGCATACAACTCCTCTATGGCCGGATCAGCGCAGCCGTTCATCTCCTCCATGCCTGCCCAGAGCCGCCATCTATCTCCACTATGGCCGTCAAGATCTGGCACTCTGGCTGCAAGAAGAAGATTGCTGTTGTCCAAGAAGACCGATGGGTTCAGTTTCAGAGTTTGAGTTCAATACTTGAGCCTGCACTTTAAGTTGGATCTGCAAGAACAGTGCAGAAACGATGGATGAAACTGAAGCTCCTGGTTTTGTTGCAGTTAAATTTAGGAGCTATGGTCAGTTCATGTATATTGTTTTCAATCATAGTCCCTTCATGTATACATGTTCATAGCATTGTGAGGGGAGTATATAGGAACAGAGACTCTGACTGAATTGCCTATTGAATTGTTTCTTACCCCAGGAGGCCGGAGCTGATTGTGTCATGTTTGATTCTTAGAAATATTTTTGCTAGTGCTAACTGAACTTTAATAGCGATGGCTTCAACTATATTGAGTAAGATCATATTGGGGTTTGGTTTGGTCAGAGTTACACTGTTGAAATTGTTCATTACAGATTTATAGCTGTAATTCAATCGATACATGTGGCAGTTTTTATTTAGTGTAATGGCTCTATGTAGTTAATGTTTTCTTTTATATAAATATGTGAGGAGCTATTCTAGAAGAGGATTCAGCAGCATGTGTCTTTGTACAAAGTATACCAGGCAAATCTGCATGCAGTATTGCTCTCTGCTCTGCACTAGTGTTCTCTGGGGCTCTGTAGTATATATAGCATGTGTCTTTGTGTTCCATTGAACGTTTAGGTTCATGAACAAGAGAACCACCGAGCCACCTTCACGGCTGTGTAACCACTACTTTGCACAATTTAAACGGGTATCACACTTATCCCACATAAACAAGATGTGGGTGTTGACGGGCTTCCCACTTGCAGCCTGACTGGTGGTTCTTTCCATTCTTTTGGGTTCGTGGGTGCGATGTAAATGTTGGTCCTTTATGTTTTTGCCTCCTGTAGTAAATAAAAAGCTAATGCAGATTCGTGATCGACTGCTCCTATGTTCGTCTTGATGATATAGATGCCGTCCACTGCTTCTCTTCAGATCTGAAGAGCTAAACCATCTTTCCAGTTGCTACCAGCTAATGGTTTGTGCAGCTCACAATAGCTGGTGGAGCTAGCTAATGAGGGTTTTGTTTTCCTTTCGTAATGGCTTAATACAACAAATGACACGCATTATAATTATAGAAAGCAGTTCCATATGATGGAAGTGCTGCTCAAACAAATAAAATAATGATGAGCATGCTTCGTTAGACTGTAATGTCGGTGCATCGACAAGGTAGAATAAAATAATAAGAACGTGTCGGTGTATTAGCAAAGGAGAAGAAAAACAATAAAAAATGGAGAAGAAGACAAAGAAGAAAAGGAGACAGTTCACACACGAAAATTTGCACATTTCTTTTCCAAGTTCGGTGTATGTTTCTCAAGCTACCGTCTTTTTGAAAAAGTGCAAGGGGGTTTTTACGAAACTGCATGCGCTGACCGGGCCAGCCACCTGGCTGTCAATTGTCGAGCTGTGGTTGGCCTGGGACTAAAACGTCACATGCAGTGCAAGTTGGGTATGGTGGGGTTACATTTTACAAGTTTGGGACTAAATCATCACATTTTGTGCAAGTTAGGGTACCTGGGGTGCTATTACCTCGATGTTTAACAACTTTAACATAATGTTTTGTTCAGATCTGGACCAATTTCAAAATTTGCATATGGGGAGTTTCTGGAATTGTTATATTTTGTTTCCGGCCTCGTTTAAACGTGTTTAGATGTATTATTCTTGTATGCATCATCTCTTGCCATGAGTAGCACCATGTAGCCTTGTCATGCATCATACTTGGTTGAGCATCATGCCATGTTATGTATTGTGTGTTTACCGCGTTGTTTGCTTCTTTTCGGTTGTGCTTCTTCTCGATAGTTTCGGTTTCATTGCGATTGTGAGGACTTGTTCGACTACGCTTGGTTCGTCTACGTGGCTTTGTCTTCTTCATGGACTCGATCTTCTTCCTAGCGGGATTTCAGGCAAGATGGCCGTCACCTTGGATCTCACTACTATCTTTGTTATGCTAGTTGTCTCGATGCTATCGCTATGTCACGCTACCTACCACTTGTTTATGAAGTCTCCCAAATTGCCTTGATAGCCTCTAACCTTTTCACCCTTCCTAGGAAAAACTGTTGCTTGGCTATGTTACCGCTTTGCTCAGCCCTTCTTATAGCGTTACTAGTTGCAAGTTGTTCCATGTTGGGACATGGATATCATGGAGATCTTGGGATATCACAATATCTCTTATTTAATTAATGCATCTATATATTTGGTAAAGGGTGGAAGGCTCAGCCTTTTGCCTGGTGTTTTGTTCCACTCTTGCCGCCCTAGTTTTCGTCATACCGATCTTATGTTTCTTGATCTTGCGTCCCTAACACGGTGAGGGTTTATGGGCCCCTCTTGACAGTTCGCTTTGAATAAAACTTTTCCACCAAGGCCCAACCTTGGTTTTACCATTTGCCTAATAACAACTAAAACTTGCATAGGGACTTTCCTGACCCCGAGGACTTAATCAACCCCCCCCCCCTCGGGCCAGTGCTCGTCATGAGTGTTGGTCCAAAATGGCAGTAGCCGGGGCCACCAATGGGTGTGCCAGCCGGAAACTTAGCCAATCCGATCGTGGCCTGAGAGAGATACACGCGGCTACTATCAGGGTGTCGGCACGTTAGGAGGTCTTGCTGGACTTGTTTTACCATTGCCGAAATGTCTTGTGCACCGGGATTCCGAGTCTGATCGGAGGGTCCCGCGATGGAGGATTGCCTCCGTGGATCGTGAGCTTGTCATGGGCTAAGTTGGGACACCCCTGCAGGGTTTAAACTTTCAAGAGTCGTGCCCGCGGTTATGTGGAAGATGGGAATTTGTTAATATCCGGTTGTAGTGAACTTGAAGTAAACTCAATTAAAATACACCAACCGCGTGCGTAACCGTGACTGTCTCTTTTCGGGGAAGTTCAAGAGGAGAACATGGTTGGGTTATGTTTGAATGTAAGTAGTTCAGGATCACTTCTTGATCATTACTAGTTTGCGACCATTTGCGTAGTTTCTCATCTTACTCTTATGTTTGTAAGTTAGCCACCATACTTTGCTTAGCCGCTGCTGCAACCTCACCACTTACCCTTTCCTACCCATTAAGCTTTGCTAGTCTTGATACCCAATATAATGGAATTGCTGAGTCCTTGTGGCTCACAGATTACTACACCAACAGTTGCAGGTACATGTAATGCGATGATCATGACGTGAGAGCGATGTTTACTTGTTTTGGAGTTCTTCTTCATCGATCATGGGATAGGTTCCTGGTCGACAGCCTGGGCTAGCAAGTGGATGTCGTTTGAGTTTCTGTTTGTGTTTCATCCGTAGTCGGATGTTGTTCTCATGTATGATGTTGATGTATTCTTGTGGCATTAGTATGCCCTTTGTTTGTATCCTCAGCTATTATGTAATGGTACGATGTAATGATATCCATCTTGCAAAAGCGTCTGCAATATGCACTTCTATCCTTGGTGGGACCTTTGAGTTCCTTTAGGATAGAGTCGCATATTGGGCGTGACAGAGGGGGCGCTACACAAGGACACAATATTGTCTTAGCCGTGTGCGGCGCCCCCATCCACCGTCTACTCCCTCGGTCATATTTTCATAGTGCTTAGGCGAAGCCCTGCGGAGATCTCATCACCATCACCGTCATCGCGCCGTCGTGCTGCTGGAACTCATCTACTACTTTGCCCGTCTTGCTGGATCAAGAAGGCGAGGACGTCACCGAGCTGAACGTGTGCTGAACGCAAAGGTGTCGTACGTTTGGTACTTAATCGGTTGGACCGTGAAGAAGTTCGACTACATCAACTGCGTTGTCTAACGCTTCCGCTGACGGTCTACGAGGGTACGTATACACACTCTCCCTCTCGTTGCTATGCATCCCCATGGATAGATCTTGCGTGTGCGTAGAATTTTTTTGTTTTCCATGCAAAGTTCCCCAATAGTATCGCTTAGTGCGGGCTGAAGGGGGGGTATCGGTTGGACTGTTTCCCCCACTATAAAAGGCGGTCTTCTTCCTCAAGAAGGGAAGAAGACCCACCTCTTTTCCCCAAGTTCCATTGTTTCACCAAAGCTCATTTTCGCCCGATCTCTCTCCCTAGCCAATCAAACTTGTTGATTTTCTAGGGATTGGTTCAGAAGGCCCCGATCTACACTCACCAAGAGAAATTTGATTCCCCCACTAATCCCTTGCAGATCTTGTTACTCTTGGTGTCTAAGCACCCTAGATGGTTGAGGTCACCTCAAAGCCAGGTATCGTTGGGAGCCTCCAATCAAGTTGTGGAGATAGCCCCAACCTTGTTTGTAAAGGCTCGATCGCCGCCTTCAAGGGCACCACTAGTGGAATCACGACATCTCGCATTGTGTGAGGGCGTGAGGAGAATACGGTGGCCCTAGTGGCTTCTTGGGGAGCATTGTGCCTCCACACCGCTCCAACGGGGACGTACTTCCCCCAAAGGGAAGGAACTTCGGTAACACATCCTCATCTCCATCGGCTCCACTTGTGGTTATCTCTTCCCTTTACTTTGTGCAAGCTATTGTTGTGTTGTATCCTTTGCTTGCACTTGTTGTTGTTGTTGTTGTTGTTGTTGTTGTTGTTGTTATTGTTTGCATTATATATGTTGCTCACCTAGTTGCACATCTAGACAACCTATTTGTTGCTAAACCTAATTTGTGAATAAAAGCTAAAAATTGGTAGTTGCCTATTCACCCCCCCCCCCCCATCTAGTCAACCATATCGATCCTTTCACCTAAGCAACAAATGCAGAGAGATCTCAAGCGCACACAATTCAATGCCATTTCAACCTCTGGGGGCTTCCCAGGCACCACATCGTGTGCACCACCCTAAAACGAAAATATAGGTGTGCTCATAGCTACCATGGGGTTGTTAATAACCGGACCAGTAATCTGCTAGAGATCCCATCCAAGCTACGCGGTGGGAGACTTCGTCTAACAGTGCTGACCTGCAATCCAAGATAAGAGGAGCAACGATCACTACTGTCATACTTTTGCGAAGGAGATGGCAAGCCAGCCAATGATATTCGGAATAGCAACAATCATCAGTGACTGTAAAAATGAATGAGCAAGCTTGTTAGAAATACATAGAATATCATTAGTTTAGCTAGCTACTGAAACATTGCAAAGATACGCCCAAAATTCAAAAGTTTGGCACATCAGTAATGCTCCGTCCCCCACATTTGGTTCATTTCAATTCCTTGATTACCACAAAAATGACAGAACTAAGTGTTGACCCATGGAGCTGATAAGGCCCAACCCCTAATGTAGCAGATTGTGCCAGCAAGGCATTGATTTTGGAGCGCATAATTTCAAGTTTATCCAAATAAGAACTAATCAACATTTGATATACAAAACCACATCCACTTTATTTGATTTGAATTAACCAAAATGTTGAATAGGTATTGGTTGCAAGGGGCATCAATCAACCAAGCATTGACATTGACCCTTGTTAACTTTCAAGCCACAAGCAGCAGCAAACTGACCCATCTCGCAATGATATACTACTGACAACAACCGCATAGAGCAAGGCGAGTAGGCCAAAGAAAGAAAATCTCACCCCAGATGGCCGCTGGCGATGGCCCCGACCATGGCGCTGACGTTGGAGAGGGAGCCGAACACGGAGAAGTACAACGCGCGAGGGAGCACTGCCAGGCAGGGGAGTGGGGACAGAGGCAGGGCACGGGAAAACGGAGGGTGAGGCATTGGAGTTGAGAAAATGCGACGGCGGCTCGCGGTGGATCTCCTTATCCACCGCCGTCGGCAGCTCCCCAAGACTCGACGGCTCGAGGGGAAGTCAAGTTGGATGGTGGCGGCGACATCATAGAGGGGGCTAGGTCAGGGGAGTGGGGAGTGGAGGAATGGAGGGGAATGTGAGGAGTGGGGAGTGGAGGAGTGGACGACGCGGTCGCGGCTGTCTCATTGATTAGGGGGGTACTCGCTCCGTCAAAAAAAGTTTGTCCCTCAAATGGATGTATCTAGCACTGTGCTAGATACATCCATTTAAGGGACAAACTTTTTTGGACGGAGCAAGTACCAGTGAATTGGAAAAGACCACGTGGCGCCAGCCTATGTGAAATCCTGAAAATGCCCTCCGCGGGGCAAGGAAATTTCAGCCGGTGGCACGAACCCGGTGTCGATTCCCAGCAATACCTTCCACACCCACGTCGAAAGCCAATGACAAAACTAGCTCACACCACCTGGGCCCCGCCTGTCATAGAGAGGTGGGAAGTAGCACGAGTGAAAAACGAAGCGCACTATTCATTGCAGCAGTGTTTATATCGATCTGACGGCCAGGATCGCTCCATCTAGAGATCCGACGGACAAAATCATTTTGGGAACATAATTTGACAGCCCAAAATCACATGCCGTGAGAAGGCTCCATTTTTGCTCCGGGAATGGAATTTGTCGTTGCCTCTATCATTCGGACCGTGAGTTTTGTCCCAGCCCACAGCCACCCCATAGTCCAATAGTCCATAGAGCACACAGCACGGATCGCCGCAACAAGGGCAAAGCAGAGAAGTTCGATCAACTTGACGGACGAGTGAGATCACGTCGTATAAAGTCATACACACTATTCATCATACGCACAGCAATTTCGAGCAAAGAACGCCGGTTTCTTCTATGAAAAAAAATTCTTTATTTGACACTGTCTTAAAATCTGGTTCCTTATTTGACACTAGAAAAGTTCTTCTTTCCTATTTGACACTAGTCCTAAATTTTATTCCCTATACGACACTTCCGTCCATTTTGAGCCTAAATGACACCTGAAAAGACGATTTTGCCCCTCATGCGATATGTGTGTGCGCGTGTGTGCTGATGCGTGTGTGGGTGCATGCACACATGTGTGCTGCTGCTGCATGTGTGCCGCTGCATGTGTGTTTGCTATTGCGTGTGTTGTTGCGTGCCTATGTGCTGCTGCTGCGTGTGTGTGTGCTGCGTGCGTGTGTGTTGCTGTGTGTGTGCGCGTGCATGTGTGTTGCTGCGTGTGTGTGCGCGCGTGTGTGTGCACGTGTGTGTTGTTGCATGTGTGTGCGCATGCGTGTGTGTTGGTGCATGTATATGTGTTGCTGCGTGTGTGCTCCTGCGCTCGCACCGGTGCTGCATGTGTGCGCTATTGTCCCCCACACACATACCACATGAGGGACAAAAGAGTCTTTTCAGGTGTCATTTAACCTTAAAATGAACGGAAATGTCATATAGTGAATAAAATTTAAAACTTATGTGAAATAGGGAAGAAATTTTTTTCAGTGTCAAATAAAAAAGCATATTTTAAGATAGTGTCAAATAAGGAATTTTCTCTTCTTCTATCTAGGAAAAAAGAAAAAAGAGGTAGTGAGCGCCGGCTCATCCATTCCCCTCCCCCCTGTGTCCAAAAAAAACATCCCTCTCCCCCGACCCCGAGCGGCGGAGCGCCGCCTCCGCCGGCCGCCGTTGCTGCCGTCGTCGACCACCTCCTGGTGCTGCCGTCGAAGATCATCTCGCCATCGACCACGAAGCTATTGGACTCGAGGCAAGGAGAAGCTGAGGAGGAAGCGCCGCGTCTGCAGCTGCCCGCCGTTGAGTAGAGGGTCGACCGCCGTCTCTACCTGCCCGTCGTCGACCACCTCCTCGCCGGATCGCCGCCGTCGACCAGAGACGGCCACAAATCTGGAGGACGCGGGGGATGGAGCCGGTCCGGACGCGCCTGCACCTGCACGCGGTCTCCCCTGTCCTCTCCTCTGTTTGTTCCTATGCTCTCTGATGACTGATGACTGATCTATTGAGTGCCAAATTTTTCAACAATTAGTACTGAATTGTCAGCACTTAGTACTGATCTATTGAGCATTGACCACGTCGACCCTGACTCTTTGCATCTCAGAGCTGTTGCTACCGGGCAAGATCAATTCATCTTCCAAGTGAAGTGTGACTGCTTAGGAGCAACAAAGGTCTTGCGATGCAGAGATCTTGAAATTGCCGGGCAACATGCAAATTGCCACTGCCAACGCAGCTCTCTTCAAGGAGAAGAAGGGCAACCACACGGCAAGCATTGTAAAAGCAATCTCAAATTGACAAAAAAAAGAAAAGGAGAAGAAGGGCAAGCTTTGGGATAGAGAACAGAAAACTGAAGGTTGTTAACCTGAATGGTGACTCCACGGTGCTAGGAGCATTGCAAACTGAAGTCAGTGCCTTAGAGAGGCACACCCTGTCACTGGCCAAGGATTGCTTGCCTTCGAACAAACTAAAGAAAGAGGTATACAGCTATGTTCTTTTTGCATCTTCCTCATTTGTGTTCATGTTGGAGCATGATGCCAGTTTATTCAGCTCATTTTGCTAGACATGATTATGCTTGTTTCCCTTTAGTCCAGGACAAGAATTTGGCATGCATATATACAGCTAATTATTTCATTTCCAGTGACAAGCAGGAACAAAAACAATCACCGGTGTAATAGTAACACAGGAAAACTATCGAATAGTTTCTCGATGAATCCGAAAACAGTGTCTAACTCTAATCCAAACAAGAATCTGGGTATAGTTGTAGTACACACAAGTATCACATTGTTTGTCTAACAAAACTTCAGTCTAACACATCTCCTGTGTCTCAATCAGAGTGCAGCCCAGGACAACAGGCGACTCATCCACTTAGCGCCTCTGCTAAGCGTCGAAGAAACTCCAGCCGGGGAGCAACGGCTCGACCACCAATGACGAAGTACACAAGCTCCTGGTGGTCGTCCCGGGTGCTCTTGAAGAACTCCAGTGGGGATATCAATGTGGGCTCGTATCCCCAGCAGAAAACTAGCCCGGCTTTCTTCTGCCAGGTGCCAAGAACTGCTCCAAGGTCTTCTCCCATTACCCTCCTGTGGTCCTCGTATGTCAGCTCCCATGCCAGTGGGTCGCCCTCGCCGCTGCTCCTGGCATTCTGATAAAGCGCAGCTCCCCGTCCCTCGAACCATATCATCAGCTTGGTGGGATGTGACCTCCATGCCCCGAAGACCCTTCCCTGGCAGGGAGCAGCAACGACAGAGATCTTCTCCCATCCTTGATCAAGCTTCAGCTGCCACAGTACAACATCGGTGTTGGTGTCGGCCCGCGACGCGACACAGATGGAACCCGACAGCTGCATGAGCCCCGAGTGGAGAGCCTCATGGGGGAGGTCCACCTTGATGCTCGTCTCCTCCTGGAGGTTGAAAACTATCAACCGCCGGATCCGGTTGTCGTGCCCGCCAGCCTCCAACATGTAGACCAGGTTGTCTAGGCAAATAGAAGGATCAAGCTCTGCGATATTGTCGGAGGGAAGGATGCTCCGTGGCTGGGTGCTTGGGTGACCGCCGAGGCTCTTGACCATTATAGACCCGTTCTGCAGCATCAAGATCTTGAAGTTCTTGGCAGATTTGCAATAGCCGAACCCACAGAACCTGTGCCTGGAATCGAATTCCATAAAGACTAGCATCACATCAATCTTTAAAGCAGGGTTGAAGATGACGCAGCCGCTAAACCTTTTGGTGACGAGATTTGAAACCTGGAGAGCGATCAATCCATTGGCAGTTCCAAAGTAGCTGTAACCGAACTTGGCGCTGAGCCCATGGCAGAAACTAGAGGATGGAGTCTCGTCACGGAAGGTGAAATTCTGACGATCCCCCATGATGATGGGATCGATGCAGTAGGCCATGTGCACGTCGCTCGCCTGTGGTTGGCGAGATTTGATCCAAAAGGAGGAACCCGATACAGCGGCCATCAGGTTCTTGGATGCGCTTGCGTAGCGGAAGATGTCTCGCGAGGGGAGACGAGCGAACAGCTCCAGTACGAGATCCTGGGAGAGCTCCTCCTCCGATCCGTCCTCCTCCGATCTCTTTCTCTTCTTCCTCCCGGCCTCCTCCTGGACAGGTGGCTTCTTCCCTGAATCCATGGCGAAACTGGCGAAACCTAGCGGTTGTCAGCTCTGACGAGATACGAATCCCCCTGCGCGGCTGCGCCTCGTGTATTTATAAGGAATCGCAGCCACGGAAAAGGTTTTCCTTTCTTTTGTTTAGTATAGGGAATCAGAAAAGAAAAAAGTTCGGGGGTACTAGCCGTAGGACTACCTATTCTTTTCCCTCCATTGAACTGCTTCCTTACCATATACCCCGTTCCTAAATATAAATTTTTTTAGACATTTCAAATAGACTACAACATATGAATGTATGTAGACATATTTTAAAATGTAGATTCACTCATTTTGCTCCGTATGTAGTCATTTGTTGCAATCTCTAGAAATACTTATATTTAGGAACAGAGGGAGTATATACGGAGTATATACGATCCCCATGCCAATGGAAGGAGAAGGTCCGACTATCCTTCATCTCAAAAAAGTAAAAACAAATTACCTCGAGATTTCGAGACCATCAAACTATCACTATTGTCGCAAGAATGAGCCGCCGACATTTTCTGTCGGAGTAATGGGCCACAGGTAGTCTAACCCGAGTCCCTGAGCCTTTCAAGACATTGGGCCGACTGCGCCCCACAAACGTCCAGAATGAAGCGTCGCCTTCTGGTGACCAGCTGGCTCAAGTGGCCGGTTGCCGGAAGATGGCCAAGCTCCAGAAGACAGCACCAAGACGGGCCGACTCCAAACAGGCGGCCTCCAGAGAGGTCGGCTCCTAGCAGGTGGCCCACGGCGCCCTCAAAGTCTGCGCCCTCATTAAAAAGACAAGACATAATATGGCTACAATGTAGCCCATCACCCCATATCCAAGGCAAGGCGTAGCCACGGTGCCCCGTACCGGCGGAGATCTCCGCACGATGCGGCACCGTTGCCACTCCGTCCTTAACGTCACCCCTGACAGGCGGAGCCCTGTTCCCACGACGGCCTGTCGGTACGGCCTGCAGGCGACGGGCCCTACTAGGCAGCGAGAGCCCGTGTATTTATAAGGAATCACAACCATGGAAAAGGTTTTTCTTTCTTTTGTTTAGTAGGGAATCAGAAAAGAAAAAAGTTCGGGGGTACTAGCCGTAGGACTACCTATTCTTTTCCATCCATTGGATTGCTTCCTTACCATATACGATCCCCATGCCGATGGAAGGAGAAGGTCCGACTATCCTCCATCTCAAAAAAGTAAAAATATGACCTCAAGATTTCGAGACCAGCGATCTATCGCTACTGCCGCAAGAATAAGCCTCTGATGTTTTCACTTGTACATGACGTGCACTAGACAAAGGAAAGTGTCAACACCTCTTATCGGTGTTAAAAAGGAAAAACAAAGAGATCCCTTCCCTCGGCGCCTCAGTGGCGCTGGCCACCACTCTGGTGTCGGCGTCCACCCTCTCATGGCCTCGTGCATCTTGCTCTCGGCTGGCTCCTTCGCCTCGGGCTCACCCTCCCTGCCAAGGCCGTCGCTCCTGGGCACAATTTTCAGTCTCATCGTCCTGGTTGGCGCCTCGGGACCAACTCGTGGCCCATGCGCCTCCACCGCATGCAGATTGGCAATCTATGGACGGCCGGCGCCCCTGCGAACTCCCCCTCGACGGTGTCATGGATTATGGGGGTATTCATCACGTCGGCCTTTCATTAATGGGCCGGGCCGAGGACCACAGACAACTGAAGAATGGGCCACGTAAGCTATAGCCCTCAGTGTACTCAAGATGGAATGCTTACTTTGCATACACTTCAAGGCATATTCAAATATTCAGCATGTTTATGGCTAGATGCAACCGACCATGTGTAACCCTAGGTACCCCTCGGCCCCTATACAAGCCGAGGGTTTAGGTATGTAGATGCAAGTTAGATTCATTCATGCGATCTTGAGGTAGATCATCCTGTACTTTGTACCCCATCTACAATTAATACAATACAAGCAAGACGTAGAGTTTTATCTCTTCGAGAGGGCCCGAACCTGGTTAAATACCATGTCTCTCTACTTCCTGTTATCATCAAGCCGATATCACCAGCTTAGGACCCCCTATCCGAGATCTGCCGCATTTAGCTCCGACACTGGTGGCCCATGCAGGTCACTCTGTGTGATCACGAAAGCTCGATGGCTCATCTTTGGATCGACGAAAACATTGATTATGGGAAGACTTTCTTCCCCGGGCAGCCTTTTGCCTTCGACATCATCGTGTTGCACGTCGACTCGACTGGCCAGCTAGGCCAAGTCAAGAATCTCATCCCAAGCCAAACCATCAGGTTTGGCAATCTAGAGTATGCCGCGGACTCCGGTGGTGAACTTGCTTTTTCAGGTTGGGTGTGAGACCAGACCGAGGATCTCGCCAACGCCGATGTCCTAGCACCAGGCTCAATCTTGGAGCAAGACCTTGGAGGCATCAACATCTCGGATCAACCCTCGAGCTCGGACCCTCGCATTACCTGTCGGATCAAACTTCATATCTGACCACCGGAACCCCGAAGGCCGCAACATGTGGAACCTCAGAGAAACTTCAACTAAGCCCCACCTACTATCACCGCGGGCCCGACAGCCACAACCTTCCACTGGCCACCACTCCGGTGTCGTCGTCCATCCTTCAATGGCCTCGTGTGTCTTGCTCTTGTGTGAATCGCCGCCGGAATCCACCAATGCGTCGTTGTGGGTGGCAAAAAAAAGCTCGGGGATGACAAAGAACCATCGGGTCCAAGCGCTGCCTCCAACCGCGCCAATGCTGTCCGGCGTGGCCACCGCGTCTCCGGCAACGACAAGCCGCCTTCCGGCCGCACCTACCGGAGGCAAACAGTCTTGAAAGCCGACGACGACGGCATCGGCGCTCGCCGAGGCGGCAGCCAAGAAGAAGACGAAGAAGACTGCGGCGCCGGCTCTTCTAAGGCCTACGCCTCGTGCGGCAACTCTGGCTGCCCCTACGGCGACTGCTCCGACGCGAGCGGTAGCCGCGGCTAGGATCTCCCCCTTATTCTAGCAGATCGGTACCCCGACCATATCCTTGGGCAGCTCCGATGTATCTATCTTTTTGTAGACAGCTGCATCGAGTTTCTCTTCTTCCACTATTGGATCGGGTGTTTTCTCCGTTCGGTCGGCTTGGCCAGCCCGGAAGTAATACGAAGTGAACGGGAACCTTGCGCATGCAGCGCTAACAACTTTTGACTCGAGCACAGTAGGAATAGTTTCCTTAACCTGAGTGACCAAAGGAAGAACGCTCTTGATACATTCCATTCAAAAGATCGCATTGAGTAGGTGGCTCCAGCCTGCCAGGAGCCCATCTTGAATAGTAAGTTCGGATTGCTAAGATAGGAGTAAAGCCGAACGTAAGCATCGGTACGGATCGACTGGCCTGCCCACCATCACCAACGGAACTTTCACCTCTCGGCTCAGAGAGTTAGCAACAAAAAACGTGGCCGCCAAGTGCTCGATGAAATGCCAACAAGTTAAAAACCTCGTGTCCTGTTGGAATTCGATAGTGATTGTTCGTGATCGGTAGTGATGGTTTATAATGCTTGCTTTGACATTGTAGAGCAGAGATGAGCATGGCTGAATTTCTCGCATCGTTGGAGTCCTCGGCCACCGTTGGCCTTGATGATTTCAACTATGGTGACT
The DNA here is from genome assembly GCF_056163025.1 of Triticum urartu. Taxonomy (NCBI): domain Eukaryota; kingdom Viridiplantae; phylum Streptophyta; class Magnoliopsida; order Poales; family Poaceae; genus Triticum; species Triticum urartu. The sequence continues at coordinate 61,151,757 of NC_141877.1, read as the reverse complement.
CATTTTTCGATTATTCGGCCACCCAATACACGCAGAGCTTATGATCATACAATACCCCTGATTCCGAGCGCTACACCTGTTTCGATGCGACCTTATCGTCTTGCACCAGCTCTGAAAACTAAGTTAGAGAAGCAAATTCAAGAGATGCTCACAAGTGGAGTAATTCGGCCAAGCAACAGCCCATTGTCCTCTCCTCTGCTCATGGTTAAAAAGAAGGACGACACTTGGCGACATGTCATAGAGTACCGTCACTTAAACGCCATGTCTCAAAAATGGAAGTTTCTTATTCCAATAGTGGATGAACTACTAGACGAGCTCGCAGGTGCCAGTTGGTTTACTAAGTTGGACTTGCGCTCGGGCTACCATCAGATCCGCCTTGCTCCTGGAGAAGAGTACAAGACTGCCTTTTGAACGCACTCTGGTCATTACGAGTTCACAGTAGTGTCCTTTGGCTTGACTGGCGCTCCATTCACGTTTCAGTTTGCGATGAACCATACACTTGAGTCGGGCAACAGGAAATTTGTCATTGTATTCTTCGATGATATACTAGTTTTCAGCGCCACATTTAAGGATCATCCTCGTCATCTTACAGAGGTGTTGAAACTTCTAACCGAACACCAATGGAAGGTCAAATTATCGAAGTGCACATTTGCTCAGAGGCAAGTCGGGTACCTTGGCCATATCATCAGTGGTGGGGGCGTACCTACAGATCCAAGTAAAATTTCAGCAATTGAGTCTTGGCCTACTCCTAAAAATGTCAAGGAGAACCGAGGATTCTTGGGGCTTGCCTGTTATTACAGGAAGTTTATCCGCAATTACGGGATAATATGCCGTGCTCTCACTAATTTACTCAAGAAAGGAGTTGTGTTTTGCTGGTCTGACAGCGAGGAGCAAGCGTTTCAAGCTGTCAAACAAGCTTTGATTTCCGCTTCAGTTTTATCACTCCCAGACTTCAGCAAAACTTTTGTAGTTGAGACAGACGCGTGTGGTATTGAAATTAGTGCGGTACTTATGCAGAATGGGCATCCCCTTGCGTATGTCAGCAAATCATCGGCCCCTAGGAATCGAGCACTCTATCTATGAAAAGGAGTATTGTAACGTCCTCGATGTGACTATATCTCTCACGTGTTGAAGCATGACTTAAAGGCATAACCACATTGAAAGCAATGTCGCAAGTGAGGTAATCTTCACAACAACCCATGTAATAAATAAGGGGAAAAGATACATAGTTGGCTTACAATCGCCACTTCACTCAATATATGAATAAAGCATTACATTCATCCAAATACACTCAAGGTCCGACTACGGAACCAAAATAAAAGAAGACTACCCCAAATGCTACACAGATCTCTGATCGTCTCGACTGGACTCCACTACTAATCAACTGGAAACGGAACAACATAACAAACACGATCTTCAACTAGCTCCTCCTTGAGCTCGGTTGAGTCACCTGCACGGTAACATCGGCACCTGCAAACTGGTTTTGGAAGTACTTGTAAGTCATGGAGACTCAGCAATCTCACACCCTCGCGATCAAGACTATTTAAGCTTATGGGTAGGTAAAAAGTATGAAGTGGAGCTGCAGCAAGCGACTAGCATATAAGGTGGCTAATATACGCAAATGAGAGCGAGAAGAGAAGGCAAAAGTACGGTCGAACAAACTATGATCAAGAAGTGATCCTAGAACAACCTACGCCAAACATAACTCCAACACCGTGTTCACTTCCCGGACCCCGCCGAGAAGAGACCGTCATGGTAACACACGCGGTTGATGCATTTTAATTAAGATAAACTTTAGGTTTTCTACAACCGGACATTAACAAATTCCCATCTGCCCATAACTGCTGGCACGACTTTCGAAAGTTCATAACCCTGCAGGGGTGTCCCAACTTAGCCCATCACAAGTTCTCATGGTCAACGAAGGATATTCCTTCTCCCAAGACAATCCGATCAGACTCGGCATCCCAGTTACAAGACATCCTCGACAATGGTAAAACAAGTCGAGCAACACCGTCCGAATGTGCCGACAAATCCCGATAGGAGCTGCACATATCTCGTTCTCAGGGCACACTCAGATTGTCCAAACTTCCGGTAGGCCAGCCCAAAGTCGCCACTGGTGGCCATCGGCGGCTGATAAGGTGGACCAACACTTAGAGGAGCACTGGCCCGGGGGGGTTAAATAAAGATGACCCTTGAGTCCGCGGAACCCAAGGGAAAAGAGGCTAGGTGGCGAATGGTAAAACCAATGTTGGGCATTACTGGAGGAGTTTTATTCAAGGCGAACTGTCAAGGGGTTCTCATTATAACCCAACCGTGTAAGGAACGCAAAATCCGGGAACATAACACCGATCTGACGAAAACTAGGGCGGCAAGAGTGGAACAAAACACCAGGCATAAGGCCGAGCCTTCCACCCTTTACCAAGTATATAGATGCATTAATTTAAACAAGAGATATTGTGATATCCCAACAAATATCCATGTTCCAACAAGGAACAAACTCCAATCTTCACCTGCAACTAACGAGGCTATAAGAGGGGCTGAGCAAAGCGGTAACATAGCCAAACAACAGTTTGCTAGGACAAGGTGGGTTAGAGGCTTGGCTTACCAATATGGAAGGCATGATAAGCAAGTGGTAGGTATCGCAGCATAGGCATAGCAAAAGAGCGAGTAACTAGCAAGCAAAGATAGAAGTGATTTCGAGGGTATGGTCATCTTGCCTGAGATCCCGCAAGGAAGAAGAACGAGTCCATGAAGAAGACAAACGGACATAGCCAACGGATCCTCACAAACGCAACGTTACCGGATTACCGAGAAGAAGTACACCGGAAAGAAAACAAACAACATAGTAAACAAACATCACATAAGCATGGCACTATGCGCAAATAAGTATGATGCATGTCCGGTTTAATGAGGCATGGCATGGCAAAATGCACAAACAACCCTACAAATTAAGTGGAGCACAATATGCAACTCCGTTGCATATTGACGGAACACCACATCAATTATTTAGTTCACTCTCGGTTAGGTACTCAACAATATTAAATGTTGGTTAACATGGCAAGAGGTGAAGCATAACAAAACTATACCATCTAAACAATTTAAATGGGGCCGGATATAACAAACAACAAATCCGGTAAATCCCCATATGCATTAGCAATTTAATGCAACAACAATTTTAAACATTTAAATGTTATTATCATGATGCAAATGACATGTGCAAGTTTTATGCAATATTTATGAAAAGTTGACAAGAGCATTAAGAAGCATTTGTCACCGCGGTGGAAAGAAAGGGGTGCCACGGCAATGATAACGGTTCCGGTAGTTCATGGAAAAACCGATGCAAAAGGAAAAGTGACGGGAGCGTGCAAAAGATGGTGGAGTGATCCTGGATTCTGGGTCCCCACGGGTTAGCGGCAAAAGAGGAGGACCGAGCAAGAGACAACTCGGACACGGTGCAGACAACGGGTGCATCTCATACAACATGCATTCGTTCACGGACGTCGTCTCGGGGTTATACCTTCGAAGTGTGCAAACGGGACGGTTCTCGTTCGGTGCAAAGTAGAGGAAGTAGATGTTTCTCGCGACGGCGGTAGTGGTACATGTTCATGGAAAAACCGGTGTAAAAGGAAAAATGACGGGAGCGTGCAAAAGATGGTGGGGTGATCCCGGATTCCGGGTCCCCACGGGTTAGCGGCAAAAGAGGAGGACCGAGCAAGAGACAACTCAGACACGGTGCAGACAACGGGTGCATCTCATACAACATGCATTCGTTCACGGACGTCGTCTCAGGGTTATACCTTCGAAGTGTGCAAACGGGACGGTTCTCGTTCGGTGCAAAGTAGAGGAAGTAGACGTTTCTCGCGACGGCGGTAGTGGTACATGTTTATCGTTGCACGAGTTTCTGTAGACGTTCATGTCGTCGGTGTCATGGTACTTGGGGTCTTCGGACTTTCTGGTCCCGTTCTTGCGACGGTAGTCGTTCACGTTCGTTTCGGAGAGGTACTTGATGACTCCAACGTCTTCGGGGCGACGGTAGTTGTACACGGTCCACGAGACGTCGATCGTTCGGGGTCCGACTTGCAGGTCTTGTCGACATGAGGCGTTTTTGTGTAGACGAACTTGGCGCATCCGAAGGGTCACACTTGTCGTCGTGGGAACTTGGTGAATCAGAGGTCTTCGAGGGTTGTCGTGGTACTTGACGATATCCAGGACAATCTTGTGACTTGCCGGTCTCGACGAACCGTCGGGGTACTTCGTCTCGGGTTTTGACGACGGTAGCGGAACTTGCGTCGGTCGTCGTGGTACTAGGGCCCTGATCTTGGCCTCGTCCAAAAAGTTGGGGAAAGACCCGAAAGTGCTCCCGGGGTCAAACACAGGGTCATGCTCAGCGGTCGAGCTACTGCTGCTCGATGCAGGGGGTTGTCGTAGGGGAGGTCGAGGTCGCCGGAAACAGAGGCTGAGACGCGCCGGAGGTAGTGGTGCTCGCGGGTGTAGGGCGACCGGTGCTGGGGCTCCTGCTGGGCGCAAAGGACGCCGGGTGCGGGGCGCAGGTGCTCGAGGAGCTACTCTCCTCGAGCGCTCGAACGACGGGGACTCGGCGAGGAGGAGGCGCGCTTGCGGCCTGGCGCTGCAGAGGGAGGCAGGAGCTGAGGCGCGAGGGTGCAGGGCGGCGGCCTGCGGCGCCTGGCGGAGGAGGAGAAGTTGCAGGGGCGCCGGGGTGTGAGGCTCGGTCGCGTCGGGGTCCTGGAGGAGATTGGGCGCGGGAGGTTCCTCCCCTGGCTCGAAGTGGAAGGGAGGAAAGGGAGACGAGGGGAGGAAGAGCGAGGGGGATCGGGACGAGCAGGAGAGATGGGGGGATCGAGCGCTCGGCTCTCCTGGCGGCGCAAGCGGGGAGACGAGGAGGAGGGGGTTAGATGGGATCGGGGGCCTAGGGTTAGCAGCGGGACTGGGAAGCGGGCCGGCCTGGACTGAGGCCCAAGTGGCCAGCTGGGCTACTCTCTCTCTCCCTCACTCCTTTGTTTTTTTTAAAAACAGAGAACTAAAAGAAAGGAAAAAGGACAGAGGAGAAGGTTGAAGAAGAATTTGGACTAGCGGTTAATTTTCTTGGACTCACAAAAATATGTTTGGTCCGAGAAAATTAGAAGAGGCAAGATCGAACGATAAGAATTCAAACGGGTTTTAGGAGTATCCAAAAATGTTTGGAATTTTTGTGGAGATCGGGAAAGCGATGAAAGAAATTATGGGCAAACTTTGGGGACCAAACTTGAAGCGGGAAAAATGCATGTGATTATTTGCAAGTGTGTTATGGTAAATTTTGAATTAAAGAAATATTTTATAATAGCTCCACTAATATCGGGAAGATATGTTATAAAGAAAAGTCATCCTTCCCTTGATTTAAATGGATCGAAGATCCATACGATCTATTTAAAAAAGTTTTGAAACGGTTGCAATATTAATGGCATGATAACATGATGCAATGCACATAATGCAATGATGAATGCAACGAACCAAACAAATCACCCCACGAAACCCGGAAACCCTGGAAGGCATCTGAAACTCCGGTCTTGGGACATTACAAGTATCTCGTAATTCTTCTTAACCCTCTCATAAACCGTATAAGGGCGGTATGGTCATTTAATCATATGGTATACCCATCTCTGTATTTGTCGGGTACTAGCGTAGACGTATACAACCAATCCAAATCCTTCCCTCCTGGGCCTGGCTCATTTCTTTACCTTTTTTTAACCTTCAAAAATAATATGAATGAGGTAGGATTTGAACTCCAAACCTCTTGATTTTACTTCCACCCACAGTAACCAATCAGGACAGCACATTTGTTGTGTTGGTATTTTCTTTTACAGTTATTATTGTGAATTTTCTCAGCCTAATTTTCTTCCGAGAAGTGCTAGGCCAGCCCACCATCGTTGGATGAGAAAGCTTTGGCTGGTTGGATTTGACTTGAGAACGTGGCAGCTATGGGGCAATCATCAAAGAAATTGTTGCAGGAGCTCAAAACTTCAGTAGTTGTAATTTTATTTTTGAACTAGCAAAAGGGCCCGTGCGTTGCAACGGGTAAAAAATAATAAAAATATGGAAACCAACCATCAGAGTTCAAATCGTAGAGTTGACACTGGGGCTCATATTTTTCTGGATTTTTTTGGCCTTTTGATGATGTGCGTTCGATGGGAGCTAGACGTTTCCATCGACTATGAAAGCGTCTGTGTTGATTTGCTCAATCTGAAAATGATGTGCCGATTTAGTCTATCGCAGGTGTTCATAAGAATAAAATGTGCATGTGTACGTTCATAGGAGTGAATGTATGTTCATATGTACAAGCGCCTGCAATTGTACTATATTTAGAAAAGAAAATAATAAAAACGCGAACACATGTGCTTGCTAAAACGGTATATAGCACTGCTATAAGTGATTGGTTTACATAGGAAATCAATGACAAAATTAGCAATTACAGAATAACCGGATTTCAACCCAAAAGTGGATAAATAAATAAAGTGTGATGTTAGTTTTTTTTGCCATTGTATACAACCAGCAGTCCTAATGGGCGTATATTCCTTTCAGAACATATTAAGCTGCAGTTAGCTAGAACGTTGAGATCTATATGATCAAGCAAAAGCTTAAAGTCAGTGCAAATTATAATCCCACAAACACCATGCATTCGCTTAGCTTCTTTGTATATAACTCAAATCCCTCCTTGCATCTCTAATCTTACTTCAGGAAAAAACAACGAATCAACTAAGATGGGCAAAGATAAGAACAGAACATGAAGGGGGTGAGAAGGAGGAGAAGAGAAGAGGTAGACAGGGGAGGAGAAGGGATGGGCAAACCACGCAGCGTCATGTTTGTTGGGTCCTTTTTCATTTTCTCAGGACGGCCTCCAGCTCATGTTCCCATCGTCGACTTACTTGCCGACATCTCGTCGACCCTGTCGTCCTCAACCCGCAAGGCCTCTCCCACCCGTCCTCCTCCCCCCCTTAGATCTTATGAGTTCAGCCGCCGCCACCACCACAACCGCGTGGTCCGCCTGTCCCTACAGCCACCCGCTGCTGCCGGCTTCTTGCCACCATCGTCCTTTGCTGCTTTTTCATGCGAGCCAAACAACAGCCCCGCCGTCGAGTAGCAGCATGCCAGCGGCGGGGTGCGGACCGGTGGCTGCTTCAACCGGCATGCACGGACGCCGAACTGAGGCGCCCGCCTGTGTGCGCGTAGGCTGGGGTTGCGAGGGCATGGAATAGCACTTGTCATGCGGAACTGGGACTCCGATCCAAATCGGAGACGTACAGCAGCATGAGGTTTTGACGACGGACGAAACTATATATGGTTCCCTGAATTAGTATCACCTCGCGTATATATTTTAATTTCAAATTGAAAACGTAAATTTACGGGAAGAAGCGTATTGTGATGGTGAACTCACGGAGTTAATCTGTACTTTATTATTAAGGAGATTAAGGAAAGAAGTAGAAAGCTCAACACAGAAGCTCATAATTTAGTTAAATTTTATAGCTCTTTAGAGGAGGGTCGCCATGTGTGGCTAGGAGCTCCCCATGACCCTTTAGTTATCCCTGTAAACCTTGTGATTGATTAATAAAGGGGTTTACCACTAAAAGAAACTTGAGAACGTGGCTTCCCATAGGTAGTTTGCACGTATAAATTAAGGGTCTGTTTCTCTCTCTCTCCCTGTCTCTCTCTCTCTTAGCAAATGAAGTTCAATGAAATTCTGTACGCCATACATGCTCCTAAAATCAGACACGCATTAAATTTGCTTCCACCGTAATGAAAATGTGCTTCCTTTGGTTAATCAATTTGCTTCGAATGTTCTGACTTTACCAAAAATTGTGTTGTGTTGGATAAAATTATTTATCCCATCAGATCTCGAACAAGGAATTTGCTTTCTTCCGATGCATACCAAATATTATTTTGATGCAACACGCGTTTTCAACACAATGAAATCATGTTCCAATCAATTCGAGGATTTGCTTCTGGTGCAACTAAAATATGCTTCCTTTTTTTGCGAGAAACTAAAATATGCATTGGATTAACAAAAAATGTATCCATAAAATTTCAGTTAGAGAATTTGCTTCCATGAGATAGATACATGAGTCCAATGTAACATAATATTCTCGTTTCCAATCACATTAAATTTGGGCCCTCTAATTGTACATTTAGCTTCCACTATGGTTAGAATCTTTTATCTATCTAGATCTAGAAATTTGGGTTTGCTCGTATATTATTCTGCATCGTTCGCTCTTTCTTCGCATCATGTGGCAGAAATTTTCCAACATCAACACAAAAGACAGAAATTTTGATTTTTTTAGTTTGGTATTTGGTTTGTCGGTTTTTATGCTTAGCCCTAGCTCCAAGGATGAAAGTTCGTTAAATTGAAATTAGTTAATCAATTAAAAAATTCACGAATTTGATAAAAAATTGCGAAATTGAAAAGTTCATTGATTTGAAAAAAGGTTCACAAATACTTTTTCACAGGAGGCTGACCGACTGGGCCAGTCCATTGTTGCTCGAGGAAATAGGGAAAATTAAATTAACGGTTTTACGTATCTATATATATTATGATTTTAAATACTTTTTTCTTCAAACCTAGCACGGATGCCTACCTTGGGCATGCCCACCTGGCGGGAAAAATTTGAGGTCGTTTCATGAATGTCCCAAAAAAACACCATGTTCAACGGAGTGCGTTCTGGTAGGACAGAAGTCTCTGTCTGGGAGCATGTTTTTTGGCATCTTCAAATGACACCAAAAAAATTTCTTGAGCTTATATGACCAATTAAAGGTTACATGCCAAGTTGTTTTAATTTTTGACAAATTTTGCATTTTCTAGAGTTTTCTCAGTCAAAAAATACCAACAAATGGCCGGACGTGTCGCAACTTGCATACGGTGTTGAAAATCGTTCAAACCTGACATGGATTCCTACCATGGGCATGCCTCCCTGTTTGCAAAATTTGGGATCATTTGAAGGATGTCCAAACATAGACCATGCTCAACGATGGGGTTCGAATATGCAAGAAGACTGAGCATGATGTTTCCCAATATCCTTAAAATGACCTCTCACTTGAGGTCATTTCAAGGATGTCTGGAAACAACGTACTCTCACCTGAATACCCTTCATTGATCATGGTCTTATGTTTGGGCATCCTTCAAATCACCCCAACTTTTGTAAGCATGTGGGAATGTCCATGGTAGGCATCCATGTCAGATTTGAATGATTTCCGACACCCTATGTAAGTTGTGACACGTCCGACCATTTATCGGTTTTTTTTTGACCAAGAAAACTCGAGAAAATGCAAAAAGATTCAAAAACCAAAACAGCTTGGCATTGTGCCTTGAATTGGTCGCACAAGGCCACACAAAAAATTGTGCCATTTCAAGGATGTAAAAAGATACGTGCTCTCAACGGAGCCTTCTGGGCTTAACACCCTTGGTTGAATACGATCTATTTTTGGACACTTGAAATGACATCAAATTTTGCAAACAGATGGACATGCCCATGGTAGGCATCCGTGTCAGATTTGAATGATTTTTGACACAATATGCAAGTATCGACACGTCTGTCCATTTATCCGTTTATTTTACCAAGAAATCTCCAGAAAATACAAAATTTATCAAAAACCAAAACAAATTGAAACGGTGCCTTGAATTGGTCGTACAAGGCCATGGAAAAAAGGGTCCATTTTAAGGATGTTGGGAAACAACATGCTCTCAGATGAAGCCTTGTGGCCGAACATCCTCCATTGAACATAGGGTAATACAGTAAGAATAACTTTATATTGCGGCAGAGAGAAGCAAATATTTCATAATTGACCAATTATTACCTCATCATATCAACATATATTCAAATACATCACAACTCTTGGTCATATGAAATTGAGATGGCCCACTATGCGATATTGGCATTGTTCAACCAGAAGACACTGCCCCTTCATCAGTCTGGGCCGCCCCTCCTCTCCCCTCCATGTCGTTGGCGCTCCTCCTCTCCACGGCACTGGCGAAGCCTGTCCGCTCCTATCTTTGCCACCTCCCTTCCCTCGACAACTTCACGGCAACCTCCTCTCCCCTCCACAGCATCAACACTCCTCCTCTCCACGCCACTGGCGGAGCCCATCTGCTCTTGTCCATAGGGCCTCCCTTCCCTTGACGGTGTCACTGCACCCTCCTCTCCCCTCCACAGCATCGGGCGGCACCTCCTCTCCCCGCCATCTCTCTTGTCCCCTATTGCACTCCCTCCATGAGCCTCCACATTCCTATCTTATTTGCAACATATTCCATCAAATTAATCTAGATTTCAAAGCTCAAGAAAATTAACAAAATGTTGTCCTTATTTAAATTGAGCAAGCTAGGTACATAAGAAAAATGGAGTACATGTAGTACAACTAATTTACTACATGATAAATTAGGGTTATTGTTTGAACTTGTAAGTAGAATATAAAGTGGATTATTATAGAATTCACTTGCGGACTCTCGTCATTCATGTTGGGACATAAAAAAATCATAATTAAGTAGAGACTTCGAATGCACACCTAAGAAAGATACGTCTCGTGCTGACATATGTACCTTTTCAGAGAGATAATTTCATGGCTGCACGAGTGCCTGTGTATGTCGAAGCAAGATAATTTCCCATGAACAACAGCAGCAATCCTTCCGCAATTTTCTTTTGCGGGGATTCCTTCCTCATGTTTATCGGAAGCGCTACAAGAGACCTGGAATGTAACTGACTTGCAACAAAGGTATACACTTTTCAGTATGTCATCATGCGAGAGTCTGAAACGCTACCTCTTTATAGGTGAACCATGCTCCCCCCCCCCCCCCCCAAATATTTACAATTAACCCAAAAATTAAGTTCAGGTATAAATAGCTAAATGTTTTTGCCATCAATACACGTGTATCATGAATTATCCAACTATCATTTTTTTGCACTACAAAGTTCCAAATGTGACTAAGTGTTTTTTTTGCCTAGTAAGTTTGCACGTGCAATGTACGATCTTGACCAATACTCTTTTGAATGATACATCTACCATACTTTATTTTAGAGAAAATCACAAGCTAATGAGCTGAAACTATAGATACTAATTGAAATAAGATATGCCTAGTACAACAACCCTAACTCTGGCCAACATCAATTTTCATGTATAAAGTTCCAAGCGTAAAGAAAAAAGAAATGCATATGGACACACCAGAATAACGGGTGTGTGATAGTTGGTTAAATAAGTGAACCATTTTCCACTATCATAACTAATAAGCTAACACATGAGACACGATAATCTTAATAAGATGTATCAATGCATTATCAACTTGATTTTTTGCTGCTCAGTTTCAACAATACATTCTAATAGCAGAGGGTAACATATAGAAGAATGTTTCAATTGTACTTCTGAAATCATCATGCTGCAAAAAAGAAAGACCAAGTTCAGTGAGCCAAAAGTTATACAATTTGTAAGTTAGGTCTCAAAAGACCACCGAGCCAAAAGTTTATTGCAGTCAAGCTTTTTATTTGGATGTCAAGCTTTTTATTGGACATCCTATATCACTTGGTCCAAAGTCCAGCAATGGATTAGAATTGTCCATCCTATAATACTGTCCAGATATACATCAAGTAGTTCATGTCTTGCTATCTTGTAATTTTCTTCTCTTAGGTAGGATTAGTTCTCAATTTTGTGTACTGCAACAACATGCATCTTGTTATCTAAAAATTGCTGCATTTGTCGTCATGTATTATGAAATTCACTAAGATTAGCTGATGTATTGTTCTTCAATTACTTCTCACACACATTATAATTAGGAATGCAAATGGCTCCTTCTCGTAAATTTGATGAACAGAAAAGAGAGAAGTGCATATTACACCCCCCAACTCTAGCCCTAGTCTAATATACACCCCCCAACTCCAATACCGTCTAATATACACCCCCCAACTCACAAAACTGGCCATAATTCAACCCTCCCCTCCCTGTTGACCGGTTTTGACCCAGTTTGACCGGTTTTGACTGAGTGAACAGTAAAAATAAAATTTTAAAAACCATAATTTTTTTTGAAAAAAATTCAAAAATGTTCCAAGTTTTTTCATCGCGTGAACAGTAAATTAAAAAAAAATCACCTTTTCAGCATGTTTGGACACCTGAATAAATTCGAGATGTCCGTAAATTCGATTTTTTTTCAAAATTTCAGCTTGGCGAACAGTAAAATCGATTTTTTTAAAAACCCTTTTTTTGCATGGATGATGTTTGAGCGCGTGCTGATTTTTTTTGGATTTTTTTCCCGAATTACTGTTCACCATGCTGAAAATTTTGAATTTTTTTCGAATTTACGGACATCTCAAATTTACTCAGGTATCCAAACATGCTGAAAAGGTGATTTTTTTGAATTTACTGTTCACGCGGTGCAAAAACTTGGAACTTTTTGAATTTTGTCAAAAAAAACATTTTTTTGTTTTTAAAATTTTTATTTTTACTGTTCACTCAGTCAAAACCGGTCAAACTGGGTCAAAACCGGTCAACAGGGAGGGGAGGGTTGAATTCTAGCCGGTTTTGAGAGTTGAGGGGTGTATTTTAGACGGTATTGGAGTTGAGGGGTGTATATTAGACTAGGGCTAGAGTTGGGGGGTGTAATATGCACTTCTCTCAACAGAAAACTGCTGATTAAAAAGAGGAAGAGTCAGTATATTACTGTGGGTTTGTGATGAAACAGCCTGTTGTTCCCATAGTACGCCAGCCGGGACTGGACTTTGTCCTTTGGGCAGGGCAAATGCATTTCCAGGCACATTCGCTCGAGTTCTGAAAGGCAGTTTTTAAAGAATACAAAGAATATGAACAAAACGGTACTTCCTCTGTCCGAAAAAATTTGTCCCTCAAATGGATGTATCTAGCACCAAATTAGTGCTAGATACATTCATTTGAGGGACAAGCTTTTTCAAATGGAGGGAGTAGGTCACATTACGTGTTTTTATTTCCTTCTTTCCCATAAGCATCACTGGCCCTCTTTTTATGATTTTCAAGAAACTTTTGTGGCAATATAGAATGGCAAATGATAGTTTGTATTATAAATAAACAGTTACACGCTCCTATATTTTTTTGAGTGAATAAGCGCTCCTAATTATACACAATTGAATAAATAGTGAACATGTTTTTCCTTTTCCTTTGGAAAACTGAAAAAAACAAGCATACATACATGTTAGGGCACGCCGTCTCATTCTTGGCGCACTCCTCCCATTCCTGCACTTTGTCTGACCACACCCCCCTGCAATCTCTCAATCAATCAGCGTCAGTAACTACAATATCAGAAATTTACAAAGCAGTTCACCACTTGACGAACCATCTACCGTACATATATATCATACGATTTTTTTTTCTTGAGAACTATTCCGCACCGTTATGTTCTTGTTCAGCGCGTCATTATACCAAAAGAGATGTGCTAAGTTTGTACTCGTAAGTGAGGAGTTGGGAGGTGTAGTTGTTGATGGTGCCGCACCGGGCCTTGACACCCTCCTCGTGCTTGCAGTCCCTTGAGAGGACACACAGACTGGTGCAAAGATCGAGACCGTTTGGCTGTGGTCAGATTCAGAGTAACAATGGTGACAGATTATGACATTGTGAAACAAAGAGGAAGGTACCAATAAGACAGATTATGACAAAATGTAACAGTCCAGGCCTGAAGATAAGGTCCAGTTACCTGCTTATGTTTCTTTCTTTTTCCATCACCATCAGTGGCCGTTCATGGTTTCCAAGAACAAATTGGAGTAGGTAGGCTACATCTCTGCCTGAACACAGGTGGTAGGTGAAATCAGCAATAAACATAGGTTAGCATCTGAATCGGATGTTTTCTTTTCCTCTTGGTGACTCACCCTGCATGAGTTGTAAGACAGACAAATTGTATCAATGGTTACATGGGAGAACGAATTGCCTAAACATAAATAGGGTAACTAACCAGAATGCTGAAGCCAACAAACTCTGTTCTGCTAATGGGAATGGTTCCTGTTTGTTCAAGGAAGCCGACAACCAACCTGCTTCCCATGCGCGGAGCTAGAAGAAGAATACTGACCTCAACATGGCTACGGCTGTGGTGGAGGTCCTCGTTGCGGGCTTGTGGCCATGGCAGCAGTCGTGCCAACGGATATCAGAGAGACGGGAAGAGGAGCTCGACGCATAGATGAGAGGTCGCGGTGGCGGATTCTGGTCCGGAGGCGGAGGCCACCATCACCAGATCACGTGCACAACTCCAGCGGATCTGCCACACCCCTCATAGCTCCTCCGCCCCGCGCCACATCGGGCGCCGCCATGCCCCGACGGCCGCGCCTACATCACCATGCGTCTGGGGTTTAGCGCAGGCGGCGGCGGCGGCGTCTCCCCACGAAGGTCGGCGGCGGCGGCGTTTCCTCTGGGACGTCGGCGCGATGATCCCTTACATCGGCGGCAGCGTCTCCTCTGGAAGGGCGGCAGCGTCTCAGTATAATCCTGTTGTGTATGGAAAGAGCGAAAATAATTGATTAAACTGTTGTTTATGGAAGCTGTTTGTGACGAAAATGTTTGATATGATTTGATTGGTGTTCTATATGGAAGGGAAGGATGGAAGGATTGGTGTGTTATATGGAAGGGTGGGATCGATGGAAGGATTGAAGGGTTGATTTGGTTTTTCTGGGCATGAATTAAAACCGATCGATTTTGGTTTTCGAAGGGAGAGAAAAAATCGGTGGGAGGGAGATCGCCTGGTGGGTGAGGGGAGATCGATGGAAGGGTGAAATCCAACTAAACGAATGAACAACCTAAGTAGTGAGACATTAGGAGTAGAGATATGGGACGCGTCTAGTGAAGAAAATATGCCCTAGAAGCAATAATAAAGTTATTATTTATTTCCTTATATCATGATAAATGTTTATTATTCATGCTAGAATTGTATTAACCGGAAACATAATACATGTGTGAATACATAGACAAAACAGAGTGTCACTAGTATGCCTCTACTTGACTAGCTCGTTGATCAAAGATGGTTAAGTTTTCTAACCATTGACATGGGTTGTCATTTGATTAACGTGATCACACCATTAGGAGAATGATGTGATTGACTTAGCTTAGCACCCGATCGTTTAGTATGTTGCTATTGCTTTCTTCATGACTTATACATATTCCTATGACTATGAGATTATGCAACTCTCGTTTACCGGAGGAACACTTTGTGTGCTACCAAACATCACGACGTAATTGGGTGATTATAAAGGTCCTCTACAGGTGTCTCCAAAGGTACTTGTTGGGTTGGCGTATTTCGAGATTAGGATTTGTCACTCCGATTGTCGGAGAGATATCTCTGGGCCCTCTCGGTAATGCACATCACTTAAGCCTTGCAAGCATTGAAACTAATGAGTTAGTTGCAGGATGATGTATTACGGAACGAGTAAAGAGAATTGCCGGTAACGAGATTGAACTAGGTATTGAGATACCGACGATCGAATCTCGGGCAAGTGACATACCGATGACAAAGGGAACAACACATATTGTTATGCGGTCTGACCGATAAAGATCTTCATATAATATGTGGGAGCCAATATGAACATTTAGGTTCCGCTATTGGTTATTGACCGAAGACGTGTCTCAGTCATGTCTACATAGTCCTCGAACCCGTAGGGTCCGCATGCTTAACGTTTTGATGGCAGTTATATTATGAGTTTATATTTTGATGTAGCGAAGGTTGTTCGGAGTCCCGGATGTGATCACGGACATGACGAGGAGTCTCGAAATGGTCAAGATATAAAGATTGATATATTGGAAGCCAATATTTGGATATCAAAAGTGTTCCGGGTGAAATCGGGATTTTACCGAAGTACCGCGGGTTACCGGAACCCCGCCCCCCGGGGGGGCTTAATGGGCCTACATGGGCCTTAGTGGAAATAGAGGGCAGCAAGAAGAGTGTGGGGCATGCCCCCCAAGGCCCAAACCGAATTGGTTTAGGGCAAGGGGGGCCGGCCCCCTCTTTCCTTCTCCTACTCTCCCCTTCCTTCCCCTTCTCCTACTCTTACTAGGAATAGGAGGAGTCCTACTCCTAGTGGGAGTAGGACTCCTCCTTGGCGCGCCTCTCCCTGGCCGGCCGCCTCCTCCCCTTGCTCCTTTATATACAGGGCAGGGGGGCACTCCATAGACACAACAATTGATCGTTTGATCTTTTAGCCGTGTGCGGTGCCCCCCTCCACCATAGTCCACCTCGATAATACTGTAGCGGTGCTTAGGCGAAGCCCTGCGTCGGTAGAACATCATCATCGTCACCACGTCGTCGTGTTGAAGAAACTCTCCCTTAACACTCGGCTAGATCGGAGTTCGAGGGACGTCATCGGGCTGAACGTGTGTTGAACTCGGAGGTGCCGTACGTTCGGTATTTGATCGGTCGGATCGTGAAGACGTACGACTACATCAACCGCGTTGTGCTAACGCTTCCGCTTTCGGTCTACGAGGGTACGTGGAAAACACTCTCCCCTCTCGTTGCTATGCATCACCATGATCTTGCGTGTGCGTAAGAATTTTTTTAAAATTACTACGTTCCCCAACAGTGGCATCCGAGCCTGGTTTTATGCGTAGATGTCATATGCACGAGTAGAACACAAATGAGTTGTGGGCGATATAAGTCATACTGCTTACCAGCATGTCTTACTTTGGTACGGCGGTATTGTTGGATGAAGCGGCCCGGACCGACATTACGCGTACGCTTACGCGAGACTGGTTCTACCGACGTGCTTTGCACACAGGTGGCTGGCGGGTGTCAATTTCTCCAACTTTAGTTAAACCGAGTGTGGCTACGCTCGGTCCTTGCGAAGGTTAAAACATCACCAACTTGACAAACTATCGCTGTGGTTTTGATGCGTAGGTAAGAACGGTTCTTGCTAAGCCCGTAGCAGCCACATAAAATTTGCAACAACAACGTAGAGGACGTCTAACTTGTTTTTGCAGGGCATGTTGTGATGTGATATGGTCAAGACATGATGCTAAATTTTATTGTACGAGATGATCATATTTTGTAACCGAGTTATTGGCAACTGGAAGGAGCCATATGGTTGTCGCTTTATTGTATGCAATGCAATCGCACTGTAATGCTTTACTTTATCACTAAGCGGTAACGATAGTCGTGGAAGCATAAAATTGGCGAGACGACAACGATGCTACGATGGAGATCAAGGGGTCGCGCCGGTGACGATGGTGATCATGACAGTGCTTCAGAGATGGAGATCACAAGCACAAGATGATGATGGCCATATCATATCACTTATATTGATTACATGTGATGTTTATCTTTTATGCATCTTATCTTGCTTTGATTGACGGTAGCATTATAAGATGATCCCTCACTAAATTACCAAAGTATAAGTGTTCTCCCTAAGTATGCACCGTTGCGAAAGTTCTTCATGCTGAGACACCACGTGATGATCGAGTGTGATAGGCTCTACGTTCAAATACAACGGGTGCAAAACAGTTGCACACGCGGAATACTCAGGTTAAACTTGACGAGCCTAGCATATAACAGATATGGCCTCGGAACACGGAGACCGAAAGGCCGAGCGTGAATCATATAGTAGATATGATCAACATAGTGATGTTCATCGTTGATACTACTCCATCTCACGTGATGATCGGACATGGTTTAGTTGATATGGATCACGTGATCACTTAGAGGATTAGAGGGATGTCTATCTAAGTGGGAGTTCTTAAATAATATGATTAGTTGAACTTAAATTTATCATGAACTTAGTACCTGATAGTATCTTGCTTGTCTATGTTGATTGTAGATAGATGGCCCGTGCTGTTGTTCCGTTGAATTTTAATGCGTTCCTTGAGAAAGCAAAGTTGAAAGATGATGGTAGCAATTACATGGACTGGGTCCGTAACTTGAGGATTATCCTCATTGCTGCTCAGAAGAATTACGTCCTGGAAGCACCTCTAGGTGTACCACCTGCACCAGCAACTGCAGACATTGTGAATGCCTGGCAGCCACGTGTTGATGACTACTCGATAGTTCAGTGTGCCATGCTTTACGGCTTAGAACCGGGACTTCAACGACGTTTTGAACGTCATGGAGCATATGAGATGTTCCAGGAGTTGAAGTTAATATTTCAAAAGAATGCCCGGGTTGAGAGATATGAAGTCTCCAATAAGTTCTACAGCTGCAAGATGAAGAATAGTTCTGTCAGTGAGCATATACTCAAGATGTCTGGGTACTGCAATCACTTGACTCAGCTGGGAGTTAATCTTCCGGTTGATAGCGTCATTGACATAGTTCTTCAATCACTGCCACCAAGCCACAAGAGCTTCGTGATGAACTATAATATGCAAGGGATGGATACGACAATTCCCGAGCTCTTCGCAATGCTAAAGGCATCGGAGGTAGAAATCAAAAAGGAGCATCAAGTGTTGATGGTCAATAAGACCACCAGTTTCAAGAAAAAGGGTAAAGGGAAGAAGAAGGGGAACTTCAAGAAGAACAGCAAGCAAGTTGCTGCTCAGGAGAAGAAACCCAAGTCTGGACCTTGTAGGGGAACGTAGTAATTTCAAAAAAATTCCTACGCACACGCAAGATCATGGTGATGCATAGCAACGAGAGGGGAGAGTGTAATCTACGTACCCTCGTAGACCGACATCGGAAGCGTTATGACAACGCGGTTGATGTAGTCGTACGTCTTCATGGCCCGACCGATCAAGCACCGAAACTACGGCACCTCCGAATTCCAGCACACGTTCAGCTCGATGACGATCCCCGGACTCCGATCCAACAAAGTTTCGGGGAAGAGTTTCGTCAGCACGACGGCGTGGTGACGATCTTGATGTTCTACTGTCGTAGGGCTTCGCCTAAGCACCACTACAATATTATCGAGGACTATGGTGGAGGGGGGCACCGCACACGGCTAAGAGAATGATCTTGAAGATCAACTTATGTGTCTAGAGGTGCCCCCTGCCCCCATATATAAAGGAGCAAGGGGGGGGGGGGGCGGCCGGCCCTAGGAGGAGGCGCGCAGGAGGAGTCCTACTCCTACCGGGAGTAGGACTCCCCCCTTTCCCTAGTTGGATTAGGACTTGGGGGGAAGGAGGAGAGGGAAGAAAGGAAAGGGGGGGCGCCGCCCCCTCCTTGTCCAATTCGGACTTGGGGGGGAAGGGGCGCGGCAGCCCCTAGGCCTCCTCTCCTCTTCCTCCACTAGGGCCATTAAGGCCCATTAGATTACCGGGGGGGGGGGGGGGGTTCCGGTAACCTCCCGGTACTCCGGTAAAATGCCGATTTCACCCGGAACACTTCCGATGTCCAAACATAGGCTTCCAATATATAAATCTTTATGTCTCGACCATTTCGAGACTCCTCGTCATGTCCGTGATCACATCCGGGACTCCGAACAAACTTCGGTACATCAAAATATATATACTCATAATGAAACTGTCATCGTAACATTAAGTGTGTGGACCCTACGGGTTCGAGAACAATTTAGACATGACCGAGACATGTCTCCGGTCAATAACCAATAACGGAACCTGGATGCTCATATTGGCTCCTACATATTCTACGAAGATCTTTATCGGTCAGACCGCATAACAACATACGTTGTTCCCTTTGTCATCGGTATGTTACTTGCCCGAGATTCGATCGTCGGTATCTCAATACCTAGTTCAATCTCGTTACCGGAAAGTCTCTTTACTCGTTTCGTAATACATCATCTCGCAACTAACTCATTAGTTTCAATGCTTGCAAGGCTTATGTGATGTGCATTACCGAGAGGGCCTAGAGATACCTCTCCGACAATCGGAGTGACAAATCCTAATCTCGAAATACGCCAACCCAACATGTACCTTTGGAGACACCTATAGAGCTCCTTTATAATCACCCAGTTACGTTGTGACGTTTGGTAGCACACAAAGTGTTCCTCCGGCAAACGGGAATTGCATAATCTCATAGTCATAGGAACATGTATAAGTCATGAAGAAAGCAATAGCAACATACTAAACGATCGGGTGCTAAGCTAATGGAATGGGTCATGTCAATCACATCATTCTCCTAATGATGTGATCCCGTTAATCAAATGACAACACATGTCTATGGTTAGGAAACATAACCATCTTTGATTAATGAGCTAGTCAAGTGGAGGCACACTAGTGACGTTTAGTTTGTCTATGTATTCACACAAGTATTATGTTTCCGGATAATACAATTCTATCATGAATAATAAACATTTATCATGATATAAGGAAATAAATAATAACTTTATTATTGCCTCTAGGGCATATTTCCTCCAGTCTCCCACTTGCACTAGAGTCAATAATCTAGATTACACAGTAATGATTCTAACACCCATGGAGCTTTGGTGCTGATCATGTTTTGCTCGTGGAAGAGGCTTAGTCAACGGGTGTGCTACATTCAGATCCATATGTATCTTGCAAATCTCTATGTTTCCCACCTGGACTAGATCCCGGATGGAATTGAAGCGTCTCTTGATGTGCTTGGTTCTCTTGTGAAATCTGGATTCCTTTGCCAAGGCAATTGCACCAATATTGTCACAAAAGATTTTCATTGGACCCGATGCACTAGGTATGACACCTAGATCGGATATGAACTCCTTCATCCAGACTCCTTCGTTTGCTGCTTCCGAAGCAGCTATGTACTCTGATTGACATGTAGATCCCGCCACAACGCTTTGTTTAGAACTGCACCAACTGACAGCTCCACCGTTTAATGTAAACATGTATCCGGTTTGCGATTTAGAATCGTCCGGATCAGTGTCAAAGCTTGCATCCACGTAACCATTTATGATGAACTCTTTGTCACCTCCATATAAGAGAAACATATCCTTAGTCCTTTTTAGGTATTTCAGGATGTTCTTGACCGCTGTCCAGTGATCCACTCCTGGATTACTTTGGTACCTCCCTGCTAGACTTATAGCAAGACACACATCAGGTCTAGTACACAACATTGCATACATGATAGAGCCTATGGCTGAAGCATAGGGAACGTCTTTCATTTTCTCTCTATCTTCTGCATTGGTCAGGCGTCATTCTTCTTCTTGAAGATCCATTTATTCTCAATTGCTTGCCGATCATTGGGCAAGTCAACCAAAGTCCATACTTTGTTCTCATACATGGATCCCATCTCAGATTTCATGGCTTCAAGCCATTTTGCAGAATCTGGGCTCACCATCGCTTCTCCATAGTTCATAGGTTCATCATGATCTAGTAGCATGACTTCCAGAACAGGATTACCGTACCACTCTGGTGCGGATCTTACTCTGGTTGATCTACGAGGTTCAGTAGTATCTTGTTCTGAAGTTTCATGATCATCATCATTAGCTTCCTCACTAATTGGTGTAGTTGTCACAGAAACTGGTTTCTGTGATGTACTACTTTCCAATAAGGGAGCAGGTACAGTTACCTCATCAAGTTCTACTTTCCTCCCACTCACTTCTTTTGAGAGAAACTCCTTCTCTAGAAAGTTTCCGAATTTAGCAACAAAAGTCTTGCCTTCGGATCTGTGATAGAAGGTGTATCCAATAGTTTCCTTTGGATATTCTATGAAGACACATTTCTCCGATTTGGGTTCGAGCTTATCAGGTTGAAGCTTTTTCACATAAGCATCGCAGCCCCAAACTTTCAGAAACGACAACTTTGGTTTCTTGCCAAACCACAGTTCATAAGGCGTCGTCTCAACGGATTTTGATGGTGCCCTATTTAACGTGAATGTGGCCGTCTCTGAAGCATAACCCCAAAATGATAGCGGTAAATCAGTAAGAGACATCATAGATCGCACCATATCTAGTAAAGTACGATTATGACGTTCGGACACACCATTACGCTGTGGTGTTCCGGGTGACGTGAGGTTCGAAACTATTCCGCATTGTTTCAAATGTACACCAAACTCGTAACTCAAATATTCTCCTCCACGATCAGATCGTAGAATTTTATTTTCTTGTTATGATGATTTTCAATTTCACTATGAAATTCTTTGAACTTTTCAAATGTTTCAGATTTATGTTTCATTAAGTAGATATACCCATATCTGCTTAAGTCATCTTTGAAGGTGAGAAAATAATGATATCCACCATGAGCCTCAACATTCATCGGGCCACATACATCTGTATGTATGATTTCCAACAAATCTATTGCTCTCTCCATAGTACCGGAGAATGGTGTTTTGGTCATCTTGCCCATAAGGCACAGTTCGCAAGTACCAAGTGATTCGTAATGGAGTGGTTCCAAAAGTCCATCAGTATGGAGTTTCTTCATGCGCTTTACACCGATATGACCTAAACGGCAGTGCCACAAATAAGTTGCACTATCATTATCAACTCTGCATCTTTTGGCTTCAACATTATGAATATGTGTGTCACTACTATTGAGATTTAATAAAAATAGACCACTCTTCAAGGCTGCATGACCATAAAAGATATTACTCATATAAATAGAACAACCATTATTCTCTGATTTAAATGAATAACCATCTCGCATCAAACAATATCCAGATATAATGTTCATGCTTAACGCTGGCACCAAATAACAATTATTTAGGTCTAATACTAATCCCGAAGGTAGATGTAGAGGTTGCGTGCCGACCGCGATCACATCAACTTTGGAACCATTTCCCACGCGCATCGTCACCTCGTCCTTAGCCAATCTTCGCTTAATCCGTAGTCCCTGTTTTGAGTTGCAAATGTTAGCAACAGAACCAGTATCAAATACCCAGGTGCTACTGCGAGCATTAGTAAGGTACACATCAATAACATGTATATCACATATACCTTTGTTCACCTTGCCATCCTTCTTATCCGCCAAATACTTGGGGCAGTTCCGCTTCCAGTGACCAGTCTGCTTGCAGTAGGAGCACTCAGTTTCAGGCTTAGGTCCAGATTTGGGTTTCTTCTCCTGAGTAGCAACTTGCTTGCTGTTCTTTTTGAAGTTCCCCTTCTTCTTCCCTTTGCCCTTTTTCTTGAACCTAGTGGTCTTGTTGACCATCAACACTTGATGCTCCTTTTTGATTTCTACCTCCGCAGCTTTCAGCATTGCGAAGAGCTTGGGAATTGTCTTATTCATCCCTTGCATATTATAGTTCATCACGAAGCTCTTGTAGCTAGGTGGAAGTGATTGGAGAATTCTGTCAATGACGCAATCATCTGGAAGATTAACTCCCAATTGAATCAAGTGATTATTATACCCAGACATTTTGAGTATATGCTCACTAACAGAACTGTTCTCCTCCATCTTGCAGCTATAGAACTTATTGGAGACTTCATATCTCTCAATCCGGGCATTTGCTTGAAATATTAACTTCAACTCCTGGAACATCTCATATGCTCCATGACGTTCAAAACGTCGTTGAAGTCCCGATTCTAAGCCATAAAGCATGGCACACTGAACTATCGAGTAGTCATCAGCTTTGCTCTGCCAGGCGTTCATAACATCTGGTGTTGCTCCAGCAGCAAGCCTGGCACCCAGCAGTGCTTCCAGGACATAATTCTTTTGTGCAGCAATGAGGATAATCCTCAAGTTACGGACCCAGTCCGTGTAATTGCTACCATCATCTTTCAACTTTGCTTTCTCAAGGAACACATTAAAATTCAACGGAACAACAGCACGGGCCATCTATCTACAATCAAACATAAACAAGCAAGATACTATCAGGTACTAAGTTCATGATAAATTTAAGTTCAATTAATCAAATTACTAAAGAACTCCCACTTAGACATCCCTCTAATCCTCTAAGTGATCACGCGATCCAAATCAACTAAACCATGTCCGACCATCACATGAGATGGAGTAGTTTCATTGGTGAACATCACTATGTTGATCATATCTACTATATGATTCACGCTCGACCTTTCGGTCTCCGTGTTTCGAGGCCATATCTGTATATGCTTGGCTCGTCAAGTATAACCTGAGTATTCCGCGTGTGCAACTGTTTTGCACCCGTTGTATTTGAACGTAGAGCCTATCACACCCGATCATCACGTGGTGTCTCAGCACGAAGAACTTTCGCAACGGTGCATACTCAGGGAGAACACTTCTTGATAATTAGTGAGAGATCATCTTAAAATGCTACCGTCAAACAAAGCAAGATAATATGAATAAAAGATAAACATCACATGCAGTCAATATAAGTGATATGATATGGCCATCATCATCTAGGCTCGGATGCCACTGTAGGGGAACATAGTAATTTCAAAAAATTTCCTACGCACACGCAAGATCATGGTGATGCATAGCAACGAGAGGGGAGAGTGTAATCTACGTACCCTCGTAGACCGACAGCGGAAGCGTTATGACAACACGGTTGATGTAGTCGTACGTCTTCACGGCCCGACCAATCAAGCACCGAAACTACGGCACCTCCGAGTTCTAGCACACGTTCAGCTCGATGACGATCCCCGGACTCCGATCCAGCAAAGTGTCGGGGAAGAGTTCCATCAGCACGACGGCGTGGTGACGATCTTGATGTTCTACTGTCGCAGGGATTCACCTAAGCACCACTACAATATTATCGAGGGCTATAGTGGAGGGGGGCACCGCACACGGCTAAGAGAACGATCTTGAAGATCAACTTGTGTGTCTAGAGGTGCCCCCTGCCCCCGTATATAAAGGAGCAAGCGGGGGTGCGGCCGACCCTAGGAGGAGGCACGCAGGAGGAGTCCTACTCCTACCGGGAGTAGGACTCCCCCCCTTTCCCTAGTTGGATTAGGACTTGGGGGGAAGGAGGAGAGGGAAGAAAGGAAAGGGGCGCGCGGCAGCCCCTAGGCCTCCTCTCTTCTTCCTCCACTAGGCCCATTAGATTACCGGGGGGGGGGGGGAGGGGGTTCCGGTAACCTCCCGGTACTCCGGTAAAATGCCGATTTCACCCGGAACACTTCCGATGTCCAAACATAGGATTCCAATATATAAATCTTTATGTCTCGACCATTTCGAGACTCCTGTCATGTCCGTGATCACATCCGGGACTCCGAACAAACTTCGGTACATCAAAATATATAAACTCATAATGAAACTGTCATCGTAACGTTAAGCGTCCAGACCCTACGGGTTCGAGAACAACGTAGACATGACCGAGACATGTCTCCGGTCAATAACCAATAACGGAACCTGGATGCTCATATTGGCTCCTACATATTCTACGGAGATCTTTATCAGTCAGACCGCATAACAACATACGTTGTTCCCTTTGTCATCGGTATGTTACTTGCCCGAGATTCGATCGTCGGTATCTCAATACCTAGTTCAATCTCATTACTGGCAAGTCTCTTTACTCGTTTCGTAATACATCATCTCGCAACTAACTCATTAGTTGCAATGCTTGCAAGGCTTATGTGATGTGCATTACCGAGAGGGCCCAGAGATACCTCTCTGACAATCGGAGTGACAAATCCTAATCTCGAAATACGCCAACCCAACATGTACCTTTGGAGACACCTGTAGAGCTCCTTTATAATCACCCAGTTACATTCTGACGTTTGGTAGCACACAAAGTGTTCCTCCAGCAAATGGGAGTTGCATAATCTCATAGTCATAGGAACATGTATAAGTCATGAAGAAAGCAATAGCAACATACTAAACGATCGGGTGCTAAGCTAATGAAATGGGTCATGTCAATCACATCATTCTCCTAATGATGTGATCCCGTTAATCAAATGACAACACATGTCTATGGTTAGGAAACATAACCATCTTTGATTAACGAGCTAGTCAAGTAGAGGCACACTAGTGACGTTTAGTTTGTCTATGTATTCACATAAGTATTATGTTTCCGGATAATACAATTCTAGCATGAATAATAAACATTTATCATGATATAAGGAAATAAATAATAACTTTATTATTGCCGCTAGGGCATATTTCCTTCAGACCTAATCGTGAGACTGAGTGCTTCTACTGCAAGCAGACTGGTCACTGGAAGCGGAACTGCCCCAAGTATTTGGCGGATAAGAAGGATGGCAAAGTGAATAAAGGTATATGTGATATACATGTTATTGATGTGTACCTTACTAATGCTCGTAGTAGCACCTGGGTATTTGATACTGGTTCTGTTGCTAATATTTGCAACTCGAAACAGGGGCTACGGATTAAGCGAAGATTGGCTAAGGACGAGGTGATGATGCGCGTGGGAAATGGTTCCAAAGTCGATGTGATCGCGGTCAGCACGCTACCTCTACATCTACCTTCGGGGTTAGTATTAGACCTAAATAATTGTTATTTGGTGCCAGCGTTGAGCATGAACATTATATCTGGATCTTGTTTGATGCGAGACGGTTATTCTTTTAAATCAGAGAATAATGGTTGTTCTATTTATATGAGTAATATCTTTTATGGTCATGCACCCTTGAAGAGTGGTCTATTTTTGCTAAATCTTGATAGGGGTGATACACATATTCATAATATTGAAGCCAAAAGATGCAGAGTTGATAATGACAGTGCAACTTATTTGTGGCACTGCCGTTTAGGTCATATCGGAGTAAAGCGCATGAAGAAACTCCATACTGATGGACTTTTGGAATTATGAGTCACTTGGTACTTGTGAACCGTGCCTCATGGGCAAGATGACTAAAACGCCGTTCTCTGGAACTATGGAGAGAGCAACAGATTTGTTGGAGATCATACATACAGATGTATGTGGCCCGATGAATGTTGAGGTTCGTGGCGGATATCGTTATTTTCTCACCTTCACGGATGATTTAAGCAGATATGGGTATATCTACTTAATGAAACATAAGTCTGAAACATTTGAAAAGTTCAAAGAATTTCAGAGTGAAGTTGAAAATCATCGTAACAAGAAAGTAAAGTTTCTACGATCTGATCATGGAGGAGAATATTTGAGTTATGAGTTTGGTCTTCATTTGAAACAATGCGGAATAGTTTCGCAACTCACGCCACCCGGAACACCACAGCGTAATGGTGTGTCCGAACGTCGTAATCGTACTTTACTAGATATGGTGTGGTGATCTATGATGTCTCTTACTGATTTACCGCTATCGTTTTGGGGTTATGCTTTAGAGACGGCCGCATTCACGTTAAATAGGGCACCATCGAAATCCGTTGAGACGACGCCTTATGAACTGTGGTTTGGTAAAAAACCAAAGTTGTCGTTTCTGAAAGTTTGGTGCTGTGATGCTTATGTGAAAAAGCTTCAACCTGATAAGCTTGAACCCAAATCGGAGAAATGTGTCTTCATAGGATACCCAAAGGAGACTGTTGGGTACACCTTCTATCACAGATCCGAAGGCAAGACTTTTGTTGCTAAATTCAGAGTTTTTCTAGAGAAGGAGTTTCTCTCGAAAGAAGTGAGTGGGAGGAAAGTAGAACTTGATGAGGTAACCGTACCTGCTCCCTTATTGGAAAGTAGTTCATCACAGAAACCGGTTTCTGCAACACCTACACCAATTAGTGAGGAAGTTAATGATGATGATCATGAAACTTTAGATCAAGTTGTTACTGAACCTCGTAGGTCAACCAGAGTAAGATCCGCGCCAGAGTGGTACGGTAATCCTGTTTTGGAAGTTATGTTACTAGACCATGACGAACCTACGAACTATGAAGAAGCGATGGTGAGCCCAGATTCCGCAAAATGGCTTGAAGCCATGAGATCTGAGATGGGATCCATGTATAAGAACAAAGTATGGACTTTGGTTGACTTGCCCATTGATCGGCAAGCAATTGAGAATAAATGGATCTTCAAGAAGAAGACTGACGCTGACGGTAATGTTACTGTCTATAAAGCTCGACTTGTTGCAAAAGGTTTTCAACAAGTTCAAGGGATTGACTATGATGAGACCTTCTCACCCGTAGCGATGTTAAAGCATGTCCGAATCATGTTAGCAACTGCCACATTTTATGATTATGAAATTTGGCAAATGGACGTCAAAACTACATTACTGAATGGATTTCTGGAAGAAGAGTTGTATATGATGCAACCAGAAGGTTTTGTCGATCCAAAGGGAGCTAACAAAGTGTGCAAGCTCCAGCGATCCATTTATGGACTGGTGCAAGCCTCTCGGAGTTGGAATAAACGCTTTGATAGTGTGATCAAAGCATTTGGTTTTATACAGACTTTTGGAGAAGCTTGTATTTACAAGAAAGTGAGTGGGAGCTCTGTAGCATTTCTAATATTATATGTGGATGACATATTGTTGATTGGAAATGATATAGAATTTCTGGATAGCATAAAAGGATACTTGAATAAGAGTTTTTTAATGAAAGACCTCGATGAAGCTGCTTACATATTGGGCATCAAGATCTATATAGATCAAGACGCTTAATTGGACTTTCACAAAGCACATACCTTGACAAAGTTTTGAAGAAGTTCAAAATGGATCAAGCAAAGAAAGGGTTCTTGCCTGTGTTACAAGGTGTGAAGTTGAGTAAGACTCAATGCCCGACCACTGCAGAAGATAGAGAGAAAATGAAAGATGTTCCCTATGCTTCAGCCATAGGCTCTATCATGTATGCAATGTTGTGTACCAGACCTGATGTGTGCCTTGCTATAAGTCTAGTAGGGAGGTACCAAAATAATCCAGGAGTGGATCACTGGACAGTGGTCAAGAACATCCTGAAATACCTGAAAAGGACTAAGGATATGTTTCTCGTTTATAGAGGTGACAAAGAGCTCATCGTAAACGGTTACGTTGATGCAAGCTTTGACACTGATCCGGACGATTCTAAATCGGAAACCAGATACATGTTTACATTGAACGGTGGAGCTGTCAGTTGGTGCAGTTCTAAACAAAGCGTTGTGGCGGGATCTACGTGTGAAGCAGAGTACATAGCTGCTTCGGAAGCAGCAAATGAAGGAGTCTGGATGAAGGAGTTCATATCCGATCTAGGTGTAATACCTAGTGCATCGGGTCCAATGAAAATCTTTTGTGACAATACTGGTGCAATTGCCTTGGCGAAGGAATCTAGATTTCACAAGAGAACCAAGCACATCACGAGACGCTTCAATTCCATCCGGGATATAGTCTAGGTGGGAGACTGTCGGATTTCGGGTTCCGGCAGACCCTTGAGGTTCGAACACTGGGGTGCGCGCGGAGATCTCTCCCCTACCGATCTGCGTCCAATCTCCTCACGTGATCTAGTTGGAAACAACGAACAACACAAGGGACACAAGGTTTATACTGGTTCGGGCCACCGTTGTGGTGTAATACCCTACTCCAGTGTGTGGTGTGGTGGATGGCCTCAGGGGCTGATGATGAACAGTACAAGGGAAGAACAGCCTCGCGAGAGGTGTTCTTGAGCTGGTGCGATGAACTGCTTGGGTGAGTTCAATCGCCTCTCTCTCTCTCTCTATCTCTCTTTTTCGGTCCCTCCTTGTCTCTGTCTGTCCTCTACTCTGTGGTGGCTAGCTCTATTTATAGAGGCCCCGGGCCTCTCCCCAAATAATGAGCGGGAAAGGCGCCAACAATTGGCCATTTTGAAGGGGAACATCTAGTATAAGTTATCCTGACCAAAGGTGGTCTTCGGCTGCCAAAAGCACTGGTGATGACGCCGTCTTGGGCTCCACGGTGACCTCCATCTTGCCGCTCTGCTGGTCTTGGTCTCGTTGCACCAGAATGGTAACCTTTGCCCGGTGCCTTGGCCTGTGCTTGCCCCCTTTGCACCAAAGGGGAAACAAGGACACTGCACAGGCCGGCACCCGCCTAGCGCCCGCCTGGTCTCGATCGTCATGGCTTGCGTCACGGGCTCCTCGTGAGGTACCCCTGCCTTGATCTCTCTGCCTCCTCACGAGCCTGACTGATGAGGCTGCCTCTGAGGAAGCTTCCGGTCATCCGCCCCACGAGGCTTGGCCCCTCGCGAGGGTCTTGAGCTTGAGCTGATGAAGATGGGCCGCGCTGGGCCCCCACTTGAGCCACGCCGTAGGCAGGCAAGTCTAGGGACCCCCGTTCCCAGAACGCCGACAGTAGCCCCCGGGCCCAAGGTGCGCCCGGGCTTGGCCTAGCAGGGAAGCGAAGGGGCAAGCGCAAAGCGCCGCGGGCCCTAACAGCCTGCTGCCTTGGCCGCCGCGTGGCGATTGATTGGATGTGGGCGTCTACGCTTCCCATGATGCTTCGTCAACTATCCATCTGACAAAAGAGGTGTCCGGGCCAGACTTACTCGCTTTGTTCTCGTTCGCCTCGCCCCAGATCCCCTTTCTCGCTCTCCTCCTTCTTGCTTCCGAAATCCTCCAGATCTGTCTCAATCCTTCTTGCCCGGCACGCCATGGTGCCTCGCAAGTCCCCGACCGAGGCCTCGTACTCGCCGGAGAAGAACCTCGCCCTCACGCGCCTGATGACGGTGGCGCAGAGCAGCAAGGGGGCGACTGTGCTCAAGGCCGGCTCCGACCAGCCTGAAAGCAGGGGGAGCACCTTCTATCCGCTTTTTGTGAGCGCCATCGTCGCCGGTCTGGTGCCTCCTTTCTCTGAGTTCTTCTTTGCTGTTCTCCGCCAGTACAACTTGCAGGCTCTGCATCTCCACCCCAACTCTGTTCTCCTCCTGGCAATTTTTGCTTACTACTGTGAGGCTCATGTCAGGGTAAAGCCCTCAGTCGCTTTGTTGCGCCACTATTTTTCCCTCCGGGTTTCTGGTGGCCATGTCTCCGCATGTGCGAGCTTCATCGCATACTCCAATTCCAATGCTATCTCGAAGCCTGGGAAGAGAATCGAAGGCTTCCGGAGCAAGTGGGTCATGGTGGACGTCGGGCGCTTCCACCCTCGTATGGTGTTGCCTACGGGGCAGCCCAAGGCTGTCGACGCGTGGTCCCGCGCGGAGCTCCCCGACCCCCGTGCGAGGGCGGTGCTGAAGAGGATGAACGCGGACCTGAGGCCGAGCAACTTGGGGACGGCAAAGCTGACTGGAGCCACGCTCCTGAGGGAGTTCTTGGAGCACCGGGTGGCTCCACTCCAGGAGCACTCGCTCCCGTTGTGGAGGCTTGGGGAAGCGGACGCCGCCTTGCGCCTAAGCTCTGAGGCCCTGATCGATGAGAATCTGGTCGCGACCCTCCATTCCTTGGTTGGGGGAGACATGGCGAAGCCGGTGGGCACCCTCGTCCCCCTGTTCCTTCGCGACGACTGGGAGCAGGTGGTGAACGCCATGCCCACCTTTAATGGTGATGGGCTGGTGCCCGCGGAAGCTCCCGAGGGTCTTGCGGCGTTGGCGATGGTGAACGTGTCCGCCACGGCCGGTTGGAGATGCTGGAGCGGTCGTTGAAGGCGGAGAGGACCGAGCTAGACACCAAGGCGAAGGTCCTGGCGGTGGATCGGGTGGCCTTCGCGAAGATGGAGAAGAGGGCTCGTGCCGCGCTGAAGACGCTTTACGAGAGCGGCTTGGAGGAGCCGTTAGCTGGTGCGGAGGATGGCCCCGCTGAGGGAGTCCTGGATTAGGGGGTGTTCGGGTAGCCAGACTATACCTTCAGCCGGACTCCCGGACTATGAAGATACAAGATTGAAGACTTCGTCCCATGTCCGGATGGGACTTTCCTTGGCGTGGAAGGCAAGCTTGGCGATGCGGATATTCAAGATCTCCTACCATTGTAACCGACTCTATGTAACCCTAACCCTATCCGGTGTCTATATAAACCGAAGGGTTGTACTCCGTAGGCAATCAACTCCATATACAACAATCATACCATAGGCTAGCTTCTTGGGTTTAGCCTCCTTGATCTCGTGGTAGATCTACTCTTGTACTACCCATATCATCAATATTAATCAAGCAGGACGTAGGGTTTTACCTCCATCAAGAGGGCCCGACCCTGGGTAAAACATCGTGTTCCCTGCCTCCTGTTACCATCCGGCCTAGACGCACAGTTCGGGACCCCCTACCCGAGATCCGCCGGTTTTGACACCGATATTGGTGCTTTCATTGAGAGTTCCTCTGTGCCATCACAATTAGGAAGGATGCCTCCTCCCGTCTTTAAAGACGACGCCGTTGCTAAGGGAGCCTTGGCTGTCGGCCAAACCCTCCGACTAGGTGGTTTCCTCATGACCGCCGGTTCGGCTGTTGCGCCGACGGTGACCTCTCGGGTCATCAAAAGCAACCTACACGTCAGCTCGGAGCTCGTCGAGCAGCTAGATCCAATGGAGCTCTCTTCCATAAACAAGCTCTTGGATCGCATCGCCGCCCTGGGGGTCACTACGGATTACGACCAGGTTGGGCTTAAACCCGATCTAAGAGAAATTAACTCTCCCCAAGTCACCCACCACGTTGCCATGGTAGATACGCAGTGCGGCGACCCTTCATCTATTTTAAGGACTAGCTACGTCCGAATTCCCGACCCCTCCAAGCCGGATACCCTCGGAGGGGGAGATGTAACTCAAGACCTGAGCTTAGGATCAGGCAACGGGCCAGATTCACTGGACAACATCCAAGAATCCGAACTTCAGAGTTCAGAAACTCTTCGGCCTCCGAATCTTAGATTGGGTGAGGTTTCAGATTCAACGACACCCGCCCACCCGATCATAAGCGATCTCTCCCAAATCAGGCAGAGGCCCGAGGAAACAGTACATCATTACTAGGCCAGATTCCTCCTGGTTATGAACAGGATAAAGGATTGCCGCGAGGAAGACGCAATCCCAATTTTCTGCAGTAATTGCACGGACAAGGGAATCCTTAACGCCGTAAGTCGTCGTGATATCACACGCTTCGCTGACTTGGCGTCCATAGTACAAAAATACTGTGCGATGGAAAGTGCCTGGAAAGCCAAAATAAATTTTTGGGATAATCCGGCCTTGAATAGTAATCCCGTCCGAACTAAGAGGGTGCATTATCACAGGACACCCGGGATAAACACCAAAAAGCCAAAACCCTCTACAGGGCATGGAACCGTACTGGAAAGATGGCTTGATGGACCCTGTAGAATTCATAGTACAGAGGACGCCACACCAACTCACAGCCTTAGAGCATGTTGGATACTTCGGCAGGTGGCCAAAATCGGCGAGGACCTCTTAATTCCGGAGGCCGTAGAAAGCCAGCCCAAGGACACCAGTACCGTTCTCACAGTCTTCGAGACTTTCGCATCAAACAATGTGCGAAAAAGAACACTCCGCAGCCTCGCCGAAGTCTATCAAGTTGCAACAATAAATCCACGGAGCGACACTGCCATTACCTTCAACGCAAGTGATGAACCTAGATTCCGAACAGCCCGAGCACCAGCCGCATTGGTCCTTAGTCCCATAGTGGACGGCTTTCGCCTCACCAAGGTGCTCATGGATGGAGGTAGCGGACTGAACCTCATTTATGAGGAAACCCTTCAAAAAATGGAAATAGACTGGAACCGCGTCGAGCGAAGCAGCACAACCTTTAGAGAAATAATCCCCAGTCGGGAAGCGCGCTGCACAGGAAAAATCACACTAGATGTGGTGTTCGGCACGCCGGATAATTACAGGTCCGAAGAAGTCACGTTTCAGGTGGCCCTGTTCAAAAGCGGATATCACGCTTTACTAGGGCGGGAAGCATTCACAATCTTCCAAGCAATACCCCATTACGGGTACATGAAGCTTAAGATGCCCGGCCCGAACGGAATTATCACTCTAGCTAGTTATCCGGACATAGCACTCCGTGCCGAAAACAAGACGGCCGCATTAGCCCTTGAGGCACTATCCGAAGCCTTAGCGGCCGAGGAACTGACTGCGCTGCGCTCCACAGTTAACAGGGATGATGTGATACTAGACAAGAGATCCAAATCCACATCCTTCAAGCCAGCTGACGAAATAGTCAAATTCCAGGTCCATCCAACGGACCCCAATAAAACAGCTTCCATCGGGGCACGACTGAACCCTGATGTAGACGCCACACTGCGAGAGTTCCTACGAGAGAACTGGGACATTTTCGCCTGGCACCCTTCAGACATGCCAGGGATCCCACGCAGGCTGGCCGAACACAGCTTAAATATCCTAAAAGGATTCAAACCTGTCAAACAAGCCCTTCGGCGATTTTCCGAACCCAAGAGACAGGCTATGGGACAGGAGCTAGCCAAGCTATTGGAGGCCAGATTCATTAGAGACATAAAACATCCGGACTGGCTAGCAAACCTGGTGATGGTACCAAAGAAGGACAAATCCTGGCGCTTGTGTGTCGATTTTAAAGACCTTAACAAGGCTTGCCCAAAGGATCGCTTCCCCCTCCCCCGTATCGATCAAATTACCGATGCCACCACAGGACACGACTCGCTGTGTTTCCTCGATGCATACTCCGGTTACCATCAAATCAAGATGGCAGAATCAGACCAAGCCGCAACAGCATTCATCACACCATACGGCCCATTCTGCTTCAACACAATGCCCTTCAGGCTGAAAAACGCCGGCGCAACATATCAGCGCATGATCTAGACATGTCTGGCAAACCAGATCGGCAAAACAGTGGAGGCGTATGTGGATGATGTGGTCGTCAAATCAAGACATGTCGAATCTCTAGTAGACGACTTGAGGCTTGCATTCAATAACCTCCGAAAATATGACATCAAGCTCAACCTGGAAAAATGCGTCTTCGGTGTTCCAGCCGGAAAGCTCTTGGGCTTCATTGTATCCGGTAGAGGAATTGAAGCAAATCCAGCCAAGATCTGAGCTTTGTCACAATTGGATATCCCAAAGGACCTCAAACAAATACAAAAATTAACCGGATGTGTGGCGGCTTTAAGCCGCTTCATCTCCCGCTTGGGAGAAAAGGCACTACCCCTCTATCGCCTCCTTCGGTGCACCGAACACTTCGAGTGGAAGGATGCCGCCACGGCTGGACTTGATGAAATAAAAGCCATATTGGCAACAAACCCAGTCCTGGCCGTGCCAAACACCGGCGAACCAATGTTATTGTACATTGCAGCAACACATCAAGTTGTCAGTGCAGTGCTCGTTGTCGAGCGGGAAACGGATGGACACAAATTCCCCCTTCAAAGGCCGGTCTACTACGTATCCACTGTCCTCACTCCATGCAAATCACGGTACCCGCATTATCAAAAGATTGCATACGCGGTATTCATGGCATCCCGGAAGCTACGACACTACTTTCAAGAGTGTTCCATAACAGTAGCCTCGGAAGTACCACTCAACGATATTATCAACAACCACGATGCAACGGGCCGGATTGCAAAATGGGCCATCGAGCTTCTCCCGTTCGATATAACCTATAAGCCACAGCGAGCTATTAAATCGCAAGTTTTGGCCGACTTCGTCGCAGAATGGACGGAGGCCGAGCTCCCTAAAGAGTACGGCACATATTCAAACTGGATTATGCATTTCGACGGCTCCAAAATGTTGGCCGGACTGGGGGCTGGCATCGTCCTGACGTCCCCCACAGGAGACACAGTCCAATATGTGCTCCAGATCATGTACACGGATTCCAACAATGCAGCCGAATATGAGGCCCTCCTACATGGTCTCCGGATAGCAGTATCCATGGGTATCCAGCGCCTAGAGGTACGCGGGGATTCAAACCTCGCGATATCCCAAATAAATGGAGACTTCGACGCCAAGGACCCAAAAATGGCAGCTTACCGCAACGCCGTCCTAAAAATGTCAACTCGGTTCGAAGGGCTGGAGTTTCACCATATAGCCCGAGAAAACAATCAAGCAGCGGACGTCCTGGCATGCATCGGAGCAAAACGTGATGCAGTCCCCCCCAACATCTTTTTGGAAAGATTGTTCAAGACATCCGTAGCATGGGAGGGGGAACCCGCAAATAACAGCCCGGACCCAGCCGCACCACTCGACGCCGAACAATCTGACACAATTGGAGGCTCTGCCAATGAAATTACACCTTCAGCCCATGTAATAATGGCGGTTATCGCCCCGTGGACAGAACCATTCCTAGCCTACCTTACTAGGCAGGAACTCCCGGAGGACCAAAACGAGGCCCGCTGCATAGTGCGGCGATCTAAAGCCTATAGAGTCCATGAGGGAGAGATTTATAAGAAAAGCACTACCGGAGTCCTTCAAAGGTGCATCTCCGAAGAGGAAGGGCGGAACCTTCTGGCTGAAATTCATGCCGGACTCGGTGGTCACCACGTCGCTGTTCGGTCCCTTGTTAGCAAGGCTTTCCGTACAGGCTTTTATTGGCCAACGGCCCGGGCAGACACTCAGGACCTAGTCCAACGATGCGCTGGTTGCCAACTTTTTGCCAACCAAAGCCATATGCCACCCACTGCACTCCAAACTATACCCATCACCTGGCCTTTTGCGGTCTGGGGGCTTGACATGGTCGGACCCAAAGGTGGGACCGATAGGAAAAAATACTTACTGGTCATGGTGGATAAATTCACCAAATGGATAGAAGCCAAACCTGTTAAAATGTCCGAATCCGGACCTGTGATCGACTTCATATCCGGGGTTGTACACCGTTATGGCGTCCCCCATAGCATCATAACCGATAACGGTACAAACTTTACCGCCGACGAGGTAAAACTCTGGTGCAAAAACATGAGCATCAAGCTCGATTATGCTTCCGTCTATCACCCACAAACCAACGGCCAGGTCGAACGTGCAAATGGTCTTATCATGAGCGGCATTAAACCCAGACTGGTGCGGTCCCTCAAGGAATCTAACACACACTGGGTAGAGGAGCTCGACTCCGTGCTATGGGGGCTGCGGACCACGCCAAATCGCACCACCGGATACACACCATTTTTTATGGTGTACGGCGCAGAGGCAGTTCTACCCTGCGACATAATTCATGACTCACCTAGAGTGCGCATGTACGAAGAAAGAGAAGCCGAGCTCGATCGGCAGGACAACTTGGACGCCTTGGAGGAGGAGCGTGACGTGGCAAAAGCCCGTTCCGCATTTTATCAACAGCAGGCCCGAAGATATCAAAGCAGAGAAGTACGGGCCAAAAATTACAATGTTGGCGAACTAGTTCTACGTCTGCCGGATAAGAAAAAGGACAAACTCAAGCCCAAGTGGGAAGGTCCATTCATAATCGACCAAGTCCTGACTGGTGGGGCGTACCGCCTGCGAGATGCGTCGAACAACCGACTCGAGCCGAACCCATGGAACGCCACCCGTCTCCGAAGATTCTATGCCTAGCGCCGGACTCTGTGTTCGTCTCCTTCCTCTGTCCATCCCTTTTTGTATTTTTCTGTCTTAGATTTCTCTCCTTCCCATTTTTTTTCTTTCATAGCCCTTAAAGGCTCATCTAGTGACGCGCCACTCACGCTCATTAAACCTGGGGGCTTCTTTAACAGAAGCTTATTTATACGGGCTTCACACCCAACACATGCGTCAAACTTCCGCATGTACCTTTTTTCTTCACCATTATATGCATTGATATGACTTAAGTTTTGGCCAAGCTGGGTTGCCTGGCTCCTGTGCTTACCCCTACGTTCCCGATTGTTCGGCTAGGCGGTAAAGGGAGCACCTCTGCGATTGTTACTGCCGGGTCAGCCGGATGTGTACCTCAGACTGGGTGAAGCCGAAAGCTAGCGTTCTTAAGGGAATATTCGGTCGGTGAAATAAAAGATGATCTTTTTACTCATTTTATGCGCCCCCAGATGCTTTTTTTCTGCGTCTTTTCATGCAGTCCGGACATGCACTTTAGGGCATGCCTCCCAGCGAAAGGAACCCCTAACGGAACTATTCTCTCTGGAAGATGTTTCTTACTAACCATGTAATATAACATAACTAGTTGGGCACTTGTCTGATAAAGCACTAATGACCCCTACGCCTGGTCTCCACGCATACCCGGTTCTTATATAACCGCTATGGTATTCGGACACACTCCGGACCGTCAAGTCCCGAGGTTGAAGTGAAAAGGTCGGCAACGACAAACGATCTACAATCCGGCTAGAAGGCATTACACATGTCAATTCAAAATTACATAGTCATTCTGACTGATTGTATTCCTCTTCTATACCATCTAACAGGCTGTCTAATTTACAGTCCTGCTGGGAATACTTCGCGGCCAACTCTACTTGGCCGTATACTAAGCTCACAGGGATCTCCTTCCCGTCAGGCCCCACTGGTCCGACCTCGGCCATGTGGTTTGGGTCAGACTTCGTAAAACGGGTCTTCACCATGGCCCAGGCCTCCCTAGCGCCTTGTAGGCAGGCTGATATCTTCCACAACCGGAAGCACTGCCGAGCTTCCTTCAGCTTCTCCGCAAGCTCTCCAAGGCCCTCGGGCACGGAGTGGGTAGGCCATAAGGCTTGGGCAATACCCCGCATCGCCTGCCGAATTCGCTCGTGCAGTTGCAAGAGTTCGGGAAGAAGGTCACCTGTAGAACCGGGCATCTCCTCTGCAGGACGACCTGTGAGCATACCTACAGACATTATCTGTTAGTCGACTTCCTCGCCGAACTTTTTTTCGAAGTTCGTTCAAGCACTTACTAAAAATGCCGCGTCGAAGCCACTGATTCTCCTTCATGGAGTCCGACAACTGGCCACGAACATCTTTAAGTTCGACGTCCAGCTTGGTGTTGGCATCCTGAAGATCATTCTTCTCTCGCCTCACCTTTGTCAACATACTCTCACCGGCCTTTAGCCGGCGTAAGAGTTGTTGCTTGTCCGAATCGAGTCCGGCGCCATCTGCAATATGATTTGTCAGATTTGCACCCACACCGCACAATACTAATCTTTCGAAGTGTATCTTACCTGAGGGGGTCTCTTTGGGCTCCCCTGCTGCGGCTAGTGCGGCCTCTAGTTGGGCCTTGCACTTTTCCAGCTCCTGGGACAGTACGGCATTCTTCTCTGTAAGAACCTGCATATTAAATGATCCTTAAATCAGTTGCTCTAACTGCTTCAAGTCTCGGGGGCTACTGGCATATATATGTTTAACCAAAATTTTCTTACACGTATGTCTTTTACATACTGCTCCATGGCTCTGGCTAAACCATTTTGAGCAGCACGGAGGTACGCATCTCCCGAATTAAAGGCATCTAAAGCCTCTTGGGAGAAACAAGCGTCGCATAGAACTGTCCGGCGACGCCTGTGGTTCATGGCACTCTCCACTTCAGAATTTGTGGCAGACAGCCTGTCCGCATCCTCTGTCGGAGGAGCGTCCGGTGCATGCCTTGTGCTCGCCTCCGCTTCCTGGCCAGACGTTGGAGCCTGGCTGGTGGAGGTGTGATTGGCAACCTCTCCGGATGTAGTCCGGCGAGGTCTCTTCGTTCTGAAGATAGCACGAATGTTAATATGCCCTGACAAAATAACACCAGGGAAACAGAGGGTGCGCTATACCTTTGCGCCGGCATCTCAGTCCGGACTGCATTCCTTTTTGTCCCACGGGGCCCTGCGGCCCCTCGTTGGCTAGCCGCCGCAGGTTCGGCCTCCTGCCTCGGAAATCTCCCCTGCAAAACACGGTTGTCGTCAGAAACACCAGAATACGTGAGAGTGGAATCTCTCTCAAGGGAATGAGACTCCGGTTTCTATCACCTGGGAGGCCGGGATTAACCCTGGGTAATCAGCCGTGATGGCTACCAAGGTATTGTCCTTGCTTAGCTGATGGAAAACCCCGTCGATAAGCTCCACCGATATGTCCGGATCCTCTTCGGAGTCCGGATCGAGGGACTGTTCTGGGTCCTCGGGCTGTGGAGGGCGGCTGTTTATATCCTTTACCTCCTGTCGCAGTTCCTGCACTGAAGTCGTTAGACTACATATCTAACCGTGGGAGTATAAAACAAATGGGCAAGCGCAATTGTTCACTTACCCAACTTGGAGGATCGTACATAGTAAATCCGGCCTGTGGGTTGGCGCGGAGGAATTCCTCCTTTTCTCCCTTGTACAAAGAGGATAAGATCTTTACTAGAACGACAGCTGAGGCCGGCCCCTTACGACCGTAACGGGTGGCGTCATCCTCCCCGTTGAAATCCCACATGGGGTGGCCTCTATATTGAAGCGGCTGCACCCCCCGCATAATGCATGCGGCCATGACTCCAATCATGGTTAGTCCGGAATGAGCCAACAGTCTTATCCGGCCCATCAGGTAAAGGACGTCTCTGTCGCTTTCTCTCTGAGAGCTCCGCGGACGCCAGCTCAAGCGTTTCTTCAATGGAGCACTGTTGAGCTCAGGGAGACCGACCCGGATAGGGTCCGGTAGCGGGACGTCATCTATGTAAAACCATTCCGAAGGCCAGTCCTCGGACGCCTTCTTTGGGGTTCCGGATAGGTATCCGGTCCCGGCGATGCGCCATACTTCGGCTCCGCCCACTTGGTATATAGACCCCTCTCGAGAACGGGGCACCAGGCATAATAACCTCTTCCACAACGCAAAATGGACCTCAAAGCCTAAAAATAGCTCGCAAAGGATGACGAAACCCGCAATATGTAATACGGAGGCGGGCGTGAGATTGTGAAGCTGGAGGCCGTAGAACTCCAGAAGCCCGCGGAGAAATGGATGAATTGGAAACCCCAGTCCCCTTATTAGATAGGGGACGAGGAACACCCGCTCTCCTTTAGAAGGATTGGGGGTGCTCTCCGCTTGTTTTCCGCCATTATAGGTGGCGAGACCGGCTCGGACCGGGACCATGTATGCCTGAGGGAGAAATCCCTTGGCCTGGAGCGACACTAACTCGCTATGCGGGATGGTGCAACTCTCCCAGTCCCCGGGTTTGGGACCGGAGGGGCGAGGGGAGGAGCTGCGACGGCTGGTCATGTTGGAATGGACCTTTGCTGGAAGCGCTCTGATGATAACTCGCGGAGAGGAGAAGATGTGGTTTGGGCCTAAATCCCCATCCCGTTAAATAGGCGGCTTGATTATACGGCTAGGGGTGTGGATGTAAAAACGCCCTGGCTTTTCGCATTCGTTTGACACGTGGAAGACGGCCATTGTTGGGCGTGGGAGCCGAGGAGCGCTACATTACACAAATCGGACATTATTCCTACAGGTACACAGGATTTGGAGAAGAACCCGCCTTGCAATGCCGAACAATCTGCGCGCCGGACTCATCGTCATTGAAGCCTGGTTCGGGGGCTACTGAGGGAGTCCTGGATTAGGGGGGGTTCGGGTAGCCGGACTATACCTTCAGCCGAACTCCCGGACTATGAAGATACAAGATTGAAGACTTCGTCCCCTGTCCGGATGGGACTTTCCTTGGCGTGGAAGGCAAGCTTGGCGATGCGGATATTCAAGATCTCCTACCATTGTAACCGACTCTATGTAACCCTAACCCTATCCGGTGTCTATATAAACCGGAGGGTTGTAGTCCGTAGGCAATCAACTCCATATACAACAATCATACCATAGGCTAGCTTCTTGGGTTTAGCCTCCTTGATCTCATGGTAGATCTACTCTTGTACTACCCATATCATCAATATTAATCAAGCAGGACGTAGGGTTTTACCTCCATCAAGAGGGCCCGAACCTGGGTAAAACATCGTGTTCCCTGCCTCATGTTACCATCCGGCCTAGACGCATAGTTCGGGACCCCCTACCCGAGATCCACCAGTTTTGACACCGACACCCGCCGAGCTGCTTCCCTGCCTGGTCGTGCACTTGAAGATGTCGTAGACGGCCTTGGCCCCACGGTGGAGGCTGAGGCGCACCCCCTGTCTTCTGCGGCGCTGACGCATGTCCTCAGCCACGTCTACCTACGTGACCCCGACGTTGACTTCGATAGCCTACTAGAACCCATGAGCGGCGACCTTGCCGCCGCTGCCGCTGAGGCTGTGAAACGCCGAGCCGAAGCTTTGCTGGGGAGGTTCCGCGCCTTCATCATCTTGCCCGGGCGCGGTGCCGCTAGCTCCGCGGCCCCAGGAGGCGGGGGCGCCCAGCGCGACTCCACCACAGGCGGCGCGCCACTGGAGAGTGATCCCTTCGCGGCTTCTGTCCTGTTTTTATTCCTGCAACATGCACCATGCCTCGTAGAGGCGTTTAAACTTGTGTTTGACGTCATGAAACAATCTATGGCTTGTAATATTTTCTTTGAATTTCCTGGAATTTGCATTTTTCTCCCCTACTTGCTCGCGCTCTACGTCGGCAGGGCCCGACCCCGCGCGTACCTCACCCAGCGTTAGCCCCGACCGGAAACCAGGACGGGACTAAGGAGTGAGGGGCTACGTGGCAAGTTAGGCTCCTGAGTCGCGATGCTCAGGAGTCCCCCTTGACGCACAAGCAACAAGTAGGAAAGGGGGGAACGAGGAGTGGATTGATCGTTCTGTGTCGGCAGGGCCCGACCCCGCGCATACCTCACCCAGCGTTAGCCCCGACCAGAAACCAGGACGGGACTAAGGACTGAGGGGCTACGGGGAAAGTTAGGCTCCTGTGTCGCGATGCTCAGGAGTCCCCCTTGACATTCAAACGGGTTTCCATACCTTGGCTCCGCTCGGGGAGGGGCGCGTGACGACCAGGTCTGAGGGACCTGGCTGGGTGGCGTGCGCTCGTGCAAGACCCGGGCGTAGCCCCCGTGTACAGCCCCCTCGTGCGGCGCTCCCGAGGGGAGGCGTTGCGATGGTGCCAGACACTGAGCTCTGGGCTCCCTGAGGTTGGTACGGCTGTAGGCCGCCCTCAGTTGTTTATCACTAGCACAGAGCATAGCGCTTCCATATGTGTATGGGCATAGCCGCTCCTCAGCAGTGTCGTCAGCCAGCACGGGGCATGGTGCTTCCACTGGTACGTGGGAGGGGGCTCCCCTCCGGGAGGATCCCCCGGGGCATGTACAGCCCCGCCCTGACACGTGGCCGGCACGGTAGGGCTAGGAGAGGTGTATCTGGGCACTCGTGAGCCAGCGCGGGACTCACGAGGCCCTACCTCGAGGCGGGTTGCGCCTGGCTCTGGGCCTTTATCAATGGTGTGTTCCCGCAGGGTGGTTAGAATGCAAATGCTCTATGTCCTCAGGTCCCGGCCCTCAAGCTAGCTCAGCCGCCGCTAGTATGACAGGTCACGATGCTGTGGGTCAAGGCCAGGGGGTGAGGGCTGGAGAGCCAGTAGGAGCCCATGAGTCGCGATGCTCAGGTACCCCCCTTTTAACGTGCAAGCGCTTTGCATGAAGGCGGAGAAGTCCGCGATAAGAAGCAGGTGACAATTAAGAGCGAAAGAGCAAATTCATTTTAAGTAGACGCGGGAAAAGCAAACGCCGCTGGGCCAGGCCCAAGCAGCTTGGGGATGATGCAGCCCGAGGGGCGCCCCCAACAAGGTAAGTAAAGAGCATAAGCAAAACGGTTACATGCCGCAGGGACGGACCCACGCGGCCTGGGAATGATGCGGCCCTGTGGGCGCTCCCAGCTAAGAATGGAACTTAGAAAGGTGTCACCTGGTGCCGTTGAAGATGGAGTGATGTTGAAGAAGCGGGTGATGTGCGATGAAGACGTCGATCCTCACGAGCCCCCAGGCCCAGGAGCCTCGGGAGGCTCCGGGGGCACAGGTGGGTCTCCGAGAGCCATCTTCATCTCCGCCAGGACCGCACGATGCCTGACCTCCTGAGCCTCTAGAATGCTCCTCAGCAGGCGCTGATGAGCGGCGACCGCGTTCGGCAGGCCGAAAGGCATGCGAACGTAGCTGTGAGGTGGACCCTCGCAACGCCCCGCGCGCGAAGGCCAGAGGCGCTCCAGAGACGCGGCTCGGTTGAGCCCTGGCATGTCCATGCAGACGCACAGCCCACCATCCTC
This sequence comes from Triticum urartu, assembly GCF_056163025.1. Classification (NCBI taxonomy): domain Eukaryota; kingdom Viridiplantae; phylum Streptophyta; class Magnoliopsida; order Poales; family Poaceae; genus Triticum; species Triticum urartu. Next base: position 61,108,259 of record NC_141877.1, on the reverse strand, counting down.
GCCTGGATGTGGGGCTACGGTGGGCAAGCGGCGGCTGCCGCACATGACTCTCGACTCCTGTAGCTCCTGGGTGTTTCTTGCGATGAACTCCTGTGGGTTTGGTCTTCCTTGCCTTGTACCTTCCTGAGGGAAATGTTCCTGGAAGCACCCCTCCAAGTGGTGCCCGAGCGCCTCCCTCGCGACCTTGGCAAAGTCGGTGGCTCTCCAAGAAAGATCCCCTGAGCCCTGCCTGAGGAGGGCACCGGGCGCGCCTTCCTATGTGAGAGAGGGTGGCGCTCCCTGATTGGGCGCAGATCCTGATGCCACACCTCTGGAGGCGCCTGCCTCCTGATGGCTTGGGCCAGGCGAAACCTTCTTCTTCTTGAGGGTCGCCTCGGGAAGTCTTCGGTTTCTGTGGTCTGGGTCTTCGATTGCTGCGGCTTGGAACTCGCGCTCAAGTGAACACACTGCGTCCCTTTCTTCACAGGGTACGGTGATGACTCTGCCGCTTCCTGGCATCTTGAGGACATTGTACCCATGGTGAGTCACTGGCATGAACTTGGCCAGGGCTGGGTACCCAAGAATGGCGTTGTATGGCAGACGGATGTGGGCAACGTCGAAGTCGATGAGCTCGGTGTGGTAGTTGTTGCGCTGCCCAAAGGTGACTGGAAGGCGAACCTGCCCTATCGGAACAGTGGAACCATCAGTGACTCCTGAGAAGGGCTAGGTTGGCTGAAGCTAATCGTATGGCACTTGGAAATTATCGAACGTCTCGACGGACAGGACGTTGAGTCCTGCTCCGCCGTCAATGAGGGTCCTGGTGACCTGCACGTTGCTGATGACTGGGGAGCAAAGCATCGGGAGGACTCCGGCCGTTGCCGCACATTTGAGCTGGTCCGCTGAGCTGAACGTAATGGCGCACGCAGACCACCTGAGAGGGCGCGTGGCCTCAAGCTTAGGGAGGACTGCATTCACCTCGCGAGCAAACTGCTTGAAGATGCACTGTGAGGCTGGGGCTTGCGCGCCACCCAAGATGCAAGCGATTACGCACGGCTCCTGGAAGCCCCCAGCCCCCTCGTCTTGATGTTGGTCTTCGTTCCTCCTTGGCGGTGGCGGCAGAGGAGGAAGGCCTGTGTTGCCGTACGGGCAATCCTCACGAGGCTGATCTCTCCAGCCCCCCTCGCGAGGCTGGTCCTGCCAGCGATCCTCGCGAGGTCGGTCACGCCACCCTTGCCGAGGGCCACAGTCTTCCCATCGTTCGCCACCTCTTCCTCCTCCTCGGCCATGTTGGGGAATGTAATAATTTCAAAATTTTTCCTACGCACACACAAGATCATGGTGATGCATAGCAACGAGAGGGGAGAGTGTGATCTACATACCCTTGTAGACCGACAGCGGAAGCGTTATGACAACGCGGTTGATGTAGTCGTACGTCTTCACGGCCCGATCGATCAAGCACCGAAACTATGGCACCTCCGAGTTCTAGCACACGTTCAGCTCGATGACGATCCCTGGACTCCGATCCAGCAAAGTGTCGAGGAAGAGTTCCGTCAGCACGACGGCGTGGTGACGATCTTGATGTTCAAGTGTTGCAGGGCTTCGCCTAAGCACCACTACAATATTATCGAGGTATATGGTGGAAGGGGGCACTGCACACGGCTAAGAAAATGATCACGAGGATCAACTTGTGTGTCTAGGGGTGCCCCCTGCCCCTGTATATAAAGGAGCAAGGGGAGGAGGCCGGCCGGCCCTATTGGTGCGCCAAGGAGGAGTCCTCCTCCTAGTAGGAGGACTCCTACTAGGAGGGGGAAAGGAAGTGGGGAGGGAGAAGGAAAGGGGGGCGCCGCCCCCCCTCTCCTAGTCCAATTCAGACCAGGGGGAGGCGGCGCGCGGCCCACCCTGGCTGCCCTTCTCTCTCTCCACTAAGGCCCATATGGCCCATTACTTCTCCCGGGGGGTTCCGGTAACCCTCCGGCACTCCGGTTTTCTCCGAAATCACCCGGAACACTTCCGGCGTCCGAATATAGCCGTCCAATATATCAATCTTTATGTCTCGGCCATTTCGAGACTCCTCGTTATGTCCGTGATCACATCCGGGACTCCGAACTAACTTCGGTACATCAAAAACTCATAAACTCATATAACTGTCATCGAAACCTTAAGCGTGCGGACCCTATGGGTTCGAGAACAATGTAGACATGACCGAGACATTTCTCCGGTCAATAACCAATAGCGGAACCTGGATGCTCATATTGGCTCCCACATATTCTATGAAGATCTTTATCGGTCAGACCGCATAACAACATACGTTGTTCCCTTTGTCATCGGTATGTTACTTGCCCGAGATTCAATCGTCGGTATCTCAATACCTAGTTCAATCTCGTTACCGCATAACAACATCTCGCAACTAACTCATTAGTTGCAATGCTTGCAAGGCTTGTGTGATGTGCATTACCGAGAGGGCCCAGAGATACCTCTCCGACAATCGGAGTGACAAATCCTAATCTCGAAATACGCCAACCCAACATTTACCTTTGGAGACACCTGTAGAGCTCATTTATAATCACCCAGTTACGTTGTGACGTTTGGTAGCACACAAAGTGTTCCTCGGACAAACGGGAGTTGCATAATCTCATAGTCATAGGAACATGTATAAGTCATGAAGAAAGCAATAGCAACATACTAAACGATCGGGTGCTAAGCTAATGGAATGGGTCATGTCAATCACATCATTCTCCTAATGATGTGATCCCATTAATCAAATGACAACACATGTCTATGGTTAGGAAACATAACCATCTTTGATTAACGAGCTAGTCAAGTAGAGGCATACTAGTGACGTTTAGTTTGTCTATGTATTCACACAAGTATTATGTTTCTGGATAATACAATTCTAGCATGAATAATAAACATTTATCATGATATAAGGAAATAAAATAGTAACATTATTATTGCCTCTAGGGCATATTTCCTTTAGTCTCCCACTTGCAGTAGAATCAATAATCTAGATTACACGGTAATGATTCTAACACCCATGGAGCTTTGGTGCTGATCATGTTTTGCTCGTGGAAGAGGCTTAGTCAATGGGTCTGCAACATTCAAATCCGTATGTATCTTGCAAATCTCTATGTCTCCACCTAGACTAGATCCCAGATGGAATTGAAGCTTCTCTTGATGTGCTTGGTTCTCTTGTGAAATCTGGATTCCTTTGCCAAGGCAATTGCACCAGTATAGTCACAAAAGATTTTCATTGGACCTGATGCACTAGGTATGACACCTAGATCGGATATGAACTCCTTCATCCAGACTCCTTCGTTTGCTGCTTCCGAAGCAGCTATGTACTCCGCTTCACATGTAGATCCTGCCACAACGCTTTGTTTAGAACTACACCAACTGACAGCTCCACCGTTTAATGTAAACACGTATCCGGTTTGCGATTTAGAATCGTCCGGATCAGTGTCAAAGCTTGCATCAACGTAACCATTTACGATGAGCTCTTTTTCACCTCCATATATGAGAAACATATCCTTAGTCCTTTTCAGGTATTTCAGGATGTTCTTGACCGCTGTCCAGTGATCCACTCCTGGATTACTTTGGTACCTCCCTGCTAGACTTATAGCAAGACACACATCAGGTCTAGTACACAACATTGCATACATGATAGAGCCTATGGCTGAAGCATAGGGAACGTCTTTCATTTTCTCTCTATCTTCTGCATTGGTCAGGCATTGAGTCTTACTCAATCTCACACCTTGTAACACAGGCAAGAATCCTTTCTTTGATTGATCCATTTTGAACTTTTTCAAAATTTTGTCAAGGTATGTGCTTTGTGAAAGTCCAATTAAGCGTCTTGATCTGTCTCTATAGATCTTAATGCCCAATATGTAAGCAGCTTCACCGAGGTCTTTCATTGAAAAACTCTTATTCAAGTATCCCTTTATGCTATCCAGAAATTCTATATCATTTCCGATTAGTAATATGTCATCTACATATAATATCAGAAATGCTACAGAGCTCCCACTCACTTTCTTGTAAATACAGGCTTCTCCAAAAGTCTGTACAAAACCAAATGCTTTGATCACACTATCAAAGCGTTTATTCCAACTCCGAGAGGCTTGCACCAGTCCATAAATGGATCGCTGGAGCTTGCATACTTTGTTAGCTCCCTTTGGATCGACAAAACCTTCCGACTGCATCATATACAACTCTTCTTCCAGAAATCCATTCAGGAATGCAGTTTTGACATCCATCTGCCAAATTTCATAATTGCAAAATGCGGCAATTGCTAACATGATTCAGACAGACTTAAGCATCGCTACGGGTGAGAAGGTCTCATCATAGTCAATCCCTTGAACTTGTCTAAAACCTTTTGCGACAAGTCGAGCTTTGTAGACAGTAACATTACCGTTAGCGTCATTCTTCTTCTTGAAGATCCATTTATTCTCAATTGCTTGCCGATCATTGGGCAAGTCAACCAAAGTCCATACTTTGTTCTCATACGTGGATCCCATCTCAGATTTCATGGCTTCAAGCCATTTTGCAGAATCTGGGCTCACCATCGCTTCTCCATAGTTCATAGGTTCATCATGATCTAGTAGCATGACTTCCAGAACAGGATTACCGTACCACTCTGGTGCGGATCTTACTCTGGTTGATCTACGAGGTTCAGTAGTATCTTGTTCTGAAGTTTCATGATCATCATCATTAGCTTCCTCACTAATTGGTGTAGGTGTCACAGAAATTGGTTTCTATGATGTACTACTTTCCAATAAGGGAGCAGGTACAGTTACCTCATCAAGTTCTACTTTCCTCCCACTCACTTCTTTCGAGAGAAACTCCTTCTCTAGAAAGTTTCCGAATTTAGCAACAAAAGTCTTGCCTTCGGATCTGTGATAGAAGGTGTATCCAATAGTTTCCTTCGGATATCCTATGAAGACACATTTCTCTGATTTGGGTTCGAGCTTATCAGGTTGAAGCTTTTTCACATAAGCATCGCAACCCCAAACTTTCAGAAACGACAACTTTGGTTTCTTGCCAAACCACAGTTCATAAGGCGTCGTCTCAACGGATTTTGATGGTGCCCTATTTAACATGAATGCGACCGTCTCTAGAGCATAACCCCAAAACGATAGCGGTAAATCAGTAAGAGACATCATAGATCGCACCATATCAAGTAAAGTATGATTACGATGTTCGGACACACCATACGCTGTGGTGTTCCGGGTGGCGTGAGTTGCGAAACTATTCCGCATTGTTTCAAATGTACACCAAACTCATAACTCAAATATTCTCCTCCACAATCAGATTGTAGGAATTTTATTTTCTTGTTACGATGATTTTCAACTTCACTCTGAAATTCTTTGAACTTTTCGAACGTTTCAGACTTATGTTTCATTAAGTAGATATACCCATATCTGCTTAAGTCATCTGTGAAGGTGAGAAAATAACGATATCCGCCACGAGCCTCAACATTCATCGGACCACATACATCTGTATGTATGATTTCCAACAAATCTGTTGCTCTCTCCATAGTACCGGAGAATGGTGTTTTTGTCATCTTACCCATAAGGCACGGTTCGCAAGTACCAAGCGATTCATAATCAAGTGGTTCCAAAAGTCCATCAGTATGGAGTTTCTTCATGCGCTTTACACCAATATGACCCAAACGGCAGTGCCACAAATAAGTTGCACTATCATTATCAACTCTGCATCTTTTGGCTTCAACATTATGAATATGTGTGTCACTACTATCGAGATTTAATAAGAATAGACCACTCTTTAAGGGTGCATGACCATAAAAGATATTACTCATATAAATAGAACAACCATTATTCTCTGATTTAAATGAATAACCGTCTCGCATCAAACAAGATCCAGATATAATGTTCATGCTTAACGCTGGCACCAAATAACAATTATTTAGGTCTAATACTAATCCCGAAGGTAGATGTAGAGGTAGCATGCCGACCACGATCACATGGACTTTGGAACCATTTCCCACGCGCATCGTCACCTCGTCCTTAGCCAATCTTCGCTTAATCCGTAGTCCATGTTTCGAGTTGCAAATGTTAGCAACAGAACCAGTATCAAATACCCAGGTGCTACTGCGAGCATTAGTAAGGTACACATCAATAACATGTATATCACATATACCTTTGTTCACCTTGCCATCCTTCTTATCCGCCAAATACTTGGGGCAGTTCCACTACCAGTGACCAGTCTGCTTGTAGTAAAAGCACTCAGTTTTAGGCTTAGGTCTAGGTTTGGGTTTCTTATCTTGAGTAGCAACTTGCTTGCTGTTCTTTTTGAAGTTCCCCTTCTTCTTCCCTTTGCCCTTTTTCTTGAAACTAGTGGTCTTGTTGACCATCAACACTTGATGCTCCTTCTTGATTTCTACCTCCGCAGCTTTTAGCATTGCGAAGAGCTCGGGAATAGTCTTATTCATCCCTTGCATATTATAGTTCATCACGAAGCTCTTGTAGCTAGGTGGCAGTGATTGGAGAATTCTGTCAATGACACAATCATCTGGAAGATTAACTCCCAATTGAATCAAGTGATTATTATACCCAGACATTTTGAGTATATGCTCACTGACAGAACTGTTCTCCTCCATCTTGCAGCTATAGAATTTATTGGAGACTTCATATCTCTCAATTCGGGCATTTGCTTGAAATATTAACTTCTACTCCTGGAACATCTCATATGCTCCATGACGTTCAAAACGTCGTTGAAGTCCCAATTCTAAGCCGTAAAGCCTGGCACACTGAACTATCGAGTAGTCATCAGCTTTGCTCTGCCAGACATTCATAACATCTGGTGTTGCTCCAGCAGCAGGCCTGGCACCCAGCGGTGCTTCCAGGACGTAATTCTTCTGTGCAGCAATGAGGATAATCCTCAAGTTACGGACCCAGTCCGTGTAATTGCTACCATCATCTTTCAACTTTGCTTTCTCAAGGAACGCATTAAAATTCAACGGAACAACAGCACGGGCCATCTATCTACAATCAAACATAAACAAGCAAGATACTATCAGGTACTAAGTTCATGATAAATTTAGGTTCAATTAATCATATTACTAAAGAACTCCCACTTAGATAGACATCCCTCTAATCCTCTAAGTGATTACGTGATCCAAATCAACTAAACCATGTCTGATCATCACATGAGATGGAGTAGTTTCATTGGTGAACATCACTATGTTGATCATATCTACTATATGATTCACGTTCGACCTTTCGGTCTCTGTGTTCCGAGGCCATATCTGTATATGCTTGGCTCGTCAAGTATAACCTGAGTATTCTGCGTGTGCAACTGTTTTGCACCCGTTGTATTTGAACGTAGAGCCTATCACACCCGATCATCACGTGGTGTCTCAGCATGAAGAACTTTCGCAACGGTGCATACTCAGGGAGAACACTTCTTGATAACTAGTGAGAGATCATCTTAAAATGCTACCGTCAAACAAAGCAAGATAAGATGCATAAAAGATAAACATCACATGCAATCAATATAAGTGATATGATATGGCCATCATCATCTTGTGCTTGTGATCTCCATCTTCGAAGCACCGTCATGATCACCATTGTCACCGGCGTGACACCTTGATCACCATCGTAGCATCGTTGTCGTCTCGCCAATCTTATGCTTCTACGACTATCGCTACCTCTTAGTGATAAAGTAAAGCATTACAGCGCAATTGCATTGCATACAATAAAGCGACAACCATATGGCTCCTGCCAGTAGCCGATAACTTGGTTACAAAACATGATCATCTCATACAATAAAATTTAGCATGATGTCTTGACCATATCACATCACAACATGCCCTGGAAAAACAAGTTAGACGTCCTCTACTTTGTTGTTGCAAGTTTTACGTGGCTGCTACGGGCTTAAGCAAGAACCAATCTTGCCTACGTATAAAAACAACAACGATAGTTTGTCAAGTTGGTGCTGTTTTAAGCTTCGCAAGGACCGGGCGTAGCCACACTCGGTTCAACTAAAGATGGAGAAACTGACACCCGCTAGCCACCTTTGTGCAAAGCACGTCGGGAGAACCGGTCTCGCGTAAGCGTACGCATAATGTCAGTCCGGCTGCTTCGTCCAACAATACCGCCGAACCAAAGTATGACATGCTGGTAAGCAGTATGACTTATATCGCCCACAACTCACTTGTGTTCTACTCGTGCATATAACATCAACACATAAAACCTAGGCTCGGATGCCACTGTTGGGGAACGTAGTAATTTAAAAAAATTTCCTACGCACACACAAGATCATGGTGATGGATAGCACCGAGAGGGGAGAGTGTGATCTACGTACCCTTGTAGACTGACAGCGGAAGCGTTATGACAACGCGGTTGATGTAGCCGTACGTCTTCACGGACCGATCGATCAAGCACCGAAACTACGGCACCTCCGAGTTCTAGCACACGTTAAGCTCGATGACGATCCCCGGACTCCGATCTAGCAAAGTGTCGGGGAAGAGTTTCGTCAGCACGACGGCGTGGTGACGATCTTGATGTTCAACTGTCGCAGGGCTTCGCCTAAGCACCACTACAATATTATCGAAGTATATGGTGGAAGGGGGCACCGCACTCAGCTAAGAAAACGATCACGAGGATCAACTTGTGTGTCTAGGGGTGCCCCCTGCCCCCGTATATAAAGGAGCAAGGGGAGGAGGCCGGCCGGCCCTATTGGCGCGCCAAGGAGGAGTCCTCCTCCTAGTAGGAGTAGGACTCCTACTAGGAGGGGGAAAGGAAGTGGGGAGGGAGAAGGAAAGGGGGCGCCGCCCCCCCTCTCCTAGTCCAATTCGGACCAGGGGGGAGGAGGCGCGTGGCCCACCCTGGCTGCCCTTCTCTCTCTCCACTAAGGCCCATATGGCCCATTACTTCTCCCGGGGGGTTCTGGTAACCCTCCGGCACTCCGTTTTCTCCGAAATCACCCGGAACACTTCCGGTGTCCGAATATAGCCGTCCAATATATCAATCTTTATGTCTCGACCATTTCGAGACTCCTCATTATGTCCGTGATCACATCCGGGACTCCGAACTAACTTTGGTACATCAAAAACTCATAAACTCATATAACTGTCATCGAAACCTTAAGCGTGCGGACCCTACGGGTTCGAGAACAATGTAGACATCACCAAGACATGTCTCCGGTCAATAACCAATAGCGGAACCTGGATGCTCATATTGGCTCCCACATATTCTATGAAGATCTTTATCGGTCAGACCGCATAACAACATACGTTGTTCCCTTTGTCATCAGTATGTTACTTGCCCGAGATTCGATCATAGGTATCTCAATACCTAGTTCAATCTCGTTACCGGCAAGTCTCTTTACTCGTTATGTAATACAACATCTCACAACTAACTCATTAGTTGCGATGCTTGCAAGGCTTGTGTGATGTGCATTACCGAGAGGGCCCAGAGATACCTCTCCGACAATCGGAGTGACAAATCCTAATCTCGAAATACGCCAACCCAACATTTACGTTTGGAGACACCTGTAGAGCTCCTTTATAATCACCTAGTTACGTTGTGACGTTTGGTAGCACACAAAGTGTTCCTCCGGCAAACGGGAGTTGCATAATCTCATAGTCATAGGAACATGTATAAGTCATGAAGAAAGCAATAGCAACATACTAAACAATCAGGTGCTAAGCTAATGGAATGGGTCATGTCAATCACATCATTCTCCTAAAAATGTGACCCCGTTAATCAAATGACAACACATGTCTATGGTTAGGAAACATAACCATCTTTGATTAACGAGCTAGTCAAGTAGAGGCATACTAGTGACGTTTAGTTTGTCTATGTATTCACACAAGTATTATGTTTCCGGATAATACAATTCTAGCATTTATAATAAACATTTATCATGATATAAGGAAATAAAATAATAACATTATTATTGCCTCTAGGGCATATTTCCTTCAGGCCATAGCACCTGTCGTTGCGCTCGGGGCGTCGGCCGACACGTCCATCTCTCACGGCCCTGAGCTCTTGACATTCGTTGGTGTTGTGGGTGTGGAGGTCGTGGTACACACAGTACCGGCTGTCCTTGGATGACTTTGGCTGATCCCTGCCTCTCTTGGTGTCTGGTTCCGCTGCAAGCACGGCAGCCCCCTTGCGCTTCACATCCTTGGCCTTGGGCTTCTTCTCTTCTGGGTCGGCAGCTGGGAGTTCGAGGAGAGAAAGGCGCCCTTCCTCAGCCCTGGCGCACTTGGTTGCCAAGTTGAACAGCTCCAGGGATGTGCACAGGTCTTCATGGATTGCTAGCTCCTCCTTCATCTTGATGTCGCGCACGCCATCGGAGAAGGCCGAGATGATGGCTTCTTCAGTCACCTTGGGGATCTTGAGTCGAGCGTTGTTGAAGTGCTGGATGTATTTCTGCAGGGTTTCCCCTTGCTGCTGCTTGATGCGGCGCAGATCGCTCACGGCCGGTGGCCGGTCGCGAGTGCCCTGGAAGTTGGCGATGAAGCAAGTGCGCATCTCGTCCCAGGAGGAGATTGTGCCAGGAGCCAGGTTTAGGAGCCAGGTGTGGGCCCCGTCCTTGAGTGCCATGGGAAACCAGTTCGCCATGACCCTTTCTTCTCCATTGGCGGCTTCGATGCATAGCTCGTAGAGCTGTAGGAACTCCATGGGGTCCGTCGTGCCATCGTAGCGAGGGGGCAGGTCAGGCTTGAATTTGCCTGGCCATGCGACGCCGCGTAGCTCGGGGGTGAGGGCGCGGCAGCCTGCCGTGGCTACCAGTGCCTTTTGCTGGTGCTGGGCTTGTTCCTGGGGATTACCGCGCGCCGCCGCTTGGAGCAGCGCGTGGTCTTGGCGTGGAGGTGCAGGGACGCGATCTTGGCGCGCCGTCGCTGGGAGCGTGCGAGCACCTTCTTGGGGACGTGGGATCTCTTGGCAGCTCCTTTCTTGCTGCGCAGGCGCCGGACACGGAGGGTCTCTCCCTGGGGCTGCGCGCCTTGGAGTCAGGGCGCCTTCTTGGGGAGGAGGTGGTGGAGGCGCCTCCTGATCACCGCCTCCTGCGTGGAATGGAGGGCGAGGCAGCGAGAAGGACGGCAAGGGGGAGCCCCCTGCGGCGCTGATGAGCTCGGTGATGCGGGCGAGCCAGTCCTCGTAGAGGTCGTCGACAGGGCGGTACTACAAGAGCTCTCTTGCCAGGAGCAGCGCGGCGTGCACGTCCGTGGGGGCGCGACGGGCATGGGACGACGAAGCGGCTGGAGTCAGCGATGATGTGGCGGTGCGGCCCTCCCATCGCACCGAAGGATGCTAGGAGGAGGCCTGCTGCTCGTTCCCCGCCGGGCCGGCGGCGGCGTTAGTGGCAGGCGACGGGGAACGACGAGGACGTCTGCCGACGGGCGCCGTCTGGGCGAAGCCGGTGGCGAGAGCAGCCCGGTGCTCGGGCGCGACGAGCATCAGCCATGGACATGACGGAAGATCGTACGCGAACAGCGGAAGAAAGATTCTGGCGCACCCCTACCTGGCACACCAAATGTCGGATTTCGGGTTCCGGCAGACCCTTGAGGTTCGAACACTAGGGTGTGCACGGAGATCTCTCCCCTACCGATCTGCGTCCAATCTCCTCACGTGATCTAGCTGGAAACAACGAACAACACAAGGGACACAAGGTTTATACTGATTCGGGCCACCGTTGTGGTGTAATACCCTACTCCAGTGTGTGGTGTGGTGGATGGCCTCAGGGGCTGATGATGAACAATACAAGGGAAGAACAACCTCGCGAGAGGTGTTCTTGAGCTGGTGCGATGAACTGCTTGGGTGAGTTCAATCGCCTCTGTCTCTCTCTCTCTCTATCTCTCTTTTTCGGTCCCTCCTTGTCTCTGTGTGTCCTCTACTCTGTGGTGGCTAGCTCTATTTATAGAGGCCCTGGGCCTCTCCCCAAATAATGAGCGGGAAGGGCGCCAACAATTGGCCATTTTGAAGGGGAACATCTTGTACAAGTTATCCTGACCAAAGGTGGTCTTCGGCTGCCAAAAGCACTAGTGATGACGCCGTCTTGGGCTCCACGGTGACCTCCGTCCTGCCGCTCTGCTGGTCTTGGTCTCGTTGCACCGGAATGGTAACCTTTGCCCGGTGCCTTGGCCTGTGCTTGCCCCCTTTGCACCAAAGGGGAAACAAGGACACTGCACAGGCCGGCGCCCGCCTGGTCTCGATCGTCACGGCTTGCGTCACGGGCTCCTCATGAGGTACCCCTGCCTTGATCTCTCTGCCTCCTCGCGAGCCTGCCTGATGAGGCTGCCTCTGAGGAAGCTTTCGGTCATCCGCCCCGTGAGGCTTGGCCCCTCGCGAGGGTCTTGAGCTTGAGCTAATGAAGTTGGGCCGCGCTGGGCCCCCACTTGAGCAACGCCGCAGGCAGGCAAGTCTGGGGACCCCCGTTCCCAGAACGCCGACAGAGACATAGAAATTTGCAAGATACATACAGATGTGAATGTTGCAGACCCGTTGACTAAGCCTCTTCCATGAGCAAAACATGATCATCACCAAGACTCCATGGGTGTTAGAATCATTACTGTGTAATCTAGATTATTGACTCTAGTGCAAGTGGGCGACTGAAGGAAATATGCCCTAGAGGCAATAATAAAGTTATTATTTATTTCCTTATATCATGATAAATGTTTATTATTCATGCTAGAATTGTATTAACCGGAAACATAATACATGTGTGAATACATAGACAAACAGAGTGTCACTAGTATGCCTCTACTTGACTAGCTCGTTGATCAAAGATGGTTAAGTTTCCTAACCATTGACATGGGTTGTCATTTGATTAACGGGATCACACCATTAGGATAATGATGTGATTGACTTGACCCATTCCGTTAGCTTAGCACCCGATCGTTTAGTATGTTGCTATTGCTTTCTTCATGACTTATACATGTTCCTATGACTATGAGATTATGCAACTCTCGTTTACCGGAGGAACACTTTGTGTGCTACCAAACATCACAACGTAACTGGGTGATTATAAAGGTGCTCTACAGGTGTCTCCAAAGGTACTTGTTGGGTTGGCGTATTTCGAGATTAGGATTTGTCACTCCGATTGTCGGAGAGGTATCTCTGGGCCCTCTCGGTAATGCACATCACTTAAGCCTTGCAAGCATTGAAAATAATGAGTTAGTTGCAGGATGATGTTTTACGGAACGAGTAAAGAGAATTGCTGGTAACGAGATTAAACTAGGTATTGAGATACCGACGATCGAATCTCGGGCAAGTAACATACCGATGACAAAGGGAACAACGCATGTTGTTATGCGGTCTGACCAATAAAGATCTTCGTAGAATATGTGGGAGCCAATATGAACATCCAGGTTCCGCTATTGGTTATTGACCGGAGACGTGTCTCGGTCATGTCTACATAGTTCTCGAACCCGTAGGGTCCGCACGCTTAACGTTTCGATGACAGTTATATTATGAGTTTATATGTTTTGATGTACCAAAGGTTGTACTGAGTCCCGGATGTGATCACGGACACGACGAGGAGTCTCTAAATGGTCGAGACATAAAGATTGATATATTGGAAGCCTATATTTGGATATCGGAAGTGTTCCGGGTGAAATCGGGATTTTACCGGAGTACCGGACCCCCCCCATGGGGGGGGGGCTTAATGGGCCTACATGGGCCTTAGAGGAAATAGAGGGCAGCAAGGGGAGTGTGGGCCGACCCTGTTTCCTTCTCCTACTCTCACTTTCCTTCCCCCTCTCCTACTCCTACTAGGAATAGGAGGAGTCCTACTCCTAGTGGGAGTAGGACTCCCCCTTGGCACGCCTCTCCCTGACCGGACGCCTCCTCCCCTTGCTCCTTTATATACAAGGGCAGGGGGCACTCCATAGACACAAAAATTGATAGTTTCATCTTTTAGCCGTGTGCGGTGCCCCCCTCCACCACAGTCCACCTCGATAATACTGTAGCGGTGCTTAGGCGAAGCCCTGCGTCGATAGAACATCATCATCGTCACCACGCCATCGTGCTGACGAAACTCTCCCTCAACACTCGGCTGGATCGGAGTTTGAGGGACGTCATCGGGCTGAACGTGTGCTGAACTCGGAGGTGCTATACATTCGGTACTTGATCGGTCGGATCGTGAATACGTACGACTACATCAACCGCGTTGTGCTAACGCTTCCGCTTTCGCTCTACGAGGGTACGTGGACAACACTCTCCCCTCTCCTTGCTATGCATCACCATGATCTTGCGTGTGCGTAGGAATTGTTTTGAAATTACTACGTTCCCCAACATCTAGTGGGAGGCCGGCTGCCCACTAGTGCGATGGAGCGGCCGGCCTGAAAAGGTAAGTACCTGCCCCCCCCCCCGCGGGCCCGCGCTCCAGAAAAGGAAACTGAGCACCAACCTGCGCGATCGAGTGGCTGCTCGCGATACACACAAACATAATGAGAAAGAAAAGTCCTCCCCCACGTGGCCAGCTGTACCTACCCAGCCCTCCCACGCTCGCTCGCCCCAACGCCACCACAGTTCCTTCTTTCTCTCCACGAAAGAAGGCTCCAAGGCCCTTCTTCCTCCTCCTACATAGCAGCCATTGCAGCCCCAAAGTAGAAGAAGAACTTGCTTCAGAAAAGATCTAAGGGCAGGGTGGTCTGATCCGTACTAGGCAGCAACATCAGGGTAGCTAATTTCCCTCCCTCAACCCCTCTTTACTCCCCCCTTCTTCTACTGCATATGTCAACCCCCTGGAGAAGCCGCTTCCCCCTTCCTCCATGGATCTAGCAGAAATCCATGGAGAAGCTGATTCAAAAAGAGGTGGACCTAGCAAAATAACCCCTCCAATAACACCACCCTCCCCCCATGAGTGTCATATCTGCAACTGAAAAGAAGTACCATGAATTGCTGTGCAACTAATCATGGATAGAGGCCTATGGTTTCCTGGTTTGTGCAACTAAACACAAGTCATTAGGTTTAGTTGCACACCAAACATGGTTTGAGACCAACTTTACTGAACATTTTTCTAACATGCATGCCAGCCAAGTTTCCCCCACCTAGATGTGTTAAAGAAGCCAACTAAAGCAAGTTCAGTGGCCAACTGAAACATGGTTCTAGCCAAAAACCTAAACATGCATTTTAGCCAACGGAAAATGCATAAGTATGCAACTGAACATGCATCCCAACCAACTGAACCTGTATTCTGTCAACTCAGCATGCATGCTAGGCAAAACTGAACATGTATCCTGAACATGTATTTTGAGTGAACACTATAGAAAACCTGGAGTATATGTGCAATAAAAACATGTATCCTGGCCAACTGAACATGCATGCTGGTGAACTGAAATATGCATCCTCGCCAAATAGAACATCTATTATAGCCAACTGAGCATGCATGCTGGCCAACTAAAAAAATGCATCCTGGCCAACTGAGACATCTATTCTAGCCAAAACCAAAAATTTGTAGTACGATAGCAAAAACACAAGAAACTTTTGTACATAGCAAACAAAACCACAAACCAAATATTAAAGTAGTCACGCATATAATCTTGTCCCACACATATATTCCGGTGCCAAACCTACTGCAAAGCTATAGTGTAAAAATATGTTCAATATACTAGAAGTAGAAACAGAAACAATGATGAAAAACATATATCTATAATCTGTCATCCAAATCTTCTTTCTTCTTTCACCTGGATTTCACCATTTCAATTGTGGCATCAAATTATGTACAGAAAAATCTAGATCAGCTGCTTGCCAACAGAAAACTTGCAGATCATTGGAACAAACAGAGGGAAAAGTCAGAGAAACTCTATACTAAAAAAAGTCATGTTCTTGCCAACTATTTACTGCAAACTGTGCAACTAACATAACAAGGCTGTGCAAACAAAAAAATGCATACCTGTTATAAATAAAAGATTCTGCTATAGAGATGTTGCTTTTTGAACTAAGATTGTCATAAAATGGTGTGCAACTACCTATTTACTAAGTTTTTAGGTTGTTTCAAACACTCTTTGATGATTAAAACTTGACATCACTTCCTTGCTTTGTATATGCAGTGCATGTGTGGCAGCATCCTGAAAAAGAAAAAAATGCTTGTTCTCAATGAGCTTCCTCGTGATATGGATCAGCAACAACCCAGCATACCGCAAGGGAATTTGACAGAAAATGGGCGCTCTATTTACTACACGCAGACAAGTCGTGGGCCTAACCCTATGGGCCATGACAATGTGGCAGGGCAGTCATCAACCCGTGGTGTCCCTGTAGTGGTGTCTTTGCAGACAGAGAGTCATACTCTTGATGACACGGGCACCGCGGCAAATGTTCCTGGTCCAACCAGGACTGAGCTCGGTGCTGGCGCTGTTGACGGTGTTGTGCAAGGAGAAGAAGGAGAAGATGAGGCTGGTTCTCAGCCAATGGAACCCTATGTTGGCACGAGGTTTGACACCCTTCAAATTGCTAAGGATCACTACAACAGCTACGCCTTACGGACGGGTTTCTCTGTCAAAATGAACACCTCTAGGCGGACAGGCAATGTATTGATAAAACAGCAGTTTGCTGCAACAAGTATAAGAAGCCAAAAGCTGATGATGGTGGAGCTGAGGCTCCTCCTATCCTGGACCCTATACCAGATCTAAAACCTATTGACACTGATGAGGAAATGCAAGATGAACCTCCAATCTTTGCTGAAGAGGAGGCTGGTGCTAGTAAGAAAAAGAAGAAATGAAAACGCGAGACAATAAAGCAGACTCAATGCAAAGCAAAAATGTTGGTGAAGCTAATGGATGGGCGATGGGAGGTGACGTATTTTGTTCGTGACCACAATCATCCGCTGGTGAACAAACCTTCATTGTCCGAATACTTGAGATCCCACCAAGGCATCTCTCCTGATGAAAAGGAGTTATTGCGCATCTTGTATAACTGCAACTTGACTACAGGTGTGTTTCTATATCCCTTACAGAATTAAGTTTCCCTCTAGGCAGTCCAGTGTGCAACTGTTATGTTACTAGTGTGCAACTAAAATGCCTTAAGTGTGCAACTAGATTACCTTCACCGTGCAACTACATAATGTTCCTATGCAGCTAGATCACCTTCACTGTGTGCCTACATAATGTCCTATGTGCAAAATGAAAGTGTTTTTAAAAGGGCAGCTGGTTGTCAATTTCCTACAACTATCTTCTGTGCCAACTCATATCGTATTATTGTGCAGCTGGATATGTGCATTCGTACGACTAACAAAATGTATATTGTTTCTTTTTGTATTATGCAGGACGTATGACGCATGTAATGGCAGAGTTCTATGGATCTGAGATGATGGTGCCATTCGGACCAAAGGCAATAACAAACCTGTGTACAAGTTTCCGTAGAGATGACACAAATGAGGGTGATCTAATTGAGACAATTGCGCACTTCAAGGATATACAAAAAACCGATCCAGACTTCTTCTATAAGGTGAAATATGATGAAGAAGACAGAGTTGTCAACATATTTTGGGTGGATGGCTTAGCTCGAAAAGCTCATGCGTAGGCGTACCACGATTGCATATCGTTTGACACCACCTACATGACCAACATGTACAATATGCCGTTCGCGCCCTTCATAGGAATAAACCGACATGGCCAATCTTTCATGCTGGGTTGCTCGTTTGTGAGGCAAGAGCTGGCATCGAGCTTTGATAGGGTCTTTGGAGCATTCCTAGAGGCTATGGATGACAAACCTCCTAACAACTTCATCACCGATCAGGATGGTGCAATGAGGCAGTCAATACAGAGCATCTTTCCAACCACCGTGCACCGCTGTTGTCGATGGCACATCATGAAAAAGGCTCAGGAAAAAGTTGGTTGGCTGCTGTGTCGGAATCTAGGACTCTCTGATGATTTCAACAAGTGTGTTGACTTCAGCTTCACTATAGACGAGTTTGAGCAGAATTGGGCTGGGTTAATGATGAAGTACGAGACTATGACACACACGCACTTTGAGAAGTTGTACGAATACAGGTCAACTTGGGTGTCGTCCTACTTCAAACACAGGTTCTTCCCCTTCCTATAGTCTACACAGCGTAGTGAGGGGTTCAACGTTGTCCTAAAAAGATATGTGAACGCACACAACTCAATGCTGAACTTCGTCAAGCAATATGAAAAAAAAAATCCAAAACCACATCCTTGCCAAGGAAGGCTGCAATGATTACAGGACAGAACACCTTGAGATTGAGTTGTGGTCCAACTTCCCAATAGAGAAACAAGCTTACAAAACCTACACTAGGGACCTTTACCGCAAGTTCAGAGAAGAGTTTGAGCTGATTGGACGTTATAATGCATTCCAAGTTGGTGCTGATATATTTGAGCTCAGACCGAACTAGGAATTTGTTGCCAAATATGGTTCTCGAAACTACTTGGTGCAGGCAAGTGTGGAGGAGGTTTCCTATTTGTGTGAGTTCTGTAAAATGGACAAGGACGACATCCTCTGTTGCCACATCCTCAAGGTGTTCACCCATATTGGAGTTGATGTCATACCGGAAAGGTACCTGCTAAGACGGTGGACACCTACTACTGTACCTAGTGCGCCAGGGACTGGTTATGAGCAACCGGATGAGATGCCTCCTCAATCAAAGAAGCAGATAAGGGAGAGGAACATGATATACGATTTTCGGAAACTAGCAAAGTTTGCGAGTGGTTCTGATCCAGCACAAGCTATTGTATACAAGCATATGCGCGCAACACATACCGAGATCGGCCACCTGAACAAGTCCAAGAAAAAGAAAAAACCGACTGCTGCCACGGGGCCATCAGATGATGGCAACCCTCGAGGACCTCCTCCACCTCTAGGCAGCACTCAGGGGGCTCATCATCCAGGTAATTACCTGCCCCAACTCCTGATCTAACTAGGTGTGTAACTTCAGTTGCACACATCATCATGCCTAGTTGCACACATCATGGTGCCCAGTTGCACAGAACAGGCTGCCTAGTTGCGCACGCTGTGTTAGTTCGAGCATCAAGATAACACAACTAACTTGTTTTTCCTGTTCTGGATATAGGTGATGTCAACCCTCAAGGACCTCCTCCACCTCCTAGCTGTACATGGCATCCTCCGCCACCTCCTCCCCCGCGTGCTCCTCCCAATGGCCTTACAAGCAGCACTCAGGGGGCTCATCGTCCAGGTAATTACCTGCCCCAACTCCCCATCAAACTAGGTCTGTAACTCCAGTTGCACACATCATGGTGCCCAGTTGCACAGAACAGGCTACCTAGTTGCACACGCTATGTTAGTTCGAGCATCAAAGATAACACAACTAACTTGTTTGTCCTGTTCTGGCTATAGGTGATGCCAACCCTCAAAGACCTCCTCCCCTGCCTAGCCCAACTAGCAGTGCCTTGCGTGCTACTCCCAATGGACCTACATGCAAGACTCAGGGGGCTCATCACCCAGGTAAATACCTTCCCCAACTCCCAACAAAACCAGGGTGTGTGACTTTATTTGCACATATCATAGTGCCCAGTTGCACAGATAATGCTGCCTAGTTGTGTGCGCTGTGTTAGTTTGAGGATCAAGCTAAAAATCTAACTTGTTTTTCTTGTTCTGCCCATAGGCGATTACAATTCAAGTACCATGACGAGCCATGCTGCTACAGGTGTTTTTTTCAACTTAACTTGCACACAGCAACCAGTTAGTTGCACAACATGGGCTGTGTGGTTGCAGAGAACATCAGTGCTGGTTGCACAACAAAAAAAATACTAAACTTTTTATATGATTATTACATAGGTGATCGTGATGGTCCTACTGCCCCGTTGGAGGCTGCATCCCCTGCACAAGGTTCTGATGATTTTGTGCCCAGGGATCCTCCAAGGTCTACTACAAAGGGTAGGGCAAAGAGTCGACGGTACAAATCGGCACTGGAGCTACACCCAAAGAAGAAAAACAAATGCAGCCAGTGCCAATCTACAGAGCACACTGCTGGTGTGTGTCCACTCAGGCTACTATGATTCTATTTCATCGTTTGTAACTTTGGGATAAAAAAGGAAAAAGAATGATGTTTTTTGAGCAATGTTGCGACCAAGTGGATACAGTCAGCATCTATGATTTCTCTTTATCTAATTTATGCTCCTTGAATTAGTTCATGCACTGTGTAAAAAAGGTTGCTATTTGTGCCAACTAGTTAAATATTTAGTTGTTGAACAATTGTATGTCCAGTGCTCCTAATGTATCAACAAAAGTGATGATATTGAGTTGCAAACGGTATTACTACTAGTGTGCAACTACAAAATCTGCTTAAAAATTGTGCAAACCAGCAACTTCCTCCATGGAGCAGAGAAATAAAAAGAGTACTGACCTACTCCTTGTCGTATCTCAGCAACTTCCTCCATGGGGTGGTGTTGTGCACGCTGGTGACCCAATCATATGCCAGCTTCTTCCTGATGTTGAGTACTTCCTTGGGTTCGTAGTTGGGAAGTTGGCTACCATTCCACTCGGCGGCGTTAAGCAGTGCGAACAGCCCACACTCATTACTGCGATGGGCAAAAAAGAAAATTTGTCACATAAAATTAAAACCAATAAAAATAATGCACTATGTGCAACTGCTTATGCGCCAATGTGCAACTGCTTATGTGCCAGTGTGCAACTACTTATTTTCCACTCTGCAACTGGCTAGATAATCCATTAGAAACTCATAAAAATGATAAACAGATTGCAAACTAGTTATGTGTCTTGAAAAACTAAAGATTGCACAAGTAGAAAAATTGTAAAAACTACAAATTGATGGTGAGAAATTGAGAAGAATGCCATTCTTAATGTCTTACTTGCCGAGCTGCTTTGGTACGTCAATGTCAATAATCTGAAAGTGCTCGATGCTAAACTTTGGGTAATGCTTCCTCCATAGCTGGCGTACTACCCCCGCGATGGTAGAGGCAGTGTTCATCAGCTCAGTGTTGTCCAACTTCCTGTTTGAATCAAGAACTTCGAAGCGTCCGTCCCTCAAGTTGACATTGAAGACCCAATAATGCCTCCCTCCATCCTTATCAGTTACATCAGCACTCTCGAGCACTGGCAGCATGACCTGCAAGCGTGAACGATTTTAGACACAGATACAGGCTGTAGCTAAGAAAAACAGTAAAAGACTTGGTCAAGTTAAAAACAGGTTGCAACAAGTATTTGCCAACTAACAGATGTGTCATGTGCAACTGAACATGCTGTGGGTGCCAACTAAAAGAGATGGATCATGTGGGCACAACACTCACCAAGTCTTTCTTGTCGAGACGGTTCTTGTAATCAAACTTCTTATTTATCTCATTCACGTTGTGGACCCCTTGCTGTAAATTCATCTGCAGAGATTATAAAGCATGCCTCAAACTCCTTAGTAGATGAAAGGCCTCCCTCAATTGGTCAACAAAAAACGTACTACAGAACAAAGATGAGGGCAAAGAAGGTTTTGGAAAAACTTACAGAAAACCTCAGTGGCATAATGACCTTCTTTGACCCTTCTGGTAAGTTATCCATGATGTGTAAGATTCCAGTCTCAATAACAATTTTTGACAGCCATTGAACCGGCTTCATCGAATCAACTAACTCCTTTAAAGAAATGTAGAAAGCACCAAACCTGATTATCTCAGGGCTGAATTTTTTTGAAAGAAATAAAAAGACAAGTTAGCTCGAAGGGTCACAACAGCAAAAAAAAATTGTGCATGAAATTGAAACAGAACAGTGTGCATCTAAAAGCCCTGTTCTGTGCAATATGCTATGCTTTCTGTGCAACTAGGTGGCTGGTCCTGTGCAACTGAAAAAAATATGTATGTAGGCTGTGGGGAGTTAGTTTACCTGGTAGCTTCATCATTTGCTCCTGGGTGATGCCTGACCCAATACAAGAGGGCAGCGTAAAGCTTGTTCACTGCCTCATTGGAGCTGAACGTCTTCTTCTTGTTGTAGTCAATGAATGGAGACCTTTGGGATGCTGCGGGCCTTATTACCCTCCTCTGTCTTCGTGCAAGAGGTGGTCCCGAAGAACTGCTCGTGCCAACTTCTGGTTCTGCGCATATTGGGGTGTGGCAATTTTGTGGTGATCGAACATCTAGCTCTTGAGCTTTTGCCTTGCCAGCATCAGCAGCAGCGCATCCTTCATTCACAGTTGCTGGGTCCAACTCACACTCATCAATGCAAATCACACTGGCTTTTTCTGTTTTTGCTGCTGGAGCAGGTGCTGGAGCATCACCATCTATGCCGAGGTCAAAAGATGGTGCATCGCGGAACCCGTCACCATGATAAGACTTTGATCTTTGTATGGGGTCAAGGACCAGGGCATCTCCTTGCGGCACAAACACGGGTGCATCGTTCACTAACTTGGTTCGCAATAGTATTGTAGTTGGCGGCCTTGGAGGCTTGCACCTACTTATAATGTTGAACACCTCCTCTCGTGTTAATGGTTGCTGAAAGTCAGCTCTTGGTGATGCAGGCTTGCTTGGCTGCGGTGTGCTAGCTCTTGGGGATGACACTTTGGTAGTTGGATCACCTCCTTTTGTGTTTGGTATTGAAGCATCTCTATGAGTAGGCACCTTGGGGCTTGCAGTTGCAGTGGTGCCTTCCTGAGTAGTTGTGGTGGTTTTGATTGTGACCATGCTGCTAACTGACACATTAGTTGGCACACTGGTATCTGTAGTTGGCATCTTTCTAGTCTGAGTTGGCAGCAACCTAGTAGAACTTGGCACCCCTGCATCAATGGCTGCGGCACGCAGTTCTCTCTCGTCTATGAACCCCAAACCTTTTGTGGCCTATTCCCCCTTTGTGCCCCTAGCAAACTTGACAATCTTTTGCTGCTTAGGTGGTTTTGGTGGGACTGTTGAAAGGGGAGTCTTCCCCTTGATCTGTTGAACTCATGTGATGGTGGTTGGCTCTCTGCTCACTACAGTTGGCATATCAGTTTGAAGCACAGCTTCCTTGACCATATTTATTTCAGCATCTGCACTCAGCATCTTCTCCTTGCTTTGAGGCAACTTCAGATTCTTCTTCATTGAAACTGCTTTATGCTTTTGGACCACGTGAAGGTTTACCATGGATGCTGCGTTGCCCTTGCTGGAGCTTAGGTCTGGAAGCTGCTTCAAATATTCCTTGTATTTTTCCTTTGAATGAACCCAATCAAGACCCTTTCCTGCTTCCTCCATGTCAATTTGATTCTTTTCATCATCACTTGATAAGAACAGGCTCTTGTCAATGGAAAAGTCGATCTTCTCACACATATCTTTGTCGCTAAAATCTGGCACGGGAAAGGTGGTTGGCAAAGCTGGCTCCAAGTTGCAGAGCTTGAACATATCAATGCTGCCCTGAGACTCTACTTCGTCATTTTTCTTTGACTTCATCAAATCCTTGTCTTTCTAGCAAGTTTTGTCAATCAACATCTGTAGTGTGCTCCTGCTACTCAATGAATTGCTGCTGCTGGCAGGGGTGGCAGAAGTGCTAGTCCTCCTGGATGTGTTGCCGTCTGTACCACCAGAACCAGGGCATTGTCATCATCATCTCGCTGCTGTCGCTGCCTCCATTGGACCCCCTTTATCATTACCATAACCATCCTCATCTTCTTTATCGTCGTCTTCTTCCCTCTCACTGCCATCAACTTCTGTACCTTTGTCTTCTCCCCTCTCACTGCCATCAACTGCTGCATCTTTGTCCCCGTCCCCCGCTTTGGCCTCTTCTTCTTCTTCCTCCTCCTCTGCCTCACTATCTTCTCCCTTGTCCTCCTCCTCTCCTTTGTCCTCCTCCTCCTCCTCTTCCTCCTCCTCCTCCTCCTCCTCCTCCTCCTCTGCATCTTCTTCTTTGTCATCCTCCTCCTTGTCCTCCTCCTCTGATTTATCCGCATATGTGTCCTCATCATCGTCAGCATCTATCGCTGCTTCCATTTCCTCATCTTCTTCTGACTCCTCCTCAACAAACTCTTCTTCTTGTATAGTTGGCCCTCGTCTCTTTCTTTTTGGAGCACGGCGTGACAACCCGGTTCCCATTGATGGCTGATGTACGTAAGGATCAATATCCGGTTCCTCGTCATCGATCTTGGCAACTGCTTCAATGAAGGTGCCAACCTGTTCAGTTACAGCCTTGCACAGGTCATTGACCACTTTCGCAATCTTTGCCTTTTTCTGCATCAACACAAAAAAGGATTCAGTACTGATTCAGTTAGAAAAAAAATTAAAAAGTAAAATGTCTGTAACTGACAATGATGAGATAAGCAAAAACCAACTAAGACACACTTTCTGGCCAACTAAAAACATGATTCTAGCCAACTACACATGCACTGTGGCATAACCTAAAAACATGCATTCTGCCAACTTGATGTCAATGGTTGCAAATGAACACTTTGACTGTCCAAAGAAAATGTGCAACTACAGAAGCTTATATGTGCAACTGAACATACATCCCAGCAAACTGAATCCTGTATTGTCGCAACTACAAAAGTTATACATGTGCAACTGAACATACATCCCAGCCAAAAGAAAATGTTGGTAAGTGGTACAAATTTCTGTATGCAAAACACTAGTTCCTAACCTGCGGATTGTAGGTTATTGGTAACTTGGATGCCATGAATGCTTCAGCTTGCAAAATTCCACCAAACAGTGGTGTCTACTCCGTGCCTCTATACTCCTCTTTAAGCTGATGTAAAAAAAGAGAAAAAGAAAAGAACAAGGTTATCAAAACAGATTTGTGTGTTGAATGAAAACCAAACATTATAACCTGTGCAACTACAACAAGATACTGGGGCAGACAATTCGACTATACATATATGCAACTGAACAAAGACACAAAACTATGCAACCCAGACGACACCTAAAAAATGTTTCTACCAACTGATGCCACACATCTGTGCAACAAAATTAGTAAAACTGTGCAACTTAAAAAAGATGGTGCGCCAATTTAAAATGAACATGTGTGCAGATGCCAAACTTAAAGCTACAAGTTGTGCAACTACATGCATTGTTATGCCAACTGATGACATTTTTTTGTGCAATTTCCAAAAAAGTGACCAGACATCAAAAGAACATAAAAAGAAGACAATGTTGGAAAAAACAAAGAGAACTCACTTGTAATTTGCCGAACACACCAGGAGAGATAGTATCCTTCTTGATCACCTTCGCAATTAGAGTACTATCCCATGCATTCGATCGTATCGCGCAGTTGCTTACTGGGATGTCATGTACGAGCGCATCAAGGTATAGTATCTGCACCAGACCCAACAAAAGAAAAGCCAAGTTCAGTTATTATTATGAGTATTTCAGCAAACTATAACTGCACAAAAGAACAAGAACAGATGGAAGTGGTCGTTTTCACTAACCATCAAGTGATACAAGCAGCAGCAGACAGTTTGCTTCTCCTGGTTCATGTTCCGGAAAGCTTCATTAATGTGTTATGCTACAAAGAGGCAGATTTTTGTGTTCTTGAGCATTTGATGATCTAGCACAAGTACGTAGCACTTTGGGCTGAGCTTCAAGGTCGTGGTTGGTGCTAGAAAAGTGCCGAAGGCAACCGCAAGCCAGGCCATAAAGAATGTGTCATCCATTCTTCCACCCATATCCAGAATCATCTTGAGCCATGTAGTGATCTGGGGATGAGAATTTCCAGTTATGTTGAAAACCTGTCTGAATCTCCTAGTGGCATCCTTGTCAACTAAATATCTGACTTTTTGACCCCTGTTTGGGAGATCAAATACCCTCTAAACACTGTCAGCATCGACACGGATCCTTCCCCTTCCTGGGAAAACCATTTCAGAGGTCTGTGGCTGGTAGGACTGCACCAGGAACTTAGTGAGGTCCGCTGGAAGTGTGTCTGATAAGTTCAATAGCCCCCCGAACAATCTCGAAACTAGATCTGACTTCTGTAGTGGGGTTAGAGAGGCGTTGAAATTTGCAAACTGGCCTGGTGATGCCCTTATCCTGCCCGCTTGTGATGGTCGCTCCACATCTTCCCCTGCAGCCACCTCAACTCCTTCACAGCTGGCCTATTGATGAGAAGATAAAAACATTAAGGAAACATTAAAACACAAAGAGAGAAAACAAGAATGAAAAAAGACTAGCAATCATCATTTGGATCACTATTGGAATAAGCTATATATTCATAATGGATCATGCCAACTAATATGATGTATTTGTGCAACTAATAAAGCTCATGAGGACAACTGAAGACTGCCAGTGTGCAACCTTCAAAAAAACTAAGAAAATATACGAGACCTGGCAACTACAAAAAGTTCTAGCGGATGTGCAACAATAAGAAATGATATTGCAACAAGATAACATAAACTAAAAAAAGGTTTGCAAGGAACTGTTCAATAGCTCATAAACACACAAAAAACCCACATACCTCAGCATCTGCTGCGGAAGATGCGACAGCTCCTCCAGCAACTGCCGCCTGCACAAAAAATTGACCAGTAATGTCAACTATAAAAGATGCCAACTTGTCAACTACACGATGCCAACTAATGCCAACTAATGCCAACTGTATTTAGATCAAGATGACTAGAGATGTCAACTACAAAGGTTGTTGTTGACAAACTAAAAACAAAAATAGTGGTGCGAACTGCTGCATAATTTCATCAGCATCTAAAAGGCGAGAAACACTTATATTCGAGAATTTACTTAACCTAGAAGATGACTCAGCTCCCTTTCCAAGTGCTGCACGTCTAGTCCGCTTTACAACACGTAACTGATCATCATCCTAAGAAAAAAAATAAAAAACATGAGCATGGGAAAAAACAAAAAATGTTATATGACCCAAACAAAACCGAAAAATGGGCTTGTGTCATCAACATGCCACTTACCTCAACATCCTCTCCCTGCTCAACACTCCATGCAGGTCGTGGCTGGCGATTAGCAGGACGCTTCGAGTTCCGGCGAAGCGACTGACTTCTAGAACGCTGATTAAGCAACCAAAAGAAAACATGAAAAGAAGGACATTAGCATACATGCATAAGTTGGAAACAACTCAAAAACACAGAAAAAGTGAAAAATAATACATCTTCTTCATTGCCATCTACATCTCCTCCTTTTATAACCATTTTTGCCCTGCGGGAGGAAATACAACAAAAGAAAACATAGTAATAAGATGCGGAAACAAACTAGAGAAATCATAGAAGGTTGCTTTGATCTGCAGACATCTACACATAAGCAGGACACATATTGCAAAAAACCAAAAAACATGTGGACAACCAACTACTACAATGATAAAGCCAACTGGGCAGTAAACCTTGTGCAAACTGGACAACATATAACCAATTAACTATTTTCTGCCTAGTTATTACTTGCCAACTGTGGCAAGTAATAACTAGGCAGAAAATAGTTAACTAAAGGCAACAAGCTAAGTATGATAACTTGTGCAAACTGGAACAAGCAAAAAATGCAAAGCAAAAAATCCAGCAAAACAATTGGGTATACTATATTGAAAAAATAGCAACCATTAGTGCTAATTTGCAAAAATAAGTGTCCATAGTTGCACACATGGGGGGAAACACATGAAAACAACCACAA
The DNA here is from genome assembly GCF_056163025.1 of Triticum urartu. Lineage (NCBI taxonomy): Eukaryota > Viridiplantae > Streptophyta > Magnoliopsida > Poales > Poaceae > Triticum > Triticum urartu. The sequence continues at coordinate 61,080,829 of NC_141877.1, read as the reverse complement.
CCGCAACAAAGACTTGCAGATTGAGAATATTAAATTGGAAAATTGGCAAGCATTGGTACTAATTTGCACAATCAAGGGGCCCTAGTTGCACAAAGCAGGAGAAAACACATGAACCACCACAGCCACCACAAGGCTGGTAGATTGGGTAGACTATATTGGAAACTGGCAAGCATTAGTGCTAAATTACACAAACAAGGGGCCCTAGTTGCACACAACAGAGGGGGGAACAGCAAAGCCAACTAAGTAGAGCAACTAGCGCAAGTGTATAACATATGAACAACCAACTAGTAAAAGTGATGCAGCCAACTGAGCAAGCAACTTGTGCAACTAAACACCGTATAGACAACCAACTAGTGCAAACAGTGAGCCAACTGACCAAGACAACTACTGCAACTGCAGAGCATATGGACAGCCAAAGTACTATATGGACGCAGCCAACTGAGGAGAATTTTGTGCAACTAACCACTTAAATCTCTGAACACCAACTACAAAATCAGCCAATGCATTGCACACAACATTGCGCACATCTAACCTACATCTAATACAACTTGTAGAATGACTAAGAATCATGAACAGATCTCAAACCCCTACAAAATTGAAACAAAACATGAACTAAACAGCCAAATTGCCCTAAAATCGTGCAACGGGCGCCATGGACATGCATCCCTTCTACCTAACGACTACCGCGTACCCTGGCCAACTACACGTTGACCCTGGCCAGCCACCCCGTGCCATGAACTACGCCTCCTTGTAGATCCCGACCACCATTGGGTGCGTGCTACGAGATAGGAGAAGGGAACTCAACGTGACCAAAATCGAGGATAAGCGAGGGTAGTTTGCGCCGTCCCCGAACCCTATAGAGCATTCCCCTCACATTTCGGCACCATCCGTGCTCCGCGAGATAGAGAGAGGGAGGACAAGCATGTAGAAGTGGAGAGCGAGCATACCCCTGACGGCAAGGAGCACCAGCGATTCCCCCGCGAGGGGAACCACCCACAGGCTACCGCCGATCTGAGCACTCCGCCGCGACGCCCCTTTTGGTGGAGAGGATGGAGAGGAGGAGACGAAGACGGAATGGGGAGAGAGCACACTGCGGCGAGGAATTTCAGGCACGGATTTTGAAAACCGCCGCCCACGACCCCCCTACTTCCCTCCTCTATCGCTTACAGGTGGGCCTGCCCACGTATGAATATGGACAACCGCCCACGACCGCGGTGTGGGGACAATCCAGACCTGGTGGCGCCTGGCGGATCTGGGCGCGATCGTTGGCGCGATCGAACGGCCAGGAATCAGCCACCAGTTTTTGTTAGTTGGTGGCCGGCCGCTTTTTAGATTTTAGGATGGGATAATCACAACCGTTGACATGTTTAGGGGGGGTCTACCGAAGCGAAAGTGTACAATCAGATATAAGAAAGGATCTGACAATAGTGCGGCTGATGTTCTGTCTCGCAGGCCACATACAGACCCTGAATTGCAATCTGTTTTCTTGGTCCAACCCAAGTGGTTGTCTAAAATTGTGAATAGTTATGCTCAGGATTCCTATTCCTAGAAACTGCTTCAGAAATTGGTGCTTGACCCTTTCTCTGACAGCAAATTTACTTTGAGAAATGGAGTGCTTTATTCCCAAGTGTGCATCTGGGTTGGTGCTGGCACTCCACTACAGACCAAGATTGTCAGGCATTTCATGAGACACCCCTTGGAGGTCATTCTGGGTATCCAGTGACATACAGAAGAATCAAACAATTGTTTAAGTGGTCAGCTATGGAAAGTTTTATCAAGAGAGTTGTTTAGCATTGCATAGTTTGTCAACATGCTAAACCAGAATGAGTACCCTATCCAGGATTGCGGCAACCTCTTCCGATTACTAAGTTGCCTTGGGAAATGGTGACTATGGATTTCATCGAAGGGCTTCCGGTGTCTGGCCGCTACAATTGCATTTTGGTTGTCATTGACAAGCTAACCAAATATGGCCATTTCATACCTCTCTGCCATCCATTTACAGCAGCGACAGTGGCTGAAGTTTTTCTTGATTCAGTTTACAATTACATGGTATGCCGCTCTCCATTGTATCGGATCATGATCGTATCTTCACTAGTCAATTATGGCAGGAGCTTTTCCAACACACCCAAGGCACTCAACTACGCATGATCTCAGCACACCATCCTCAGACTGACGGCCAGACAAAACGAGTTAATCAGTAGGTCAAGTGTTATTTGCGATGCTTTATCAGTGCACACCCATCCAGGTGGTCCAAATGGTTGTCGTTGTGCGAATTCTAGTACAACACCAATTGGCACTCCTCCATAGGCATAACACCGTTCGAAGTTGTGTATGGTCATTCAACTCGCCATTTTGGCCTTGCTCCTAACAGTGCTATCTCTTCGGTGGATCTTTCTCAATGGTTTGATCAACGAATGGAAGTGTTTGAATCAGTGAAACAACAATTGTTGCGAGCCCAACAACGCATGAAGTCGCAGGCTGACAAACATCGTACAGAAAGAAGCTTTGCTCTAGGCGATCATGTTTTTCCTAAAATTACAACCATATATTCAAGCATCAGTGGTGCCTAGAGCTAATCACAAACTCGCCTACAAGTTTTTTGGGCCCTTCACTATCTTGGAGATCGTTGGGGAAGTTGCTTATCGTCCGGGTTTACCACCTCCAGGAAGGTCCATCCCGTTTTCCATGTGTCTCTTTTGCGTAGGGTGCTCAAACTTGGTCAGCAGGTTCTGTAGCATTTACCTTTGCCTGAAGCGCAACACCAAGCGCCTAAAGAAATTCTCCAGCTCCGAGTTGTCACTCGAGGGGGCGAGAAGGTGATTCAAGTTATTCTTCGCTGGACCAACAATACAGACAATCTTGCTACTTGGGAGGATCTGGAAATGAGGAAGCAACTATTTCCACAAGCACCGGCTTGGGGTCAAGCCGCATCTCATCGACGAGGGATTGTCAACGACTCGGAGGCTCATGGGCAGGAGGACGAGGAAGATTCATTCAAGAGGCCCAGTCGCAAGCCTCGTCTGCCGGCTCGGCTTGCTGGGCTCGAATGGGCTTTAAGCCTTGTAATATAGATAAATGCACCATTGGTCAGCGAACTCCCGCGAGATGAGCACGTTGGTCACACAAGTGTCAAAACGTCGAAAATGGGTCAGTTTGGTTTGTTTAATGAGAAGATGGGTCACTCATGTCTCTTTAGCCGTTGCCGCTGCCCACGTGGCATTGTGAGTAAGCGTTGGCTTGGTGTAAATTACAAGAAAGCCCCATAGGAAGAATAGAATGTTCATTACTGACCCCTGAGCAACCGCCCCCACCCCGGACCGTGCGACATGACGGCGGCTGGGTGCCCATCGGCGGCAACCTCAAGCCCGTCGGCTGCCTCCGTAGGTTGCGGTGGCGGAGAGGATGGCGAGGTAGCCGGACCCCCTATAGTAGCTGCGCTGGCTGACGGCGGTGGTGATTATGGTGAAGCCGCCGCCGGCGTGGTAGATGGCACTGAACTGCTTCCTCGACGACGGTTTCCCTGGGATGATGCTCCCGGGTATGGTAAGATATTCTCACTGTTTCTCTTCACCTTCCTTTCTTCCTCTTAGCAGTATTTTCTAGGGCTTGTAAAATTGGGGATTTTTTTGTTAGAGATTTGGATGAATTTAGATTCAAACAAGTGGTTAGGGTTTAGTTGCCACTAGAGACGTTTGTAGTTGTCAGCAAAGAGATTAATTTGTATTTATTCTTGCAATGCAGGTGATTGCAGTGATTTATTTAGCTTAGTAATACATCACAATGGATGGTTCCGTGGTGTTCGATCGAACCATGTATACATGCAGGAATCAATTGATGTTTTTGATGGCTGTGACAAGAGCACATTCTGTTGTGCTGTGGTGGATTGGATGATCAAGCAACTAGGATATGTTGTGCCAGCCATGGGGTTTCCAGTGTACTGGTTGGATCCTGGCAAAACTGTTGTAGATAGTTTGAAGCAGACGCACTTTCAAATGCATGCATTATCTATGGCAGATTCAGCTTGTGCAAGAGGTGGCCACAAGATGCATGTGTACATTGATCATGACAATGTCCTTGAGAAACAACTTTGAGATGATGTGCTTGTGCAGCCAGTTGAGATACCTAAAGTAATTAGTCCTTGCAAAAAGGAATTTGAGACAGAGCACATACCAGCTAGGAATTGTATGCCTACATTTAGTGAGCACATGTTGAACATGATGTCAGGTGGATATGGAGAGTTCTGCAAGGACAACACATCCATGTCTGCTAGGAGGAAATTGAGTACTGATTTTGTGAAAGAAGTTGTCATGAAAAAGAAGGGGAAGGAGAATTTGTTCCCTGATGTGTTAGAGCAAGATCAATTTGCTGTTGAGCAAGAAGAGGTAATAAGAGAAGGGGAAGAAGATGATTTTGTTTGTGAGGAACAAGAGGAACTTGCTGGTGATGAAGAAGAGGAATTTGGTGGTGAGAGTGAGGAGGAGGACCTTGCATATCAATCAGACTCTAGTGTTGATCCAGATTTTGCAGATTCTGACTATGATTTTGAAGCTGGAGATGACACTTTGTTTGATCAAAATGTTGACACTTCTGTCCCATATGACATAATTTCTGCAACTAGGAAAGAGGTGAAGGAAGATGCAAATGATGAAGATCCAGATGTTATTGCTACAGAGAAAATAGATCTCCCACATAGTGAAGATAGGTAGAAATTTGATTTCCTTGCTTTCAACAAATTGATAGACATGGAAGATCCAATTTTTAAACTTGGGATGGTTTTCTCAAACCCTGCTAAACTTAGGTCTGCATTGTCCATGTACATAGTGAAGAATAGAGTAAAAGTTAAGAAGACAAGGAACAATTCTACTAGAATTGAAGCAAAGTATGTTGAAGGCTGTCCTTGGAGAATGATTGTTGTTAAGGACAGTAGAGTTGAGTGCATGCTAGTAAAATCTTATGTTGGAGAGCATACTTGTGAGAGGGTGTGGGAAGTGAAAGAACTGACAGCTCCATTGCTAGCTAGAAAGTTTGTTGAAGATTTCAGAGATGACCCAAAGATGAATTTAACTGTTTTTCAAAACAAAGTGCAGAAGAAGTACAACATGAAGCCCAATAGATTTAAGCTAGCAAGAGCTAGGTTATATTGTCTGAAAAAGATCAGAGGAGATGAGGAGGCCCAATATGGACAGCTTTGGGACTATGGACATGAACTAAGGAGAGCAAACCCAGGCACCACTTTCTACTTGAAGAGGATGGATGAAACTTTGAGCACTCTATACTTATGTCTGGATGCATGCAAAAGAGGATGGCTACTGTCATGCAGGCCCATAATTTGCCTAGATGGAACTCACATAAGGACCAAGTATGGAGGACAGATTCTGACAGCAATTGGAGTAGATCCCAATGATTGCATATACCCAATTGCACTAGCTGTAGTAGAGGTGGAGTGCCATGCTTCATGGAAGTGGTTTCTTACTACTTTGAAAACTGATCTGAACATCATCAACACATCAACAATCACTATAATGAGTGATAAAGAGAAGGTGTGCTCAAAATAAATATTCTATGTTGTGTTGTATTTGAAACATAGCTAATTGTATGTTAACATATTATACATGGAGATCTCATATAGATATTGTGTTGTGTTCCAGGGTTTGATGAAAGCAGTCAGAGAAATATTCCCTAACTCTGAACATAGGTTCTATGTTAGACATCTATACCTGAACCTGAACCAGCTCCACAAGGGAGAGACAGTGAAGAACCACCTGTGGGCATGTGCTAGGCCAAGCAACACTACAAGGTAGCAGCAAAACATGGAGAGGTTCAAGGTTGATTGTCCTGAAGCACATGCTTGGTTAGATGAAAAGAAGCCCTCAGAGTATTGCTGAGCTTTCTTCGGTGATTTTGTCAAGTGTGACATACTTACAAATAATTCATGTGAAGTTTTCAACAAGTAATTATATACTACTAATCTTTTCTACTTCAAGTAATTATATGCTTTTAATTCAGTGTTGTCCTTGTTTCAGTGTTGAGGCTGCGACCTCTTGATCGTTTGGCAGTCTGTTGTGAACTGCTTTACTTTTGGTAGTGTTCCAGGCCTTGGAAATGTTGCTACTTTAACCTGATGTCATGTGTTGGTTTTGTTAATGAAACCTGGTAGTTTGGTTTGTGTAGTACCTTCAGACTACTTCTCTTTTCAGTACCATGATCTATGCTATCAACTACTTTATTTCACACTAAATGCATACTGCATATAGGATGACAACACAAATTGTGAACTAGTTCATTTCACATAAATTGCATAGTGCATACAGGAAATAAACCACAACATACAAGATACAACAATAGCAGGTCTGGATACAACAAACTGGTCACATCAGGTCTGGTTACAACAATAGCAGGTTATGATGCCACAGTAGAACACAACAGATACATAGATCGGATGTTGCATTTACATATTGACAGACCACCTGCACGGCCATCTGTCCCTGGACCTGCAAATCCATGCCCACCTCCAATGTATGCCCGCTTTGCCCCATCAATTGTACCAGGATAGCAAGTAAAAGTGTGACAACGAGCACTGTTGGATTCATCGTCGTAATCGTAAGCAGGTGGCAACTCTGTTAATATTGGGCTCTGATCTATAACCTTCAGAATATGGATCTTCACAACATGCAGAACTGTTGGCTTCTCGAGTGTCAGGTGACTGGATGGTGGTGAAATTGGCCCGTCAGAGTCTGAGGTTGGATAATCTTAGGGTAGGTCAGGTTCTGGCAGCTCCACTTCATATAACTTGGGCACCTTGTTAGGATTTTTCATCCATGCTTCAACAACGATGAAACAACGATCAGTGGGCTTCACCATCTTAACGAGATCGCCGCCGAGACTGCTAACGAGCTTGCCAACAAACTCAACCTCCCATTCTTCTTGCGGCAGCCCATCTAAGATCAACCTAGTTAAAAAGTTCAAAGACGACGCCTCGCCACCCATCCCACGGTGCCAACGGCTAAAATGGATCGTCGCTCCGGCGACGGTAAGCTTACGGGAGTGGTAGATGAGCACCCGAGTGCAATCCTCACTGGATCGAAACCGCACAAGAAAATTCGCTGGAGGGGAACATACCTCGACGATGATGTGGTCGCGGGAGAGGCCGCATTGCGACTCCAAAGCGGCAACCACCTGTGCCGGCGACACGGGAGGCCGGTGCCCTTCCACTGTACCCACCAGTGCACGACCACACAACTTCTCCTCCGCCCGGTACATCCCCGGCGTGCGCTGGAGCACACAGCGGCCGAACTCAGGCCTCAACTCCGGCTTGCCGCGCCTCCAGCCCTTCGCCGGGAAGAAGACACTCCCCTCCCCGTTCTCCGGCCGCTAGCTCTCTCCCTCGAACTACTCCATCTCGAGCTAAGTGACGGCTGCGGTAGATCGAAAGAGAGGATGAAGTGAGAAGAATGCTAGGGTTTGGCACGAATTGGGATGATTTGGGGATTTTGACTGGGGAGGGGATGCACTATTTGCAAAAAAACCAACCCAAAATACTGACGGAACCGCATTGCATAAAGGACAAAAAACTGAGAGTGGGCCCAAGCTGAGTCAGCCAGCCACGTCGGCCCCGTCACGGCTCGAAACGGGATATTGACCAATTTGCTCATAAAACAAACCAAACTGACCACTTTTCCATGTTTTGACACTTGTGTGACCAATGTGCTGATCTCGCGGGAGTTCGCTGACCAATGGTGCGTTTATCTCCTTGTAATAGTATAATCAGGAGATAACATCAACAGTAACGATGGCGAAACGGCAAAGGAATGGAACTAGATTGGAAAGGAGCTGGTCTCCTTCCTTTGATCCTTGCCATCCCCTCCCGTAATGTCGGGACCCCGGTTCTAAGTCACACCGATCTAGCATGTAACACCTCATATCACTTTGCGGCCTCACGCACGGTATTCCCACGGGTGTCGCCTTACCATGGCCCGGGACCGTTTGCGCCTTTTGGCTCACGTATATGATAGTATCGCTAGCATCCATATGACAGAGAACCCGGGCCGACATTACTAGTCATGAACCCAAAGTGGCATTAACTTACAGGGACAGGCATACATGAAACAACATCAAGCATGTCGGTCAGCAGCGTGTGAATCCGGGCTATAGCAACTAGGCTAACAGGACTCCGGGAACCCGGGCTGTAGCAGGCTAGACAGGACTCTGGATGTCACTGCGAGACATTTCCCCAAAGGGACAGACACAGGAATGAAGTGAATCACATGCCGGCCAGTCTAAGTGTTCCGAAGCAGTAGTGCTGGGCTAGCAGGACTCCGGGTAAACCGGGATGTAGCGGACTACCATGGCTCGGTGGAAGCACTAGACTACATTTCCCCATAAAAGAGGCTACCAAGGATAGACAACTAGGTTGTCGGATCCCACACATAGCAATACACGTTACACGTACGCATAACATGCAAGTATGTGTTGTACAACATGGCATCACAACATAACGCAAACTCATATAGATAAAGGCCCAGAAGAGCCACATAGCATTAAATACAAACAGGGGTCACATGACCCATCATTCAAAGCATACAAGCAACGGAAGCATTACATGTCTGAGTACAGACAACTACAGAAGAAAAAAAACTGAGAAGCCTGACTATCTACAAGTCCCTCCCAAGGGTACAAGATCGTAGCTGAGGTAACAAGCTACTCGTCGAAGTCCAAGCGGTACTACTAGTGAGACAGATGTCTCACCTGCAAAACATAAATAAAGCAAACGTGAGTACAAAGGTACTCAGCAAGACTTACATCAGATCCTATCATACATGCATTAGTGTCAAGAAGGCAATGTGGGGTTTAGTTGCAGCAAGCTAGCTTTGACTCAGTGGCTATCCTGTTCTATGACTACGAGAAACTTCTTTGAGGTGAGGCAGCACACACGAGTCCACTAAACACCACATCAATACAGTACTATGGATTCATCCTCATCTCCTTACGAGAAGGCCATACATAGCACTCACACTTGTCTTGAGCATTTTAGAGTATCCACTTCAAGTTGTCTATGTACCACGTAAGCATCCAAGAAGTCCATAACCAAGGACACGGCTATTCGAATAGATCATGATAACCCTGCAGGGGTGTACTTCTTCACACACGCTCTCGCCACTTACCGCCATGTACCTGTCATGTACCTCGGAAACCTTCAAGCGGAAGCCTGGTGAGGGTGTCGGCCACAACCTGACTAACCACACAAGTCTCTCATCCAGGTTTATCGCCTATTCGGGTTCCATCCGCAAGGAGATCCGGCCGGGGTGTCGCTCACGGCCCCAAACGATGTGAGCAGGGTTCCCAAGCCCACCATCCGGGTGCCACTTGGTACACCGTGCCACTGTGCCTAGTCTGTCCCAAGCCCACCTGGCCGGGTGCCACCACTTGGTAGACTACTAACACTACCTACAAACACCAGAAACTATTTGCAACTCCTGGACGGGGATCAAGTTGGTTAATAAGTCGAGAGGGGCACTTAAGCATTCCAATGTGTGGTAGTAGCTAGTCATTTGACAACATACACGGAACTCAGTGCTTAAGGATAGTTCCAATGAGACAACCCACCATGTACTCCTACATGGCCTCTCACCGCTACCTTTACCAAATCGTGTTCACACGCTTAACTCTCAGCACCAGAACATGTCGTAACACTCCAATTCATTCCCGATGAATCAGACCTGACACAACTCTAAGCAATAGCAGGCATGGCATGGTAGGAACACAACATGGCTCAATAAACTCCTACACATGCTAGTGGGTTTTAACTATTTACTGTGGCAATGACAGGTCATGCAGAGGAATGGGTTCAACTACTGAAGCATAAAGTAGCAGTTGAATCGTTGTTGTCCTAATGCAATAAATGAGAGCAGGAGCGAGAGAGTAGGATTGTATCGGAATGAACAAGGGGGTTTGCTTGCCTGGTAGATCAACAGGGGGGGCACTGCTCCTCAGACAGGTACTCTGGAGCACTCTCCGGAGCAGGACCTATCGAGAAGGAACGGTGTCGACAAGTCAAAACACAATCATATGCAATAATATGATGCATGAACATGGCATGTAGATGTGATGTTATTTGAATTAATGCAACTAGTATTCATTTGGATGAAGTCCATTTGAATCAAGAACGCGGCGGAGGGCTCGGGATCGTCGCTCCGGCGACCATTCGGGCGGCGGAGACCACCCGCACGAAGCCCAGGCTCGCGCGCATCCAGGGGAGGCGACGGGAGGACGCGGGGTGGCCGGAGACGACCGCGGCGAGGTCATCCATGGCGGCCGGAGTTCGGACACACGCGGGTTCGGTGCTACGGAGCTCGGGAGGGGAAGCCGTTGGTGGCTACGGGCACGTGGAGGGACGCTGAGCACGTTGGCGTGCCCGACCGCGAGCTGCAGTGGCCAGGACGACGGCGGGAGCACGAACGGCGGTGAGGAGCTACGGCCGTGGTGGCAGACGGGGCTAGGGGGCGCCGGAAGAGCAGGGGAGAGGGGGGTTCGACGGCGGGGCTCACAGCGGATCCTGCGGAGGCGTCAGCGAGCTCGGGGGAGGCCGGACGACGACGTGGCATTGCAGGCGATCTCGGGCGCTGGAGGTTGAAGACGACGACGGTGGCGGTGTTGCAGGGGCTCCCAAGGTGCGTGGCTTGACAGAGAGATGGCCGGCGACATGGCGGAGCTTGTAGACACGTAGAGAGGGCGAGGGGGAGGCGGTGAGCGTGACAACGGCGAGCGGCGGTGACGAAGCCGTTCGGGGGGGAGGGTGAGAGAGAGAGGTCCAGGGGAGGGGATGAGCATGGGGGAGAGTGGGAGAGGGTCGAGGGGAGTGCGTGGCGTCGCCTCGACGCATCTGGGATGAAGCAGGCAGGGAGGAGGTGGCCGGGCGCAAGCTAGGAGATGACAGGCGCGGCCAGTCGGCTGGGCCGGCCTGCTGGGTCGCACAGTGCCAGGCCGCAGGTAAGGTCTAGGTAAGCGTTTTCCTTTTTGTTTTCTTTTCTATTTTTCTAACATTTGTTTGGTTTAATAAAAATACAAAACCATTTTATTTTCTTATGCCAATTTTTGCAGGGGCTAGTGGTATTATTCCATAGCTCCTCAACTACTGGCATAATTTTTGGACAATATTATATATATATATATAACAATATATATCCAAAGCAAATAATTACTGCATTAATTCCAAATGCCCAAAATAAATACTTATGAGCTCTTGAAAATGTTGGTTTGATTTTTATCTCTATCCAAGATTTTCAGAGAGCAACATGAGCATTTTCTTGGACCTTTTTGGAGCAATTTTTTTATTTGGTCATTTCCAGAATGATTCCGAGGGTTTCAAAAATCCCCATTTCAAATTTCAATGAAATTTAAACATGATGCAAACATGAAGGCTAGCCTAGGTCATACCAGAACTAGGGATGTGACAACTCGCCCCCACTCGAAAGAATCTCGTCCCGACATTCAGGGGTCGGCGGAAAGAAAGTGGGGTTCTCAAGTCGAAGACTATATTCACGCTCCCAGGTAGCTTCCCTCTCGGAATGATGAGACCACTGAACCTTGAGAAACTTGATGATATGACGTCGAGTGACACACTCTGCTTGATCAAGGATGCAAACAGGGTACTCTCAATATGTGAGGTTATCTTGGAGATCAAGCGTTTCGTGGTCCACTCCGCGGATGGGATCCGAGAAGCAACGCCTGAGTTGACATGCGTGGAAGACATCATGTACTCAAGAAAGATGTGGGGGTAGTTCCAACTGGTAGGCAACCTCTCCTCGTTTAGCGAGAATGCGAAAAGGACCAATGTAACGAGGAGCCAACTTGCCCTTGATACCGAAACAATGGGTACCCTTCAAAGGGGTAACCCGAAGGTAAGCCTTGTCGCCAACTTCATAAGCCACTTCCTTATGACGACGGTCATACTGGCTCTTTTGACGAGATTGGGCTGTTTTGATATTCTCACGAATGATGCAAACTTGCTCTTCTGCCTCCTGAATCTTGTCCAGTCCAAAGAATTGTCTTTCACCGGTTTCTGACTAGTTCAAAGGTGTTCGACATCTTTGTCCATACAGAACCTCAAAAGGAGCTTTCTTGAGGCTGGATTGGTAGCTGTTGTTATAAGCAAACTCGGCAAAGGGAAGACACTTCTCCCAATCCATACCAAATGAGATAACACAAGCTCTAAGCATGTCTTCGAGAATTTGGTTGACCCTTTCCACCTAACCACTTGACTGAGGGTGGAAAGTAGTACTGAAAGAAAGGTGGGTGCCCATGGCAGTTTGGAAACTCTCCCAGAAATGAGAAGTGAAAAGACTACCACGGTCTGAATTGATCTCTAGTGGAACACCATGAAGTGACACTATTCGAGAAATATATAAGTCAGTGAGCTGACTAGCAGTGATACTCTCTCGAACAGGTAGGAAGTGAGCCACTTTGGAAAGACGATCAATGACTACGAAGATAGCATTATTCCCTTTCTTGGTCCTGGGAAAGCCGGTGATGAAATCCATACCAACTTTATCCCATTTCCATTCAGGAATAGCTAAAGGTTGAAGGGTGCCAGCAGGCCTTTGATGCTCTGCCTTAACGCAATGACAAACGTCACAGTTAGAAATGAACTGAGCAATTTCTCTCTTCATCCTAGTCCACCAGAACCTCTGGCGTAGGTCCTGATACATCTTAGTGCTACCGGGATGAATCATGAGAGGAGATTCATGAGCCTCCTTAAGAATCAGTTGTCATAGATGTTGATTCTTGGGAACCACCAAGCGATTCTCAAAGAAAACAACACCTCGATCATCCATAGAGAAACATCCACCAACTCCCTTCTTAATGTTTCTCTTGATGCGGATAACACCCCTATCAATCTTCTGGTCAGAAATGATCTGATCCTCAAGGGTAGGTTTCGCTACCAAGGTAGAAAGGAATCCGTGAGGAGCAATGTGAAGGTTAAGCTTACATAATTCGTCATGGAGAAGTGGTTGGCCTTGCTGCAACATGAGATTGTTGCAATAGGACTTACGACTTAGCGCATCAGCCATGACATTGCCCTTGCCTGGGGTGTAAGTAATACCTAAGTCGTAATCGGAGATAAAATCCAACTAACGCCTTTGCCTAAGGTTCAAATCTGGTTGGGTGAACATATACATGAGACTCTGGTGATAGGTGTAAATCTCACAACACTTACCAAGAAGGTAATGTCGCCAGGTCTTAAGTGCATAGACTACGGCTGCAAGCTCTAGATCATGTGTAGGATAATTCTCCTCATGTGGATGCAACTGTCGAGATGCATAGGAAATCACATGGCGATCTTGCATAAGAATGCAACCTAGTCCCTGTCGTGAGGCATCACAATAGATAACAAAGTCCTTAGTGAAATCCGGTGGCACAAGTATGGGAGAAGAAGTCAAGCGCCTTTTCAGTTCCTGAAAACTGTGCTCACACTGTGGGGACCACTCAAACTTTTTATCTTTCTTGAGAAGTTCCGTGAGAGGTTTGGCCACTTTGGAGAAGTTCTCAACAAAGCGGCGACAATAACTGGCTAGACCAAGGAAACTCCTAACTTGTTTAACTGTTTCAGGTGGAGTCCAATCAAGAACGGCTTGAACTCTCTCGGGATTGACAGCAATGCCCTTACTAGATATCACGTGGCCCAGGTAGGTCACTTCTAGCAACCAAAATTCGCACTTGGAGAACTTGGCATAAAGGCGGTGCTCTCTGAGTTTTTCTAACACAAGTCTAAGATGTTCGGCATGCTCTTCCTCGTTCTTTGAGTAAATAAGAATATCATCGAGGTAAACCACGACGAACTTATCTAAGTACTCCATGAAGATCGAGTTCATCAAGCGAGAGAAGGTAGCTGGAGCATTGGTTATACCGAAGGACATGACGGTGTACTCGTACTGGCCATAACGAGTGACAAAAGCCGTCTTAGGAATGTCCCATTTCTGATCTTGATTTGGTGATAGCCTAACCTAAAATCCATCTTGGAAAAGACTGAGGATCCAATGAGTTGATCATACAGGTCATTGATCCTGGGGAGCGGATACTTGTTCTTTATCGTGACCAAATTAACGGGACGATAATCTACAACCATCCGGTCTGTACCATCCTTCTTCTTGACGAAGAGGACGGGGCAAGCCCACAGAGAAGAACTAGGACGGATGAACCCTTTTGCAAGGATTCATCGAGTTGTTTCTTAAGCTCAGCTATTTCTAAGGGTGCCATGTTGTAAGGTCTCCTAGAGATTGGAGCGGTTCCTGGGATAAGATCTATGACAAACTCTACATCTCTGTTAGGTGGAATACCTGGCAGTTCCTCTGGAAAGACATCCGGAAAGTCACGAACTACCGGGATATCTTCAAGGTCTGGAAGAGGGCTGGCATTAAGAGAATAGAGTTGACGCTTTGCAACTCTGGTGGATACAGTGACTATCTTGGCATTTGGTGTGTAAGCTGAACGGACCTGGTGTAACAATCAATCTTGGCATAATGAGCTTTCATCCAGTCTATACCCAAGATGATGTTAATATCTGTAGACTTGAGGGCTATAAGTGATGCAAGGAATACAAGTCTGTCAATAAGGATTTCATTACCATGGCTTACACTAGAAGTTTGCCATTTGGATCCAGGAGTTTGAATGACTAGTGGAGAGGGCATATCACAAAATGACATGTTGTGCAAGTTAGCATAGCTTTCGGAAATGAAGGAATGAGATGCTCCAGTGTCGAACAGAACCGATGCTGGATGACAATTGACAAGGAGTGTACCAAGAACGACATCCGGATCATCATGAGCGTCTTTAGCTGAGACGTGGTGCACACATCCACGTTCAGTGGGAGCTGACTTGACACTGATCATCTTGCGTGATGGCTTACCACGGCCAACAGACTTCTCAGGCTGGGGTGGAGCATAGTTGGTTTGAGAGCAGTCACGTGCATAGTGTCCTGCCTCTCCGCATGTGAAGCAAGTCCCTGAAGTAGGACGTGGACCCGCATTGACAAGTGGTCTACCAGTAGGACTGGTTGGAGTATGTAACTGAACTGGGTGAGGTGCCACATAAGAGGGCCTCGGTGAATAACCGGGTGGAAGAGCGGAGTTCAGAACCCAAATCCGGCGCTTCTGAGAACTAGAACCGGAGGAAGAACCCATATCATGGTTGTGCTTACGAGACTCCTCGCAAGTGAGTTGAGCTGTCTCCGCATTAATGGCCTTGTTCACAAGAGCCTAGAATGTATTGCAATGGTGCAAGTGGAGATCACGACGCAACTTGGGGTTGAGGCCCTTCCGGAACCTAGCCTGTTTCTTGGCGTCCGTGGACACCTCTTCTGTAGCATAGCGGGCAAGGTTCTCAAACTCTCTACTGTAAGCATCAACAGCCATCTTATCCTGGGTGAAACTACAGAACTCTTCTCTCTGGCGGTCAATGAGAACCTGAGGAATGTGGTGCTCACGAAAAGCCTCAGTGAAATCTCTTCAGGTGGTTATCTGGCCAGCTGGAAGCATAGCCTCATAGTTCTGCCACCAAATACTAGCAGGACCTTCCAGATGATAAGCAGCGTAGGTGACCTTGTCACTTTCAGCTACGTTCGCAGAACGCAGCTTGTGAGTGATACTACGAAGCCAGTCATCTGCATCGAGTGGTTCAATGGAATGATGGAAGGTAGGTGGTTTCAGACCAATGAAATCATAGATGGTCGCTGACTCTTTGCACTGGGGTGCGGTGTTCTCCTCAATACGTGCTAACAAGCGGTTGGACTCACGCTTGTTCCTCTCCATCTCTAACATGAACTCTGCCAATGAAGACTGGTCAGGAGGATCCTCATCCCTACCATCTCCGTGGTTCCGACTACGAGCAACAGAACTTCGGTTAACCGGCAACATCCTGAAGAATGAAACTAAGGAAAACAAAGATGGATTCAGCATCAACTAAAGGATACAGAAGGTAGCACAAGAATTTAGTATCTCTCGAACTCCAAGGTCAATTCCGGCAGCATAACGTCAGTAAAATTCTCAAAATGAGACATCTTGCAAACGATGGGGTAGTACCAAACTCAACATCATCACTCAAGGTTCTGAGATATTACTAAACAGGCTACACCGGAGGTACTCGAACTGGGATATGACTCAGATCAACCCGTCCTTTGAGACTACGGAGTAGTAACACATGATCCTGATAGACATAAGAGGAAGCCTAGTTCCTTAACCCCGTAGGAAAGATAGGATGACTCAGATCAGAAAGCATGAGGTATAAGGAGTAAAAAGAGCCTTACGTTCCCTTCCACAATCAATTCCCTTATATAACTAAAGAATTTCTAGACTCAACTTCGACCAGGTTGGCTTGGAAATCCTACACGCAGTCAGGCTCTGATACCAAAGCTGTCGGGACCCCGATTATAAGTCACACCGATCTAGCATGTAACACCTCATATCACTTTGCGGCCTCACGCATGGTATTCCCACGGGTGTCGCCTTACCATGGCCCAACACCGTTTGCGCCTTTTGGCTCACGTATATGATAGTATCGCTAGCATCCATATGACAGAGAACCCGGGCCGACATGACTAGTCGTGAACCCAAAGTGGCATTAACTTACAGGGACATGCATACATGAAACAACATCGAGCATGTCGGTCAGCAGCGTGTGAATCTGGGCTGTAGCAACTGGGCTAACAGGACTCCGGGAACCCGGGCTGTAGCAGGCTAGACAGGACTCCGGATGTCACCGCGTGACATTTCACCGAAGGGACAAACACAGGAACAAAGTGAATCACATGCCGGCCAGTCTAAGTGTTCCGGAGCAGTAGTGCTGGGCTAGCAGGACTCCGGATAAACCGGGCTGTAGCGGATTACCGTGGCTCGGTGGAAGCACTAGACTACATTTCCCCATAAGAGAGGCTACCAACGATAGTCAAATAGGTTGTCGGATCCCACACATAGCAATACACGTTACACATACGCATAACATGCAAGTATGTGCTGTACAACATGGCATCACAACATAACATGAACTCATATAGATAAACGCCCAGAATAGCCACATAGCATTAAATACAAACAGGGGCCACATGACCCATCATTCAAAGCATACAAGCAACAGAAGCATTACATGTCTGAGTATAGACAACTACAAAAGAAAAAAAACCGAGAAGCCTGACTATCTACAAGTCCCTCCCAAGGGTACAAGATCGTAGCTGAGGTAACAAGCTACTTGTCGAAGTCCAAGTGGTACTACTAGTGAGACAAATGTCTCACCTAAAAAACATAAATATAGAAAACGTGAGTACAAAGGTACTCAGCAAGACTTACATCAGATCCTATCATACATGCATTAGTGTCAAGGAGGCAATGTGGGGTTTAGTTGCAGCAAGCCAGCTTTGACTCAGTGGCTATCCTGTTCTATGACTACGAGAAACTTCTTTGAGGTGAGGCAGCGCACACGAGTCCACTAAACACCACATCAATACACTACTATGGATTCATCCTCGTCTCCTTACGAGAAGGCCATCCATAGCACTCACACTTGTCTTGAGCATTTTAGAGTATCCACTTCAAGTTGTCTATGTACCACGTAAGCATCCAAGAAGTCCATAACCGAGGACACGACTATTCGAATAGATCATGATAACCCTGCAGGGGTGTACTTCTTCACACACGCTCTCGCCACTTACCGCCATGTACCTGTCATGTACCTCGACAACCTTCAAGCAGAAGCCTAGCGAGGGTGTCGGCCACGACCTGACTAATCACACAAGTCTCTCATCCAGGTTTATCGCCTAGCCTATTCAGGTTCCATCCGCAAGGAGATCCGGCCGGGGTGTCGCTCACGGCCCCAAACGATGTGAGCAGGGTTCCCAAGCCCACCATCCAAGTGCCACTTGGTACACCGTGCCACTGTGCCTAGTCTGTCCCAAGCCCACCTGGTCGGGTGCCACTTGGTAGACTACTAACACTACCTACAAACACCAGAAACTATTTGCAACTCCTGGACGGGGATCAAGTTGGTTAATAAGTCGAGAGGGGCACTTAAGCATTCTAATGTGTGGTAGTAGCTAGTCATTGGACAACATACACGGAACTCAGTGCTTAAGGACGGCTCCAATGAGACAACCCACCATGTACTCCTACATGGCCTCTCACCGCTACCTTTACCAAATCGTGTTCACACGCTTAACTCTCAACACCAGAACATGTCGTAACACTCCAATTCATTCCCGATGAATCAGACCTGACACAACTCTAAGCAATAGCAGGCATGGCATGGTAGGAACACAACATGGCTCAATCAACTCCTACACATGCTAGTGGGTTTTAACTATTTACTGTGGCAATGGCAGGTCATGCAGAGGAATGGGTTCAACTACCACAGCATAAAGTAGCAGTTGAATCGTTGTTTTCCTAATGCAATAAACGAGAGCAGGAGCGAGAGAGTAGGATTGTATCGGAATGAACAAGGGGGTTTGCTTGCCTGGTAGATCAACAAGGGGGCACTGCTCCTCAAACAGGTACTCTGGAGCACTCTCCGGAGCAGGACCTATCGAGAAGGAACGGTGTCGACAAGTCAAAACACAATCATATGCAACAATATGATGCATGAACATGGCATGTGGATGTGATGTTATTTGAACTAATGCTGCTAGTATTCATTTGGATGAAGTCCATTTGAATCAAGAATTCAAATGCGACTCCAAGTTAAGTCTTTATGAATGCCATTAATATGTTTTCACCTATACAGTAAGTATAAGTTGGTTTATCATGCATGAAAATGGTACAGATGGATAGATTGAATTTTTCTGATCATTTTTCATATATAAATTATTTCAATCTGAGCTACGGTTGAATTTCTATGAATTTTTGAAATTTATATCATTTTCTGGAATTTCCTGATTTATTTTTTAACTAGAAAATGATATATTGCGTCAGCATGATAGTGGCATGATGTCAGCGAGTCAAACGTGGCTGACCAGGTCAAACCTGACATGTGGGGTCCACACGTCAGTGTCATAGTTAGTTAACAGGGTTAGTTAGCTATTAAACTAATCCTAACTAAAAATTAGCAGGGCCGGGCCCCACATGTCATTGACCCACAAGGGTCAAAGCTGGGTCAGCAGGGGGGTTGGACCCGGTCAATCCCGCCGGCGTTAAGCCACCGGCGAGGCAGAACGCGGCGGAGGGCTCGTGATCGTCGCTCCGGCGACCATTCGGGCGGCGGAGACCACCCGCGAAGCCCAGGTTCGCGCACATCCAGGGGAGGCGACGGGAGGATGCGGGGTGGCCGGAGACGACCGCCGCGAGGTCATCCGCGGCGGCCGGAGTTCGGACACGCGCGGGTTCAATGCTACGAAGCTCGGGAGGGGAAGCCGTTGGTGGCTACGGGCTCGTGGAGGGACGCTGACACGTTGGCGTGCGCGACCGCGAGCTGCGGTGGCCAGGACGACGGCGGCGGCATGAACGGCGGCGAGGAGCTATGGCCATGGTGGCAGACGGGGCTAGGGGCACCGGAAGAGCAAGGGAGAGGGGGGTTCGACGGTGGGGCTCACAGTGGATCCTGCGGAGGCGTCAGCGAGCTCGGGCGAGGCCGGACGGCGACATGGCGTTGAAGGCGGTCTCGGGCGCTAGAGGTTGAAGACGACGGTGGTTGTGGCGTTGCAGGGGCTCCCGAGGCGCGTGGCTTGATGGAGAGATGGACGACGACGTGGCGGAGCTTGCAGACACGAAGAGAGGGCGAGGGGGAGGCGGTGAGCGTGACAACGGCGAGCGGCGGTGACGAAGCCGTTGGGGGGGGGTGGTGAGAGAGAGGTCCAGGGGAGGGGATGAGCATGGGGGAGAGTGGGAGAGGGTCGAGGGGAGTCCGTGGCGTCGCCTGGACGCATCTGGGATGAAGCAGGCAGGGAGGAGGTGGCCGGGCGCGAGCTAGGAGATGACAGGCGCGGCCAGTCGGCTGGGCCGGCCTGCTGGGCCGCACAGTGCCAGGCCGCAGGTAAGGTCTAGGTAAGCGTTTTCCTTTTTTTTTCTTTTCTATTTTTCTAACATTTGTTTGGTTTAATAAAAATACAAAACCATTTTATTTTCTTATGCCAATTTTTGCAGGGGCTAGTGGTATTATTCCATAGCTCCTCAACTACTGGCATAATTTTTGGACAATATTATATATATATAACAATATATATCCAAAGCAAATAATTACTACATTAATTCCAAATGCCCAAAATAAATACTTATGAGCTCTTGAAAATGTTGGTTTGATTTTTATCTCTATCCAAGATTTTCAGAGAGCAACATGACCATTTTCTTGGACCTTTTTGGAGCAATTTTTTTATTTGGGTAATTTCCAGAATGATTCTGAGGGTTTCACAAATCCCCATTTCAAATTTCAATGAAATTTAAACATGATGCAAACATGAAGGCTAGCCTAGGTCATACCAGAACTAGGGATGTGACACGTAATTCGAATTCCACCATGAAATCGAGCTGGAGATCGAGAATCTTACACTTATCCCCTCATTCTTTCTTTCCGTTCGTCTCTTTTTATCCATACATATATCTCTTCTTCGTGCACCTCACAACCGCAGCAAGCTAGCTGCCAGCTAACGCACCAGTGCATATCCAGACGCCGGAGGCGATGTGCCCGACCGCACCTTGCTACAAGCTCTCGCCGCACGGTCGCGCCTTGCTGCAAGCTCTCGCCGCCCGGCCGTGTGCTTCCATTGCTGCACTGCATCGAAGCATCCATCGGCACTGCCGCGTGTTGTCGCTGCATCCTTTGTCACCGCCGCATGCTGTGTTACAGCATCCGCCGGCGCCGGTGCTTCCATGGAGCTTGTCAAGCACGTTACTGCAGTGCAACATCGGCGGACCGCCAGAGCTGCCGGACTGCCAGAGACTACATTGAAGTGCCATGGGGTTGTTGAAGCTTCACCGAGGTGGTAATGAAGTGCTGCCGGAGCTGCAACGAAGCGCCGCCTGAGAGCAATGAAGCGCCGCGGCAGCCGTTGAAACTTCGCAGAGGTTGCATTGAAGCGATGTTGGTGCTGCAACGGAGCACCACCAGGCGTCGTTGGTGCTACCACGGGAGCTGCTGTTGTGATGTTGCGTGGCCAAGGGCGATGTTGTGTGGCCGGCGACGACTGCCACAGAGGAGATGGGGGTGTGGCTCCTGCTGCGGAGCGTCGACTGCGAGCCGGGCAGCGACATTGCGATGTACTCCCCGTCCGCTTCCCCGGCTGCTTGCCGCTGCTGAGCTCTCCCGCGCCGGCTCCAGGTGGCCCGCTCCACCCGCGTCCCGCCTCCACACCCCAGCCTTGGGCCAGCTCGCCTCGGCGCCCCCGCTCCAGCCGGCTTGGCCACCCGCGCCGGCCTGCTCCGCTCTCGTGCGCCTCCGCGGTCGTGTAAGGGTCTGCCCGCGCCCCCCTTGGCCGTGCATCCGTGCCTGCCGGCTCGCTGTTCCGCCCCGGCTGGCTCCCGCGCGAGCTTCGTCCGCGAGCTGCACCCAGATGCACCCAGAGGCGCTCCATACGCAGGTACTTGCCGTCCTCCTTCTCCTCCCTGGTCCGCTTGCCGCTGTACACCAGCACCCGCGCTCGTCCTTCACGTCGGCGGGGGTGGCCGCCATGGCGCGCGCGTCCCGGACGTAGGCACGCATCGGGCCCTGCTTCCCGCCGACGGCATTGCCGGCTCCGCCGGACTCGCCGTCCGGGACGTCCAGAAGGTGCTGCAGCGCCGTCATCAGCGGGGTCTCAGCCCGAACATCCTTCCCTCCATTCTGGCTCGTGGAAAATTTGACTCTAGTAAACCCTATGGGTGTGAGTCACATGGCGATGTGAACTAATCACATGGTGATGTGAACTATTGGTATTAAATCACATGGCGTTGTGATCTAGATTATTGACTCTAGTACAAGTGGTTGACTGAAGGAAATATGCCCTAGAGGCAATATAAAGTTATTATTTATTTCCTTATTTCATGATAAATGTTTATTATTCATGCTAGAATTGTATTAACCGGAAACTTAGTACATGTGTGAATACATAGACAAAACATAAGTGTCCCTAGTATGCCTCTACTTGACTAGCTCGTTTATCAAAGATGGTTATGTTTCCTAACCATAGACATGTGTTGTCATTTGACGAACGGGATCACATCATTAGGAGAATGATGTGATGGACACGACCCACTTGTTAGCTTAGCATTATGATCGTTATAGTTTCATAGCTACTGCTTTCTTCATGACTTATACATGTTCCTTAGACTATGAGATTTTGCAACTCCCGAATACCGGAGCAACACTTTGTGTGCTATCAAACATCACAACATAAATGGGCAATTATAAAGATGCTCTACAGGTGTCCCCGAAGGTATTTGTTGGGTTTGCATAGATCGAGATTAGGATTTGTCACTCCGTGTTTCGGAGAGGTATCTCTGGGCCCTCTTGCTATTGCAATCACTATAAGCCTTGTAAGCAATGTGACTAATGAGTTAGTTGTGGGATTATGCATTACAGAACGAGTAAAGAGACTTGCCGGTAACGAGATTGAACTAGGTATGGTGATACCACGATCAAATCTCGGGCAAGTAACATACCGATGACAAAGGGAACAATGTATGTTGTTATAAGGTTCGACCGATAAAGATCTTCGTAGAATATGTAGGAACCAATATGGGCATCCAGGTTCCGCTATTGGTTATTGACCTGAGAGATGTCTTGGTCGTGTCTACATAGTTCTCGAACCCGTAGGGTCCGCATGCTTAACGTTTGTTGATGATATAGTATTATATGAGTTATGTATGTTGGTGACCGAATGTTATTCGGAGTCCTGGATGAGATCACGGACATGACGAGGAGCTCCGGAATGGTCCGGAGGTAAAGATTGATATATGGGATGATATGGTTCGGCCAAGGGGTGAAGCCCACGAGGCTTTAGGTCAGTGCAAAAGGAGTTTTGCGGAGGCTAGGGGGCCAAACACCGGAGACCCTTGCGTCTGGCCCTGGGCCAGACGTCGAGGCCCATGGAGCCTGGGCCAAATGCCAAGGATTGTGGCGTTTGGTACTAGAGTCCGAGTGGGACTCTTGCCTTTCGGGCAAAACCGACTTTGAGGAGGCTTTTACTCCATGTTTCGACCCCAGGGCTCAACATATAAATAGAGGGGCAAGGCTAGCACCAAAGACACATCAAGAAACACCAAGCCATGTGCCGGCAACCCCGTCCCCTCTAGTTTATTCTCCGTCATAGTTTCCGTAGTGCTTAGGCGAAGCCCTGCGGAGATTGTTCTTCACTAACACCATCACCACGCCGTCGTGCTGCTCGAACTCATCAACTACTTCGCCCGTCTTGCTGGATCAAGAAGGCAAGGACATCATCAAGCTGAACGTGTGCTGAACGCGGAGGTGTCGTACGTTCTGTACTTGATCGAGACGGATCGTGAAGGTGTACGATTACATCAACCGCGTTGATAAACTCTTCCGCTTTCGGTCTACGAGGGTACGTAGACACACTCTCCCCTCTCGTTGCTATGCATCTCCTTGATAGATCTTGCGTGATCGTAGGATTTTTTTTGAAATACTGCGTTCCCCAACATCTGGATGGACAGAGGTCACCGGAGGAATAGGCGCACCTCCTTCTCTTGAAGGAGGCTGCTTGCCTGATTCCGGAGCCGTATGAGCCTCAATAATAGTATTCTGCTGGGGGCCGAATTGGATATGGCCCCCATCGCTAGTCTCCAGGGGGGACTGCTCCCCCATGTGTCTGGCGGCCAAGGTATCACCCTCTGGCGCCACCTTGACGGGGTCTTGTACCTCTCCCTGGCCTGGGAGGGTCTTTCGGGACACCACTTCGGCGTCGTCCGTGGCCTTGGGGGAGGAGGCCGCCGGAAGTGACCCGCTGTCCATCGCATTTGGATCCAGCGAATTCCCCGAAAATGAGGATCGCTGGGGCAGGCGTGAGCCGAACTGCAGCACATGATTCAACATATTAAAACCACGAAGTAAAGAAGCCGGATATATATGTGTATAAGTGCCTTTGAGTACTTACGATTCGGCCAGGGGCTTCTCCCTGGGACGCCACTCGGAGCTGCTGTCGGTGTCCAATGCGGAGTCATCCGCAAGGGAGACCCTCCCCTTCTTGGACGCCTCTGCCTCCAGACCCATGGAGGCCGCCCTTTTCTTCCTTCCCCCTCAGGGGGAGAATTGCTTTCCTCCTCCTCGTCATCCTCGGCGGGGGAGGAGTGGGTTTCGGCGTCTTCAGGCGTTACATTCGAAGTGCCTTGATGACGAAGGCCGCTTCTTAACGCTTGGCCCTTCTTCTTGGCCTTCTTCTCCGGCGCCTGGTAGGGCGCCGTGACCAACATCTTCGTTAGAAGTGGGGTAGCTGGGTTTTCGGGCAATGGAGCCGGACACTGGATCCGCTCTGCCTTCTTTGTCCAGCCCTGAAAGGACAAATGGGGAAGCACAGATGTCTTCCTTGAATGTACAGGTGGAGGATACACCTTGAAATTTGAAGAACTTACCGGACTGGTTGGATGAGTCAGGTTGTAGCCGCGGTCCCCGGTCGTTTTCGACCACGTCTCATTAGCCTTGAAAAGTACCTTCCAGATGCCTTCATGCGTAGCGCCAAAGAACTGTTGCAAGGTCTGGTGCTTGGCCGGATTGAACTCCCATAAATGGCAGGTCCGTCTTGGCGAGGAAGGATCCGGCGAAAAAGCATCACCTGGATCACATCGACAAGCTTGATGTTCTTGTCAACCATGCTCTTAATGTGCATATGCAGTACTAACACCTCGTCCGACGACGCCCAGTCCAGGCCCTTTTTTAGCCAGGAGGTAAGCCGCATTGGGGCCCCGGACTTGAATTCGGGGACCGCGGCCCAGGTGGCATAACGGGGCTCTGTGACGTAGAACCACTGCTGTTGCCACCCTTTGACGGTCCCCACGAAGGTGCCTTTGGGCCATGTGATGTTGGACAGCTTGTTCACCATAGCGCCACCGCACTCGGCGTGTTGACCGTCCACCACCTTCGGCTTCACATTGAAGATCTTGAGCCACAATCCTAAGTGGGGTGGGATGCAGAGGAAGGCCTCGCACACGACAATGAATGCCGAGATGTTGAGGAAAGAATTTGGAAACCCTAACCCACGGACGAAGTGGGGAATGAATACTTCCCTCTCATGGAACTCTGGGGTGGGGACGATCTTCCCCTTGGCCGGAAGCCGGTGGGCGATTTCCTAGGCCAAGTACCCCGCCTCCCAGAGCTTCATGATGTCCTTCTCCATGACGGAGGAGGCCATCCACTTGCCCTGCGCTCCAGATCCGAACATGGTCGGAGTGCTTTTTGAGGCGGAAAGGATGGAAGCTTGGGCGTTGGAGCTCGAGAGCGGATGGGCAGAGAGGAAGAAGGCGTGGGTGAAAGAGTGGATCCTTATCCTCTTATAAAGGCAGTGAATATAAAGCGCCTCCCCACTCGCCTTGAAACTCGCCTATTCCCCAAGGGTCGTCCGGGCGGCGCAGTTGGATTACCCACGCCCGTATTAATGAGAATCCTGCGATAAGGGGGACACGATCTCTGCTACGACAAGATGTGCCAATGAAAACTGCATCTTGAAATATGGAGCGGGAGGCTAAAAAACGGTTTGAAATGATGACTGGGCAGGGACGTAATGTCTCGCTGCAAAAGTTGTCAGCAGATGGGACTTGTTTAATATTATATTCTTTGCGGCTATATGTGGTGCTTGTTTTAGAGAGCCGGACACGTTTTCTTTGTTCGAGGACTGCTTTGAAGTATTCGGAGGAGGAACCCGCCTTGCAATGCCGAAGACAATCTGAGCCCGGACACATCGTCATTGAAGCTTGGTTCAGGGGCTACTGAGGGAGTCTTGGATTAAGGGGTCCTCAGGCATCCGGGTTATGTGACGTGGGCCGGACTAGTGGGCCATGAAGATACAAGACAGAAGACTTCATCCAGTGTCCGGATGGGACTCTGCTTGGCGTGGAAGGCAAGCTCGGTGTTCGGATATGAAGATTCCTTCCTCTGTAAACCGACCTTGTACAAACCCTAGGCCCCTCCGGTGTCTATATAAATCAGAGGGTTTAGTCCGTAGAGGCAATCAGAATCATAATCATACAGGCTAGACTTCTAGGGTTTAGCCATTACGATCTCGAGGTAGATCAACTCCGGTACCCCATATTCATCCAAGATAATCAAGCAGGAAGTAGGGTATTACCTCCATCAAGAGGGCCCGAACCTGGGTAAACATCGTGTCCATGTCTCCTGTTACCTTCGTTCCTCAGACGTACAGTTCCGGACCCCCTACCCGAGATCCGCTGGTTTTGACACGGGCAGCGCCCGATGGCCCAAACGCAGGCACCGGCTCCAAGCCAACCCTAGCCTCCATCGTGGACGAACCAACCGTCGCCGCCTCCGCGCCCGGCGCTACCACCAACGCCACCAACCGGACGGACTCTGGCCCGCGCCCCGCCTCGGTCGTGCATCCACGCCCGCCGGCTCGCTGTTCCTCCCCGGCTGGCTCCCGCGCGGGCTTCGTCCGCGAGCTGCACCCAGATGCACCTAGAGGCGCTCCATCCGTAGGCACTTGGCGTCCTCCTTCTCCTCCCTGGTCCGCTCGCTGCTGTTCACCAGCACCCGCGCTCGTCCTTCACGTCGGCGGGGGTGGCCGCCATGGCGCACGCATCTCGGACGCAGGCGCGCATCAGGCCCTGCTTCTTGCCGACGGCATTGCCGGCTCCGCCGGATTCGCCATCCGGGACGTCCAGCAGGTGCTGCAGCACCGTCATCAGCGGGGTCTCCAGCCCGAACATCCTGCCCTCCATTCTGGCTCGCGGCAAATTTGACAATTTTGACATGTGGATGAAATCATTTCACAAAATGAACTGCTCCTAATTTTTTTCCCACTCAGGTGACCTTTTTGAGTGGCGCCCGACACGAAGGCGCCACACTACACTAGGCAGCGCCAGACTGACAGGCGCTGCACGTCTAGCCAACGTCACACCCTGGTGATCTGAAAATTACTAAGTCAGTGTGCAGTGCAGCGCCTAGCGTCTAGGCGTTGCACTAGTGGTTGCTTCATTTCGTAGTGGTAAATAATGCAACCACTAGTGAAGCAACCACTAGTGCAATGCCTAGAGGCTAGGTGCTGCACATTAACTTAGTAATTTTTTAGGCAGTCCGGGATGCGACGTTGGGCAGGCGTGTACCGTCAGTCAGTTAGGCGTTGCATAGTGTAGTGTGGCGTCTTCGTGTCGGGCGCCACTCAAAAAGATCACCTGAGTGAATTTTTTAGGAACGGTTCATTTTATGAAATGATTTCATCCGCATATCAAAATTATCAAATTTGCCCTCGCTCGCTGATCGATCTCCTCGGTGTTATGCCTCCTGGGGGCGCAAACGAGTGGAGATGCTCTAAGGGATCTGCTGAGGTTGATCTGTAGAAGTGGCCTAGATTTATTATTATCATTATTTTTATTGTTATTATTATTATTATTATTATTATTATTATTATTATTATTTATTTTTTAGATTGATGGCCGCTTTCGATGGAGACCATTACGGCTACGACTAGGACACAGATTCCTTATTCATACTCCCTCCGTTCCCAAATACAGTATAAGTCTTGGACGGGTCTAGCCAGCGGCCGGCTACTCGCTGGCCTTTGCGAGCGGCCGGCCCCTACATGAGGAGATTTTTCTTCGCGACCATCACCGTATTTCCGCTCCTATATACAAACGCGCACCACACCCGCAGTTATTCTCGACCCGCTCCCCTCTCCTAACGCTCTGCTCTCTATCTGGCTCGTGGAGTTGGCGACAAAGGAGGCGACGGCGAATGTGGTGGAGGAGCTCATGAGGGTGTACTGGGAGCTGCCGCCACGGCCGGCGGTGGATGAAGTGGAGGCGGCGGTGACAGTGCTAGCCTCGACCGACACGCAGGAGGAGGCACGCCTGGCGAACGTCGCGCAGGAGGAGGCAGCACGACTGCGTGAGGCAGAGGGGGTGCCTGGGGAGCTCCTCGCTGTGCTGCGCGAGGCCAGGCGCGCTGTGGTGCGGCTGCATGCGCTGCAGCAGCGGAAGGATGCTGCACACATCGTCGAGCTCAAGAGGCGGTTCAAGGTGCTCGACGGCCTCATCCAAAGGGCATCGCAGGTCGTGTCCCCTTCTGGCGAAGGTAGCAGCGGCAGTGGTGTGGAGATGGAGGAGGTCGTGGAGGAGATGGACGCTAGGCGTAATGACGTCATGGCGGTGGCTACCGTGGTTGGGGAGATAGAGCGCGCAAACAGGGGTGTCGGCTTCAGCTTGAACACCAAGGTCGTCTTGTCTCTGCTTCGCAATGGTTCTACAGGTGATTTTTTCGCCTTTACTTTCATGATTCGGCTTTCTGTTGGTTTTGTTAGGATCACGATTGTACCTATTACTGGACCGGTGTTGTTTCTTTGGAGCTGTGTGGATTTTGTTCCATGTTCATGTTCATTGTTGGAATCAGGAAATCTTGTTCCATGTTCATGCTAATTGTTGGGACTACGCAGACTAGATTGTGCAACTTTGTGGTCGTGCATGTGCGACTATGCGGACGGGAGTGTACAACTTCGCGGTCGGGCGTGAGCACCTCCCACAACAAAATCATGTGTGACTATGCCGACGAGAGTGTGCAATTCTATGACCATGCATGTGCGGATATGTGGACGAGACTGTGCAACTCTTCGGCCACGCGTGAGCACCTCCCATAACAAATTCATGCGGGACTATGCCTATGAGAGTGTGCAACTCCGCAGCTAGGCGTGAGCACCTCCCACAACAATTCACGTGCGATTATGCGGACGAGATTGTGCAATCCTGTGGTCAGAAATGTGCGACTATGCCAATGAGAGTGTGCAACTCCCTGACCGGGCGTGAGCACCTCCCGCGGCAATTCATGTGCGACCATGTGGACAAGATTGTGCAACTCTGAGGTCAGGCATGTGCGACTATGCCGATGAGAATGTGCAACTCCCCGGCCGGGCGTGAGCACCTCCCGCGGCAATTCATGTGCACCCATGCAGACGAGATTGTGCAACTCTATGGTCAGGCATGTACGACTATGACTACGAGAGTGTGCAACTCCCCGGTCGGGCTTGAGCACCTTCCGCGGCAACTCATGCGACCGTGAGGTCGGGATTGTGCAACTCTGTGATCAGGCATGTGCGACTATGCCTACGAGAGTGTGCAACTCCCCGGCCGGGCATGAGCACGTCTGCAACAATTCATGTGCGACCATGCAGACGAGATTGTGCAACTCTGTGGTCAAATATGTGCGATTATGCCGACGAGAGTGTGCAACTCCCCGGCCGGGCATGAACACCTCCCACGACAATTCATGTGTGACCCTGCAGACGAGATTGTGCAACTTTATGGTCAGGTATGTGCGACTATGACTACGAAAGTGTGCAACTCCCTGGCCGGGCGTGAGCACCGCCCGCGGCAATTCATGTGCAACCATGCGGACATGATTATGCAACTCTATGGTCAGGCATGTGCGACTATGCCTACAAGAGTTGTCGGGGGTTTGGTGCGACATATGCCAACGGATGGCTTATCATGGTGGGGGCGAGTAGAACGTCACCGGTGCCTGGAAACGGGCTGAGGCGAAGGCATGCACGCCGACAAATCTTACCCAGCTTCAGGGCTCTCCGGGGAGATAATACCCCTACTACTGCTCTGCGGGGTCTCCGCATGGTCACTATGGCAAAGTGTTTACACGGTTGCTCCTTGAGCTATTTCTTGGAGGTAGGAGAGGGCAAGTCTAGCTCTCTCCCTTCTATATGATCTGGCCTAGAGCTAATGGGTTCCAACCCTTTGCTTGGGTGCCCTGGGGGGTTTATATAGGCCTACCCCCTAGGGGTACAATGGTAATCTGGCTGGACGCGGGCCCAGCCGTCAGTGCCCCTGGCCTCCGTCTTCTCTGCCGACCGCTGGGGCCCGCCGACTGGCGGGTCCCGCCGACTGGCCTGGTACGGAGCCGACAGGTCACGTCCGCCGCGGGCGGGTCTTGCCGGCTGCTGATTACTGTAGCCGTGCTTCTGATGACGCGGGCTTGATCATGAGGTCGTGGCAATAGCCCCGCCGCCCGGCGGGCGATCACTGTCGCCTCTCCCCATCACATCTTGATTAATGACGTGTGGGCCCCGGGGGAGGGCTCGGCCGACTTCCCCAGGCCGACTCCTGACGGGTCTGACTGGTGGTCCTCTTGCCGTCTCCTGGGGTCTCACCAACTGGTGGGACTTGCCGCCTCTAGGCCGTACAGACAAGCCGTCGTGGGTGCAGGATTCGGTCCTGCGGTGCTGATGTCAGGGCTGGCAGGGCAACAGTGCCACGCCGCACGGAGATACTTCCGGGGTACGGCGTGCTGTAGCCATGCCTGCCCTTGGTAAGGGGCAGGAGCGGGCTTCATTATTGCCACTCCCCCGCCCTGTCCCACTTGATGAGGTCGTGGGGGGTGTTGGAGTCGCAGGCCGACTCCCCGAAGCCGGCTTCTCTGGAAGTCGTCAGTCAGGAGTCAGCTCTCCCTGAAGTCGTCCCTGGGACTCGGCCATGAGTGGTCAGTCGGCCACCTTTGCCATTGGCTTCTTGAAGGTGGCTCTTCGTCCTGGGGTCTTGAGGGGCGTAGCTTGCCCCGATGTCTTGAAAGGTTCTGGGGCTCTGGCCGGCCTACCCGTGGCCCATTACTCCGACAGTAGTCCCCGAAGCTGGTGAGGCACCGCGGACGATCGGCCGAGAAGCCTCAGCAGTTTCTCTTTCTGGGTGCTCAACACATGGTCTTTGATTGACTTCTGCCGGGCCGACTAGGAGGAGTCGGACTCGCTCGATTCGTACTCGCTTAATTCTGACTCGCACAATATTTCGAATGTCGTGGCGGGATCCAAGCGGCGTGCTAGCTAAGCCTCTAGGCCGCCGCCCATTCTAGGCCTGTCACGTGGCTGGGCCGTCCTGCCAGCCTACGCGCGTGACGGGACAGGCCCATAGGCGGGGCCCGCCACTACCGCGCCTCAGCGCCCGAGCGGATCCGCTGCGGCCCCGGCGAACGGTTGGGATTCCTGTGGTGTTACTGCGCGCAGTAACTTTATCGTGGAATGTGGGGGTCGTGGGGCCGTGGGCGCAGTAAATCCCCATGACGC
Organism: Triticum urartu; assembly: GCF_056163025.1. Taxonomy (NCBI): domain Eukaryota; kingdom Viridiplantae; phylum Streptophyta; class Magnoliopsida; order Poales; family Poaceae; genus Triticum; species Triticum urartu. The sequence goes on along the minus strand of NC_141877.1, from coordinate 61,049,652 downwards.
CCCCTCGGCTTCGCAGCCCACAGGGCTATAAGTAGGGGGAAGAGGGGGGCACGCGCGCCCCTCCTTCCCACTAGTCCTTGTTCTCTTCCTTCTTGCAGCTCCTCGCTCTCCTCCTTCTTCTTCTTCTTCGCTCCGACGCGCGCCCAAGCTCCAGCGAACACCGCGGCGACAGCTCGCGATGAGTTCTTCCTCTGCCGCCGCGCCTCCCCCGGTGCGCTCCGGCACTTGGGACGGTTCCGAAGTCCACGACGACCACATTGAGTTCCTTCGCCGGATTCGTCGGCTCCCTGGCGAGGATCACGTGCGGGTGCGCCTCGCGCCGAAGGGGGAGATTTCCCGTGCGCCGTAGGAGGGCGAGCGGGTCATCTTCCGTTCGCACTGCCTACGCGGGTTGGGGCTGCCGGCGAGCAGTTTCTTCCAATCTTTCTTGGAGTTCTACGGCCTCCAGCCGCACCACCTCACCCCAAACACAGTGGTGCTGCTGTCCGCCTTCGTGGCCTTGTGCGAAGGCTTCCTCGGAGTCCTCCCCACCCTCGAGCTCTGAGGGGAATTCTTCTTCTCCAAGCTCGGCACCCAGGCCGCGGGCATGCCGGCTCAATGCGGCGCTTTCATCGCCGTGCGAAGGTCAGGAGCCGACAACCCCTTCTCCTCCATCTCGCTGATAAAGTCGGTGAAGATGTGGCAGAGATCCTACTTTTACGTCAGGAGCGTCTCTGCGAGGGGGGGCTGGGTCAACTTGCCGACTTTAGAAGCTGGCCCGCCGGCTGGGCGACTGCCCAACTGGTCGTACCGGGCCAAGTCGCTGACGCCTGCGGGAGCCGACGCCATCACGCGACTCCGAGTGCTGACGCAGTCAGAGGGTTTGACTGGTCCGGACCTGCTGGCCGCCTTCGTGGCGCGCCGAGTTCTCCCACTCCAAGGCCGCCCCCACATGATATGCCAGATGAGTGGGCACCGCGACCCGAGTCCGATGTGCACCTAGGACATGCCTCAGGAAGAGGTGGCCTTCATGGTGAACTACCTCTCGGACAGCAAGCTCCTGGAGGATTGGCGGTTCGGCAAGTAGCCGTACTCCCGCGCCAACCCCCCGCCCGTGGTGAGTCGCCTTTCCTTTCTTTCTTTGGATTGTCTTCTTTCTTGCCGAGTTTTGTTGTGACCAGTCGGCTTTGGTTAGAATTGTTGGAAATATGCCCTAGAGGCAATAATAAATTGATTATTATTATATTTCCTTGTTCATGATAATCGTTTATTATCCATGCTAGAATTGTATTGATAGGAAACTCAGATACATGTGTGGATACATAGACAACACCATGTCCCTAGTAAGCCTCTAGTTGACTAGCTCGTTGATCAATAGATGGTTACGGTTTCCTGACCATGGACATTGGATGTCGTTGATGACGGGATCACATCATTAGGAGAATGATGTGATGGACAAGACCCAATCCTAAGCATAGCACAAGATCGTGTAGTTCGCATGCTAAAGCTTTTCTAATGTCAAGTATCATTTCCTCAGACCATGAGATTGTGCAACTCCCGGATACCGTAGGAATACTTTGGGTGTGCCAAACGTCACAACATAACTGGGTGGCTATAAAGGTGCACTACGGGTATCTCCGAAAGTGTCTGTTGGGTTGGCACGAATCGAGACTAGGATTTGTCACTCCGTGTAAACGGAGAGGTATCTCTGGGCCCACTCGGTAGGACATCATCATAATGTGCACAATGTGACCAAAGGAGTTGATCACGGGATGATGTGTTACGGAACGAGTAAAGAGACTTGCCAGTAACGAGATTGAACAAGGTATCGGGATACCGACGATCGAATCTCGGGCAAGTATCGTACCGCTAGACAAAGGGAATTGTATACGGGATTGATCGAATCCTTGACATCGTGGTTCATCCGATGAGATCATTGTGGAACATGTAGGAACCAACATGGGTATCCAGATCCCACTGTTGGTTATTGACCGGAGAATGTCTTGGTCATGTCTGCATGGTTCCCGAACCCGTAGGGTCTACACACTTAAGGTTCGATGACGCTAGGTGTCGTGGTTTTGTCACGACAGATGTCCTAGAGAAAGGACTTAGTCGCGGAGCCATCGCTACGGGTTAGCTTGAAGGGGTTAAAGCGGACACAAGGACGCAAGAGAGTTTATACTAGTTCGGCCCCTTCAATGAAGGTAAAAGCCTACGTCTAGTTGTGATGGAATTGATGGGTGTTTCGATGACTAGGGAGCAAATAAGCTTCACCTATGTCTCGAGTTGTTGTCTGTTATTCCTGAACCACCGCCGGGTCATCCCCTTTTATACATGGGTGACGCCCGTCGGTTTACAGAGTCCCAACACCGGCTCATAGATGTGTCTGGTTTGGTCTCTACTTATTCCTTACTTACAATACAAGATACATATTGACGCCGGTTTACGGCTACTAGCTCAGCCGATTATGGGTCTTGAGCCCTCATCTATCTCCATGGGCTTTAACATGCTTAACTACTGATGAAGTTAATCCGGCCCAGATAGGCCGGTTTACGCCCAGTGGTAATATCCCCAACATTAGGCCCCTGATTGATTTGAACAGGTTCATGTCAATCCTTAGCAAAACTTCATCTTCAACGTCTTCTTGTAGTTTGGTGAACCGCCATGATGTCATCTTCTCTGATTGCTGTAAATCGGCGTGACGTCATCTATCCTAAAGAAACTATCCGTGATACCTTCTTGTTTAATAGATCCACGATAATCGAGGCGACCACTCTATTTCCAAACTTGCGGCTCCTTGATTTTCGCGCCTGACCCATGCCCCTTGCTTTATAAATAGGACCGAAGGGTCATTCCTTTTTCCCCTTCGTGCCCTTCTGCTTCCTCTTCCTCGCGTCGCCCAGTCTTCGGAGCTCCGCCGCCGCCGTCGACCTCTGCACCAACCTTGGCCGCTGCATCACCCTGAACGCACCAGAGCACCGCGGCGACCTTCCGCTTCTTCCTCAGCCCCAGTAAGTCTTCTATCCTTTCCAGCATAGATCTGTTCTAGGGTTTCCCTGTTCTTCCCGTGTTCATCGCTTGCTTCTTGTTCATATGATAGATCCTTAGACGAGTCTGTGTAGCTTCGCTCTGTGTAGCGATAGTTTTTATCCTCCGTTTTCACTGTCCGGCATACTAAGAGCATAGATCTTATCCATACCTTTGCTTATTGATTCGGTACTGCTCCTTTAGGGCTTTGAATATTTATCTCCTTTATAAACATGTTCCAGATCCAAAGCTGTAGTATAATCTTGTGAAATCTGTTTTTTGTGTACTTACCCATCTGCAGTCTTGACTGTTCAATGCTTAGGTCAGGCAGTTTAACTTTGTAGAAATTTTTTATGAACCGGTATATACCATTAGTCCCCTTGTTGAACCGCCAGATGTTGGTTGCTTCATGAAACTCCGGTTTAGATAATTTTGTCTCCGGTTTAACATTGTCCATACCAACGTATCTTGATCAAATGCATTTTTGAACCGGGATCTTCTACCTTGTAGATTCCATCATGGCCAAGCAAGTGTATGAGTGCAATTGGGTTCCTTCTCGTGTCACAGAGGATCAACTGGATGATTTAGTCCTGATTGGCGCCTTGGGCAGCAAAGGTACCATCCATTGGAGGGCTCCTGGCAAAGAATGCCCCCCACACCTCGAGAAGGAGAGGATGTTGTTTTCGAAGATCACCTAGCCCGGGGATTTAAACCGCCCGGTTCTAAATTTTACCGGGATGTTTTAGCCGACTTTCAACTCCATCCGCAAGACACTGGCCCCAACTTTGTTACCAATATGTGCCACTTCCAAGTACTCTGTGAGGTGTTCTTTCAAGAGGAGCCCACAGTGGAATTATTCAGAGATCTTTTCCATCTAAACCGCCGTACCGAGTTTACTGATGGCTCTAATACGGAGTTGGGTGGCATCGCAATTCAGAAAAGGAAAGAGGTCACATACCCTCATGCCAAGCTGCACAGTCACCCCAAGGAGTGGAATCAGACATGGTTCTACTGCAAAGACACCTCCCCTGCTGGTGAGAATCCCTTGCCTGGCTTTCGTCCGGAGCGGCTCAGCAATACACACCCTTTTCCTCAGAGATTGACTGCCCAGGAGAGAAGCAAATATGCTCCCCAACTGTCAAAGCTCAGAGCCTTTATGGCCAACGGTTTAACCGGAGTTGATCTCGCTCGCTGTTGGATATCATGGAGCATATTGCCCCTTAGTCAGCGCCCCGGTTTGATGTGCGAATATACTGATAATGTTGATGAACCACTGCGACATTCAAAACTCCAACTCTCTGGTGAAGAAATCACAGAGGCTGTGCGCAAGATATTGAATGAACTGGAACATGTCTGCGCTAGAACCGGCCTGCTTCCCTTCTGTGCCACCAACAAACTGCCAGCTGTAGGACTTTAATTTTTCTCTTTGCTGAATCTGTTATTGATATGTCTGGTCATTGTTTGTAATATCAGTGTCTGTATAATCAGGGCGATGATCCGTTTTGGAGCAAAAAGCTGCCGCAGGAGAAACCAGAGAAGGAAGACAAACCGGAAAGAGCAATCCGGCAAAAAACTAAAGCTGTGAAGAAGACTGCCCACAGGAAAAGAACCACTGCATCTTCTAATCCGGCCCCTGATGATGAGGTGGATAATCCGGACTTTGAGGTAGAGCTTGACTCACTTGGTTTATTTTTCATGCGTCTTATTGATGATGATTTTTGTCAGGATGATGCCAAAGCCAGCCACGCGGATGTTGCAGAGGTAATTATTCTCTCTTCCGATTCAGAAACTTTGCCTTCACAAAAAATCCGTCAGGCAAACCGGAAAGTTAAATTTTCTCATCCTCTTGCTTATTTGGATCCTAAACTTCTTATGAAGACTCAACAACACGAGGCTCGCCGCACCACCCGGCACAGCAGCCAGGTAGTTACCCCCGCTGGTTTACCGAACAGTCCGGTTCAGAAACATCATTCTGAGGTCTCTAACTCGCCTATCAGTGCTTTTCCTAAAGCGGGCTGCTTTCGTCAACCTCTTAATCCATCTGACTCCGATTACCAGGTTATTTCCCACTCATCTTCTGGCGAGTCATCGGCCACTCAGCTCCCGCCGCTCAAAATGGTGCTTGGTTAAACCATATTTATTGTGATGTTTGCAGTACATTGCCTCAGAACACATGCTGTATTTAATTTGGTTACTCTTCTCAGGGCCAAACCTAGGCCAAGAAAGAAGGCCCGCCTGGACAAAGCGACCGAAGAAGATGTCATTATTGAAGCGGCTATCTCTGAGGATATTCCCAACAATCCACCGCAGCCAGATGATGATCTTATTGCTGAAGAGAGACCTGTTGATACCTCAGGCCCTACCCAACAGCCCACAGGTTCCATCCGGATTGAAAGCTCCACCGGTCCAGCAAAATCTACTAAGAAGCCAACAGCTCCAGTGCAAACCGGCGGTACCAAGGATGATGAGGTTGTCATTACTAGCACTGGTCATGCTGAACCAAGCAATCCTGTTGCTTTATCCAAACATTCTGCCAAGGAAGAATTTGCTGCTTTTGGCAAAGGCACGTGGAACGCTGATCTGACGGCTTACTCTGCTCTGAACGCCCAAGATATCCATTCTGGCTATCTGAACCGGCTGTATACCAGCCGTGACTACGAAGCCGGTTTGGTTAATATGATGAAAGATAAATATGAGGTAACTTCCATATGCTCCTTCCTGCTTGTATGCTTTTATTCTTGCTGACTCTCCTAGCCCAAGGGCCGGTTTGAAATATTCTTTCAAACCGGGACTTAATAATATAAATCTTGATGCTTTGAAATTTGCTGATGTAGCCCCCAAGGGCCGGTTCAACTTAGCGTAGTTAAACCGGTACTTTAAGTAATTGAAACTGCCGCATCAGAATACATATGATCAAATAGCCATTAGCCCCCAAGTGCCAAGTTGAATACTTGTATTGAGCTTGGAACTTTGTAAACAATTGAAAGATGAAGATCGAATATGCATTAGCCCCCAAGTGCCAAGTTGAATACTTGTATTGAGCTTGGGACTTGAATCCTTCTACCGATTTGTTGAAACATATATTTGTATGCCTGCAGGCGAAGCTGAAGGTGAAAGAAATCCAAGTCATCGATCTGCGAGAAAACCTGAAAACCCAACAGGCTGAAACCTCCAAGGAGAAAGAGGAATTGGCCAGTGCCTTAAGCGCCATGGAACAACTTAAGGAGAACTTCAAGAAGAAATGGGCGGATTGGGCCACTGAAAAGTCCGCTTTGATCAAACGAGCAGAGGATGCCGAGGCTGCACTGAAACCAGTGACAGATGAACTGACTAGCATAAAGCGGCACGTTCATGCCATGACCACTGCTATCTTTGGTAAGCCAACTTGCCTTCTGAATTGGTTCTGCCTTCTTACAGAGTCGCCGGTTTATTAACCTTTTATGGTATTTTAGGGACATGCATTGGTCACTTGGGGTCAGATGTGCGGAAGAAATTGAAAGCCGCCTATACCTTGGTTGAACAATTGTATACTGGTGCCCAGCGGATCATCTGTACCGCGTCTCATAACAAACCGGCGCCCACTTTGATTCAAGATACTTTGATGAAACTGTCAGTGCTTCCTGCCCGGGTTGAAGAGCTGAAGAAATCTGCTGCTCGAACCGGTGCAATCAATGCTTTAATCCGGGCAAAAGCCTGGGTGCCGAATTTTGATCCTATTGAAGCGGCTCAGGGTTATCCCAATTTAAAGGAAGACGGGTCAGAATTTGGTGAAGCGGATCTGCGAGCCATAAACCGGGAGGTACGTCCGCTAGCTTGTCAACTGGCCGAGGAAGCAGATTTGTCTCATTATCAAGCCTAATATGACAGCCAGAACAAGCGAATAGCTGCACCGATCCATGAATCGGAAAACCTGATCCCTCCAATCCGTAAGCATAGTTACGCTCCTGATATTGACCCATCTTTGCTAATCCACGACGAAGCTATTTTTCAAGCATTGATGGGAATTGACTCGACAACTGTGGATTTCCAGCCACTGGGTAGAGAAACGGAAGCTGAAGCGGCGCAGGATGACCCACAACCATCAGGCCAGGCTGGTGGCCAAGCTTAAACCGGAAGCCGGTTTTAAAACTGTCTCTCCTTTGTGAAAAACAATTATGTTATTATGGGCACCATGTTTCCTTGTAATAGGCTAGCTGATACCTTTGATGTTGATATGCCTTCGCACATAACCTGTTCTTCCTGTGGTAATGAACTTTCCAAAATACTTTCTGAAATAAGAAATTTGTTAAGTGCCACCGCGGTTGTACCGTCAGGCGGAATATGATGTTTGTATATATAAAGTCAAAACATCCAAAACAAAATTTTAAGTATATGATCAAAAAAATTGAGATACATAATACCTGCCACCATTGAGTGTGAAGTTGGCTTGGCCAACCTTGAAGCGGAGCTTTGCAAACCCACACTGTTGGAGGAAATAACGACTCCTGTATATATGTATAATCAAATAGGAAATATATCATACCTGTGACATTGAATCACATCGTTGGTTTTACCAACTTTTTGTAGTAAGGGTGATAACCCAAATTTTGAGTACTGATAAATCCTTCTATATTGTGCTGGTTTATAATAAACCGTGTCAGTTGTGATAAACACCGTGTTACTCCATAAGAGGATGTTAACAACAAGGATCAAACCGGGCAAATAGTCTCTGGATTGACGTGAACTGTGTTCCATCAATTGATCGGTTAAAAAACTTTGTCGGTTTAAAAACACAATGAAAAGCAAAAAAACCCCTTCAAAGAGAAGTATGAAGCAAAAGTAACGACAAAAACGTTTGCCAAAAAAGATTTATTTAAGCTGATCAAATGGCGTAACCATGGCCAAACACGACCAAGCTCCCGTTAGGTGTAACTATGGTTCTAGTTAGCCAGGTCCCCAAGTGATTCTTGTGGCATTTATGCCAACCAAATGGCGTGGTCATGGTTCGGGTTCGACCAAGCCCCCAAGTGATTCTGTGGCCTTAGGCCGATCAAGAGGCATGACTGGTTCAGACATGACCAAGTCCCCAAGTGATCTGGTGGCTTTCGCCTATCAAGAGGCATGGTATTGGTTCGGACACGACCAATCCTCCAAGTGATATAACACGATGCTTTTAGCAAGGCGAACTCAAGGGGTAAACCGGAGGCCGCTTTAGAGCAACTCCGTGTAACCTCACATGATGTAAAAGAACAGATACCCCGCTTTAGCTGAGGTTCCGGTTTATTATATTTAATCATAATATATACATTGTATGTACATAAGTATAGCCAATGGCTCAGGTATAGTAAGGCCGAAGCTGAGCTATATTCCACGGCCTGTTAGTCTCTTCCTTTGATGTACGTGAGTCCTTATGCTCTCGAATATCGATCAGATAGTACGACCCGTTGTGCAGATTCTTGCTGACCACGAAAGGCCCCTCCCAAGGTGGGGATAGCTTATGCATACCAGTCTGATCTTGGATGAGCCGAAGCACCAAATCTCCTTCCTGGAAGGCTCTGGTTCTGACTCGGCGACTGTGATAACGACGAAGATCCTGCTGGTAAATCACCGACCGGGCGGCTGCGATGTCACGCTCTTCATCCAACCGGTCCAAAGCATCTTGTCGTGCTGTCTCGTTGTCCGCTTCAACATAAGCCGTGACATGAGGTGAGTCATGACGAACATCGCTGGGGAGAACCGCCTCCGCTCCATAAACCATGAAGAACGGTGTGTATCCTGTTGATCTGTTGGGTGTTGTATTGATGCTCCATAACACAGATGGTAATTCTTCTACCCAACAACCCGGCGTTCTCTGCAAAGGAACCATGAGCCGGGGCTTGATGCCTCTCAAGATCTCTTGATTAGCTCTTTCTGCTTGACCATTGGACTGTGGATGTGCCACTGATGAAACGTCGAGCCGGATGTGCTCCCATTCACAGAACTCCTTCATAACACCTTTGGATAAATTGGTACCATTATCTGTGATAATACCGTGCAGAAAGCCAAACCGGAAAATCACCTTTTGATGAACTGAACCGCCATGGCCGCATCACACTTGCTAACAGGTTCTGCCTCCACCCACTTGGTAAACTTGTCCACCGCCACCAGGAGGTGGGTCTTCTTATCTTTGGACCTTTTGAAAGGCCCAACCATATCCAGCCCCCAAGTCGCAAACGGCCAAGTAATTGGAATCATCCTCAATTCTTGAGCCGGTACATGAGCACGTCTTGAAAACCTTTGGCAACCATCACATCGTCTGACCAGATCCTTCGCATCAGCATGAGCAGTTAACCAATAGAAACCATGGCGAAACGCTTTAGCCACC